>NC_135757.1:11815500-12149000 GCF_041903045.1 Epinephelus lanceolatus | reverse complement strand
ATTTGGTGTGGACCATCGTGTAGTGTGTCATGTCTGTCGGCCAAGTCACTGCACTGACTTTATGACTCCACAATTGCGTAATGTGACAAAGTGACTGTTGGAACGGACAAAAATGTTGTGTAGTGTGAACCAGGCGTTAATGCTTGTAAAAAGCGTTAACCCATTTAAACAAACCCATCTAACAAAATTTTCTCTCTTGCTCTGGAAAAAAAATGAACAGAACTACAGGCGTCTTAATTTGATTGCAGTGTTTTAATTTTGAGTGTGACATGAGATATGGTAGTTTGTGTTAGGAGTGATTATTATAATTAAACCAACTGTGTACAAAAAACCTTAAATGACGCAAACAGTGGTCACTTCATTACATAAAACAAGCCAAGTTTTACTGAACAGAAATGGCAAAAATGTGCTGTGGGAGTATCATGCCCTTATCTCAGACCTGATGTTATGGTCAACGAAGTCCACACAAAGACTAAAGCCAGCAATACTTGGCAACTTCCTCAGTTAGCCTGTTGCTCTCAGCCCATTGGTTTGGCTGAGGACATAAATCTTTAGAAACAGGTCACAAATATATAGTTTCATTTAAAAACAAACCAACAGTTTCTGAAACAGTGAGGCAGTGTTGGTTAAGCACACGTTACTCAAACAGGAAGATGGAGTGCATTTGTTGTGGACTGTTTTCAAAAGTGGATTAATACAGGTTGATAGATATATCCACTTTAAATTCCACAAGGCTTTTTTGCTGCTGATGAACACACTCTCCACTTGCTCTTGTAGTTCCATTTGTCCTTTTCTTGCTGTGACAGGTCAAATGTCTGCTGTGAAAAATGTCTGTTGTTCAAGCGCCATAATCCCCCCGAATGTCTTTTGCAGTTCTCTAGATGCACTTTGGGAATGCTCTTGCTATCAAACAGCAATGATTAGTTTGCTTCTTTTTCCTTTTTAAATTGCTGCTGTTCCTTTCATTTATGTGGAAGCACCAGGGCTGTACCAGATGTCATGTCTTGTACATTTAAAGCTTCTATTGAGGTTTTCAAATGTCTGTCCTCATTTCATGATGTCATCACCCTAAAACAAATAAAAAATCCTCAAACAAAATCCTGTATTTGAACAGTACGCGAAGCAAATGCAGATACATAACGTGTATTTTTTGGATCGACTTTACTGTAATACTGTCAGAGCTGAAATAGATTTCTTGTTATTGTTGTTATATAAATGTAATTTATGGTGCCGTTAGATTGCCGCCAGGTTAAAACAGGTGGGGGCCTTTCTTTGTGTGCCGCAAGCAGTTTTTCAACCAAGGTGAAATGTCTTTTTTGAAAGGCTGAACACCAGTGAATATGGAATGAAGAAGAATATTTTCATTCGATGAGAACACGTTAATTAAAGGAGCTATATGTAAGAAATCTAAAGCAAATAGTCGTAAAATCCTCCTAATGTGTCACAGAGACTAAAGAATAATGTTCATATAACATACTGATCTCACCGACAACAATAGTACAGCCAGAATATTCGCATTTAAAAAACATTTTTACACTCTGCAAATCATGTTTATGTTTTGAATTTGTGTTTTGGCCTGTTGCGCCACCCACTGCCGTCTACCATTCACACAGTCAGTAGAGTCTCAGCATCAGTTACAGTTACGACTGAGCTACAGCAGCACGGCAAGCAGCATTAGCAGTATCTCGGTACATAGCATTAGCAGCCGACTCCTCCTCAGCTGTATCCCGGCAGCAGTGTTATCAGCAGAGAAGCCGGACTTGTTTGAACGGTCCGCTGGAAAACCGAAGATCAAGGACGCGGCGGCGCGGCCCTGCCACGGCAGCCGCCCGTGGGCAAACAAATCAGTCTCCAGCGTGCCGCTGTCCAGCAACCTCGAATCTGTAGGGGAGGGGGGGCGGACACGACTCGCGGCAGTATTTTGAATTTGAGTGCAGTAACTGTTTTGGCCACATTCTTACATACAGCGCCTTTTAAGAAGAAAAAACTTTATAAACTAATGTACTCTAGTGTACTGGTGTCGTCATTTTTGAAACGATACTCAGCCTTTGACGCACAGCATTTAAAAGTTGATCTAAAATGTGAATGTCAGTGTCATGTATGAAGATTCAAAGCTTCCAACTCCTCAGCACAGCCCTAGAAAGCACTGTAATAAACAGTCATCACTCCTGTCGAGTGGAAATAATTGTGACCCACTGTGCCCAGTCAGTGTGTGAAAGAGGAAGATGCGGCTATTTTTAACCCCTGGCCCCTACGCGACTCAACCTTGGGAAGTTTTTTAATTAGCGGGCCTGTAGGGACAGTATATGGCACACACACATGCATACACAAGTGGGGTTCAGTCAGCTCGTGAGTGGTAGGTCAGTGTGTTTCCCCAGGGTCTGCTGTAGGTGGTAACACAGTGAGCTAATGTAGTGGACTGGCTGGACACAGGAAGAGTCATGTGGGTCATATATTTGGAAGACAGGATGATTGTAGTGGTACATATTCTTTACTTCAACCCGTGACGCCCTTCTTTCACCCCCTGCAGTCCACACTGGGTTACTGTGCCTTGTCCATGGCCACCCTCCACACACTCCTCTTTGGCTGGAACCGTGCCTTTGATTCAGCCCAGTACCACTTCAACCTGCCGCCCACCTTCATACTGGTCCTGATTATTCCCCTGGCGGTTCTGCTGGGCCGCCTGACTCTCTTCCTGCCCTGCATGGCCCGGCGGCTTGCACAGATCCGCCGTGGCTGGGAGAAGAGCCGACACATCCGCTTCACTCTGCCGGACGACGACTGCCGCAACGGGCTGGAGGATGTCAGTAATGTGTGAGAAACACACTGTAAAGTGTGTGTGTGTGTGTGTGTGTGTGTGTGTGAAGAGCCAGACAAAAAAGGTGTAAAGCAGAGCTCATATGTGCATGCACATATGAGATAAATGATTTATAGACTCTTGGAATGTATCGAAGGCTCATCTCTGAGAGATTTCAGAGGTGTATGTGAGCCTCTTTTCAACAAATCAGCTGGTAGTTTCTCAGAGATGTTTGACCAGTAGAGCTATAGTCGTCGACCTTATTGCACTATGCATCGTCACTAATGAGTATTTAGTTGCTCCTTATGCTTTTGACTTTAATTTATTGTTATCTGTTTCTCTTTTTGAAGCTTCAACCCAGAGCTGAGGACGAACACTATTCACTTCTGGTATAATTTATGCAAAACTGTCACTGTTACACTTCTAATGAACCTGCTGAATTTTGCATAAGTTCATAACTGAGTCTTTGAAATAAGATTTCTTCGCTCTCATCAGCAGAGGTAGACGTACCCTTCCTCTTGGCTTGTGCATTCCTGTCAGTTGAAGGTTTTCATTTTTATATAGTCTCTTCTTGCACTTAAAGATGGCTGCTCAGATTATTGTCAGCCAGCCTGCGACATTTTGTCCACATGCTAAAATGGCAACAGACATGGTTTTGTGTTGTTTTTGCTGTCACTGATGAAACTCCAGTGTTTCTTCTTCTTTTGTTTTACATTTTATTTTGCAACACTTTGAAAATTTAATGTGCCGTCACATTAATTCAAACTAAAAGCAACTGTATGAAAATTATTGGGCTGGTGAGGGAGGTGAAACTTATCTTAAAAAAGACCCTCCCCAGTATTATATATATTTTCTTTGGACTTTTCGGTGAAGATTCTCAGTCATCCAGGTCATGGTAATCGTAAGTGCTATATCGTAGGCAACTGGACTGGCTTGCATTTCTTGGAAGACGTTTCGCCTCTCATCCAAGAAGCTTCTTAAGTTCTAAATGACTGGTACGAACCAGGTGGCCAGGTGGGTCAACGACTCACATTGTGACCTTAACGACTCTGAAACTAAGAGCTCACGTGACCCCTACGACTCTGCAAGGGTTCCCACCCACACAGGGTTTATAGCGTGCAACTTCGTACCAGTAATTTAGAACTGAAGAAGCTTCTTGGATGAGAGGCGAAACGTCTTCAAGAAACGCAAGCAAGTCCAGTTGCCAACGATATAGCACTTAAGATTTTCTTTGGACCTTCCCCTCAACCTCAGAACCAGTTATTGTTTGATTACAGTAAAGCCTCTGGGGGGCAATGACCGATATTTCGGGAGTTTTGGTGTAGTCAGTGGATATCCAGGCCAAGACTTCCTCTTCCATGCCCCACTCGTTGTTTACAATTCAGTTAGTAACTTGAGGAAGGTCTGGGCAAAATTGTGGCTAGTTTCTGTAAACAGGTATCTGCATTTGAATGCTGATAAATTAGGGAAAAACTAGTACCAAGCAAAATCGTCTGAGATGATAGATAGATTCTGAAACTGCATTCAGCATTCCGCCTCTTTTGCTCTTCAGGCGGACCCAGTATCTCTATGTGATAAACCATTATTGAGTTTATTCAGGTCCTGGAACCATTAATAATTTAAAGAGGCAAAGTGTAAAGAATTTTAGATGATGTACCCCATTTAAATATTTCATGTCCTCCACTATTACACAAACTAGAAGTGAAATTTGAAATTACCAAATGTACGGCATATGAGCCAATTTAAGTGTTTAAACCAAGGGCTGATAAACGTTAACTTCCTGTTTTATGCGTATAGGAATTTGCTTTTTTATGTAGTTATAAATGCAAAGAAAGCTTTATGTGTCTTGGTTCCAGCTTGTTAGCTTTGGAAGAACAGGTGATCAAGTTTGTGAGTTCAAGGACTGAAAACATGCAGAACTGATCATATTAGGTGTGTTTCAAGAGAGTTCGACAGTGTTCCCTTAAAAAAGAAAAATGACAAAATTGCCATCCCTCCCTCTTACAATAATTTTTGTACAGTCCCTTACTCAGGTGGTCTTTACAGTGTAACTAGAAAGCCATATCTGAGGCATACCTGCATCTTTAGTTGCCACAGTTGTGAAGTACAGACAAGTGATTACACAATTTTAGAAAACTGCCATTGATGAGTTTTTTATTTTTAAATATGGTTACAATATACTGTTGTACTAAACTGACCTGCTGTACAAGTACACATCTTACTTACAAACATATCAAGAGGGTGTTACAGAACTTTTTTTTTTTGTACTGTTTTTATCATGAGCTGTTGTGTGATTTCAGCAGTTTTTGTTTCATTATATGAATTTGTATTTTCTCAGTTTCATGTGTTCTTGCCAAAGATGATTCTCCGTTATGTGATCAGTAGATTTCTAAATGAATCCTAATTAAAATGTCATTGTGAAGTAGTGAAATTTAAGCAGTCTAACAAAAGCATGAATGTAGATTTCAAATGGAAACTTCTAGAACATAGAATAAAGAATTTTCTACATTTTTTTGCTATTGTATTTATGTTTTAAGTAAAGTGAAATAGATTTGTTGTGGATGATTCATGTCAGGATTTCTCAACTGAATCAAAGGCTGATAAAAACTTCATTTAATATGTGAATGCTGCCATCTTGTGGCAAAACATTAATAGTCTCCAAATGTCTCCCAAAGCTATATATATATATATACAGTCAGGTCCATAATTATTTGGACAATGATACAGTTGTCGTCATTTTGGCTCTGTACACCAGCACAATGGGTTTTAAATGAAACAATGAATACCTGCTTAAAGTGCAGACTCTCAGCTTTCATTTAAGGCTTTTTTCAAAAATGTAGTATGAACCGTGTAGGAATCACAACCATTTCTTCACACAGTCCCCCGACTTTAAGGGCTCATAAGTATTTGGACAAACTAACATAATCATCAATTAAACAGTCAGTTTTAATACTTGGTTGCAAATCCTTTACAGTCAATGACTGCCTGAAGTGTTGGACCCATAGACATCATCAGATGCTGGGTTTCTTCCCTGGTGATGCTCTGCCAGCCCTTTACTGCAGCCGCCTGCACTTCCTGCTTGTGTTTTGGGTGTTTTGCCCTCAGTTTTGGCTTCAGCAAGAGAAACGCATGCTCAATTGGATTCAGGTCAGATGATATGACTTGGCCATTGCAGAACATTCCACTTCTTTGCCTTAAAAATGTCTTTGGTTGCTTTTGCAGTATGCTTCAGGTCATTGTCCATCTGCACTGTGAAGCATCGTCCAATGAGTTTTGAAGCATTTGGTTGAATCTGAGCAGATAATGGTGCCCCAAACACTTTAGCTTTCATCCTGCTGCTCTTGTCAGCACTCACATCATCAATAAATACAAGAGAACCAGTTCCACTGGCAGCCATACATGGCCATGACATAACAGTACCTCCACCATGCTTCACTGATGAGGTGGTGTGCTTTGGATCATGAGCAGTTCCTTCCCTTCTTCCTTCTCTTGTCTTCCCATCATTCTGGTAGTTGATCTTTGTTTTATCTGTCCATAGTATGCTGTTCCACAACTGTACAGGCTTTTTAGATGGTTTTTGACAAACTCTAATCTGGCCTTCCATTTTTAAGGCTAACCAATGGTTTGCATCTTGTGATAAACCCTCTGTATTTATTCTAGTGAAGTCTTGTCTTGCTTACAAGAGCAGCAGGATGGAAGCTGAAGTGTTTGGGGCACCATTATCTGCTCAGATTCAATTAAATGCTTCAAAACTCATTGGATGATGCTTCACAGTGCAGATGGACATTGACCTGAAGCATATTGCAAAAGCAACCAAAGTCATTTTTAAGGCAAAGAAGTGGAATGTTCTGCAATGGTCAAGTCATATCATCTGACCTGAATCCAACTGAGCATGCGTTTCTCTTGCTGAAGCCAAAACTGAGGGCAAAACACCCAAAACACAAGCAGGAAGTGCAGACAGCTGCAGTAAAGGGCTGGCAGAGCATCACCAGGGAAGAAACCCAGCATCTGATGATGCCTATGTGTCCAACACTTCAGGCAGTCATTGACTGTAAAGGATTTGCAACAAAGTATTAAAACTGACTGTTTAATTGATGATTATGTCAGTTTGTCCAAATACTTATGAGCCCTTAAAGTCGGGGGACTGTGTGAAGAAATGGTTGTCATTCCTACACGGTTCATACTACATTTTTGAAAAAAGCCTTAAATGAAAGCTGAGAGTCTGCACTTTAAGCAGGTATTCATTGTTTCATTTAAAACCCATTGTGCTGGTGTACAGAGCCAAAATGACGACAACTATATCATTGTCCAAATAATTATGGACCTGACTGTATATATATATTTGTTATGTGTATATGTACTTTGGAAAACACAAAAGCAAAAACTGATATTTTTTTGTGAAATATGTGACAGAGGCTCAAAGTTGTATTAAATATATGAGTAATGTCACTGAAGTGTGATCTGTCCACTACATATCCTGTGTCAGTGTGTGAACATTCAAGACATTATATATGACAACGTATGAAAAAACTGAAGTTGTCATATCAAAGTATGCTATTTTCTTCTACTCATTAGCTTAAAGAATTGTAAATCTGAATGGCAGTTAGTCTGCCTCAAGGAATGTCCTCCCACTTTATTGTCTCCAGCGAAACCAAACAATGACAAAAAGACATTATCGCAGGACAAGTTTGACGAGTAAGGTGCAGCAGCAGCAGCAGCAGCAGCAAGGTGCGTCAGTTTCCCACAGCAGTCATGGAGGTAAGAATCTCTTCTGAATTTAAGCCTTTCCTACAATGTTACAAAGATTTACTGTACGATTAAGTTATCTCAGGTATGTTTACTTATCCAGATTCATTGGAGGAGGGTGTTATAGCAGGAATCCCTCTACTCAGTGACTGAACAAGAACAATTACAAACTTAAAAGTGTGGCTGTTAAGAGCTTTGAAGAAGATGTCTGCACCAGCTTGTGTCAACTTTAATTCATATCTTTCTTTCATTCTACCAGCAGACCTTTAAAACAGCAGCAGTCGATGCAACAAAGCTCAAACAAAGACCAAACAACAAATACCTCAGCGACCTATACGGCTTATACAAGCAGGCCACAGTTGGTGATAATACCTCAGGTGAGTCTCTACCTTTTTGTTAAGGTGTTAAACATTGCAATTTTATAGGGAAACACTAAAAAAGACTGTTGGGATGTGCTCTGAGTTGTCCTGTAAATATGTAAAGGAGGAGAAAGAATGAGGTCTGACAGGTCAGATGTCTGTGAAAGATCTCATAGTTGATACATAGAGCATGTTATTTAAAGGGAAGAAAAAGAAATGAAAAATTACTAACATGAATTTTCAGAAAGAGGATTATAAAGCGCCTACAAACTTAGATTCAGAGAAGGATTTATCTGTAACATTCAACATTCATGGCTGGATGACCAAATGGCAAACTTGATGCTGCCATTCAAGACTTAAAACAAAACAAAACAAAAAAAAAAAAACAGGTTTGTGACATAATCTTTTTTGTTCTTAGCCCCACCCTGGCCTTTTGTTGTGACCATCCCAAGGCACATCTGTGTCATAGTCATGCTGTTCAGTCAGCATCTTGATAAGCCACACCTGTCAGGTGGATAGATAATCTTGAAAATGGACAAGAGCTCACAAACACATAACTAATTTGTGGCTAAAATTTGAGAGAAATATGTATCAATTGAGTGCATAAAAAAGTTTTATATCTTTGACTTAAGGCTTTGAAAAAGTGTACGACTGGGAAACCTTTTATCTTGGCACTCATGTAGATGCCACCTAATGCACTCCCTGATAGCAGTAACCCTCCCCAGCAGGACAATGTGCCATGCCACACCGCAATAACTGCTCGGGAGCGTAAGGTGTCGTACTGGCCGTCATATTACCCAGATCCCCATCCGATGGAGCATCTGTGGGACGTACTAATACCTCAGAGGTCCCGTGTCCGTGTCTTAATCAGTCAGAGCCAAGTCCAATCTAAGCTGGGGTCTCCCTGGTGTTTGACAGGATGCAAGATGGGATACTGGCACACACCACAGATGGTTAATCAGGTTTGGATCTAGGTAATGTGGAAGCCAGGTTGACGCCTTGAGCTCTTTGACACATTCCTTGAGCCATTCCTGAGCAGTGTTTGCGGTGTGGGAGGGTGCATTTGCGGTGTGGGAGGGTGCATTGTCCTGCTGGGGGGTTACTGCCATCAGGGAGTGCGGCTGCCATGAGGACTTGATCTGCAATGGCGCTTTGTGCCTCAGGTGCAACCCACATGAATGTCAGGACCCAAGGTTTCCCAGCAGAACATTTATTCATTTATTTGTTTGTCTAAAACTTGTCAAATTTCAATAAATTAACTCTAAAAATACTGGAATCAGTTGTAGAATGTGATAATGATAATAGTTTAACACCCATGTCGCAATTTCTCTGCAGTTTGTTTCCTTTTGATGCTTCAGGTAGATTTTGTTTCAGTTACTGATGGTTGCTTTTATGTCCACAGACCGTCCAGGGATGTTTGACATCGCTGGTCGAGCGAAATGGGATGCATGGATACTAAAGAAAGGTCAAGTTTATAAAACTTTTCTTTCAAAAATACCATGAGAGAGCATATGCAAAATATAAAAAACAAATCTTCCTGCAAAAACCAACTGATTTGCTTGTTTCTGTTTTTAACCAACAGGTCTGTCCAAAGAGGAAGCAATGGAGGCCTATGTTAATTTGGTGAAGGAGCTGAAAGGAATATACGGGATGGATTAAAAGGGGCTATATATTTATTGTCCACAAAAGTGGAAATTTGTTTTTGGCTTATCAAACACAGGAAACATGAACATAAAAAGCAGACAAGCAGTTAATGTAACAAACACAGACAAGGTCATATTACAAAGATAAAAAGTTCATGTCAATGTATGTAACTTTATACTCTATGACTGATTCTTACAGTGTGTTGCACTTTAAACCTCACATTTCTCATTTTGTTCTTAATAGAAACTAAAAAAATTGGATACCATTTAGACCTGACTTTACATGCTGCTGCTGCACTCTTTGGCACCGTGATACCATGTAAGACGGAGGTGGATCAAATGCTAGAGAGTGCTGCAGTTTGGAGTACTTTGTGGTACTTGACATTGATTAAAACAACAGTGGTTAAAGGAAGAGCAACATTTTGGGAAATGCAAAATTTGCGTTCTTGCTGAAAGCATCTCTATATATCTGTGAAGTGAGAGTCACCACGCCACTGCCCTCAGTTAGTATAAAAACTGGAAGCAGGGGGAAACATGCAGCCTGTCAAGGTAAAACACCTGTTTCCTTCTGCCTCCACCCTGTATGCTGAGCTGAACAAATCTCCTGCAGGCTCTAGATTCATATTGACCTCACAACTCTCCTCAAAAAAGCAAATAAATGTGTCTCCTAAAGTGTTAAACTGTTCTGTTAAGTGCAACTACAATGTACACTTTCACATAAATCATTGTGAATAAAGACAATCTGTATACATGACTGGACTTCAAAAGACTTTTCCTTTGGCCTTGGACTTGGCTTGTTCCAGCAGGCTAAACATCCAACAAGGTATAAATATAAATGACAAACACACCTTCAATCATCAGTATGATGCAGTACAACAGCACCACGAACTACAGGCTCCAAAATCAATCAAGTTCCACAAAAACTGACCATTAAACTTAACTTGAAGCGCTGAAGTTTTAGCTAGCTGTACATTTCAGTTTTACTGAGTTCATAGAGGAATTTCACACATAGATGCCATAAAACTTAAATTAATAGCCCGGGCTATTATTTGCTTAAATCACTGAACTCAACAGGCTTATATTTGGGACAGGCCTTTAATTCCTGTTGCTCAGCAAAGATGGGAATACAGTCAAATAAATTGTTTATTTAAACCTATAAATATGAACTGCTAACCAGACCAGGCTTCTAATTGAGACAGGCATTTATTTGTCAAAATGTGTAGCTACACCAGGCTAGTAAAGAGGACTGGGCGTTTTACTAGGACTAGGCCTTTAATTGAAGTTTTACGGAAGAGAGATAAATGCTTTTCCACAGAGGGTGGATACAAAAATGTATTTTTATGATAACCTTTACTGTTTAAAGAGGAATTTCACCAATTTTAGGCCTGAAAATGACGATAGTAGCGCTGAAGTGTAGTGCTTAGTTGTTCAATATCTTCTGTGGCTGTGAAGGTAATCAGTAAAATCGGAAAAACAGCCCTGATGATGTTTTTTTAACAGAAACCCTGCATTTTAAATTGGGGCCACTAAATTTTAAAGGCATTTACCAGGGTTCATGAAATGATGTTGAGTTGCATTATGGGAAATGTAGGATCAAGTGTTTTTGGAGTTTTCACAATACTGAGGACAAAAGGTCACTATATTTTAGTGCCTACTTCTTTTTTCTATCTTTGTCATTCAAGTCCCCAAATGGGGCAGTTTCAAATAACTGAACATTTACATTTGTGTTTAAATGTTCAATACAATTTATATCTGTGACATTTGAACATAACAAATCATTGCCACACCAATTTGAGACATTACTATAAACAAGTAAGCCTGGCAGCTGGGCCTCTACAGTGCACATTACATCCTTATGTCCTCTAATAAAAACACTCCAGGGATCAGTAAAATAAACTCTTGACAGTACCACAGGAAGAAACACTCAAGCTACTGTTGTGTACTAATTGGCTGCCAGCACTAAAGCCAGGATCCACTGTGTTCCGATGGAGGAGGAGAGCGAGAAAATGAGACAATACCAACTTGAATCACATCGCCATAGTATCCATGGGGAGTCCGCCTGTTGTCGGGTTGCCTGGGGAGCAGGGCAGCAGGGAGACCTGTGTGTGGGGAGACCCGCTGTGGCTGATGGAGCTGTGATGCTGCCTCCGCCGACTGGGCAGGTGCTGAGTCAGCCTCCACCTCCTCCACCTCCTCTGAAACTCATGCTGCACCTAGACAAAAAATGCAAATCATAGATCCCAAATTTGCTTCTTACTTTAACTTGCATTTTGGCTGTAATTGGCCGACCAGCTCCTACCTCTCCGTTCATGAAGCAGTAGAGCACAGCGACCACAAAACCCTTAGAGATTTGAAGAGAAAGTTCAGTGAGTGCAGTTTCATTTGTCATTATTCTGACTTCACTGCATGTTATCCTTTTCATACATGCACCTAATTTACCTGTGTGGAAGACAGAGCCAGCTCTGCAAAGGTCCATATCTTAAACACTGAGCTGCTGACTTGAACAGGTAAGAAAACAAACAGGATGTAATGCAGACCAAACAGAGCCACCAGAAAAAATGTAGATTTGATCAGCCTCCTGAAAGACAAAATATTTTTATTCACCGATAGTACAATGAACAGTTTCCCAGGCTTTTACCTACTGTATAATTTCCCTGTTTTTGCATCTGTCCCTGTGAAACTGACATGGTTTCGTGTGTGTGTGCTGTTACGCTGCTGATTAACAAAGCAAATAGAAACCTTCTTTATTACCTTATGCTATGCAAAATACATTCCCATTCCTCAAAGACCCTCCTTTCTCATATGTAAATCCCTAGTGGTCTCAGCTTTACATATAAGATACTGCACATAGTACGACAATGCAACAATAGCACAGTGTGATCACTACTCACTTGTACTGGCTGAATTCATTCCTCTGTGCATCTGGCATTCTGAGTTTGCTCACCAGTATCCTCAAAATGCCCAAGAAAAAGATGAGGTTCATCTGAAAGGATTAAAACATTATTGTTGTACTATTTTGTAATGCAAACAGTTTGACAATTTAGGAAATATGCTCATTTGCTTTATTGCTGAGAGCTAGATGAGAATAGTAATACCACTTTCATACATGTGTGCTGAATATAAAGCGTCAGCACCTGATTTGCTGACCTTAGCATAGAGAGTGGAAACAGCTAGCCTGTCTCTGTACAAAGGTAAAAAAAATGGCCACCTATGCAGCACCTTTTAAAGCTAACTAATGAACACGGTTTGCCTTGTTTGGTTTATCCCAAGCAGCAACCTCTGAGGATGAAAAATGAAGCCAAGGTAGAGGTGCCAAAAACTGCAGTTCCTCTAATAACCACTTGAGGCTGGCTCTAAAAGTGAGTCAATCCCCCGAGACCACCATGTTAAAATGCCCAACTCAAAAGCAAAAATTAAAATGTTTCGAGCCTGGTACAAAAACTTTTTTAGTCTACTACTAATACTGTGGCAACAATGTTAGTCTTACCCCACATGCACAGAGTATACGCGTAGCCATAGCTGATGCTATTTCAGTGTGATTTCGCGTCAATGAAAATTAATTGAAACGTGTTGGTTGCCTAAAAAAATCTGGTTCCGCGTTTGGTTGTACTAAAAGACCCTGTAAAGAGTTATATATTTACTTTTTCTGGTAAGTATAGGCTTCTTTTAAGCCTGTTTTAGCTAGCAAAAATTAGCATTAGCATTATCACAATTAACCATCACTGCAAATGTGTTGCGCTAACTAAGCTAACAGGTACTGTTAGGGCAAAATGCCAAACTCAGACTTCAAAACAGGAGTCCACAAACCACTGGGTGACTTCACAGAGGTAACTTCCATTATTTTATACATTCTATGTTTGATCTTAACAAAAAACACTTAACTGTTTTTTGCTAGCGAAAATTAGCATTAGCATTATCACAATTAACCATAATAGCAAATGTACCGTGCTAACTAAGCTAGCAGGTATTGTTGGGCTGGCTTCACCCTCTTGTCCAAATATGGTCACTTCTGGCTCCAAAAATCCGAGATGGTGACAGCCATATTTCCAAAGTCAGACTTCAAAACAGGAGTCCACAAACCACTGGGTGACTTCACAGAGGTTACTTCCATTATTTTATACATTCTATGTTTAATCTTGATGATCTTGATTGATCCTCTCATCTAACTCTTGGCAAGAAGGTGAATATGTGTATTTCCCAAAATGTCAAACTATTTTTTTTTTTTTTAAATAAAAAGAAATTTAGGTAAAATAGAAACAGGTTTTACAGATATAGTCAGAAGAACCGGCACTCGAAGTATCCACCAAATCCATTCATGTCTCCTGGTCTCCCAACAGCTATGGCAATAAGATAAGAGGTCATTTTAAAATCATACACTTAGATAATCTTATACCTAAAAATGAATGTGTGAGACAGATTTTTTCACCCCCTTACCCTTCGTCTTCGTAAAAGTACTTGGCACATCCCCAGGAGACAATAACAATTAGAGGTAAGCCTGTGTGATCAAATAAAACGTGGGTGAATCTAAAAAAAAAGGCACAGAGTCAATATTTGCTTTGCTGAGGTGCACTGTAGTTGATAACAAGTCTCCCTTACCCCAGCTTAGGACGATGTACCAGGCCAGGTGTTTCTTTAGGGAGAAGAAGGAGCGGCTCACCAGCGTGAAGAGGAAGTGACCCTCCGCCAGCAGCCAGCTGTAGTTTGCCAGGATGGAGTAGTTGGAAAACATCAGCACAACTTTACATGCCACCTGTGGCGCAGGAAAGAAGGTGTGTTCATCAGACACTCATTTGTAAATGTAGTAAATTAAAGTGAGTATCAGCTGGTCATCCATACCGGGTAGTAGTCACAGTGGTAGATCTCTTCATTAGTGAATAGCAGAGCATCTCGGATGAAGATGAAGATGGCTCTCAGGATGAAGGAGATAAACAGCTGGATGTGAATGTGGTTCCTGGTACAGTGCAGCTTTCTAAATAAATAATAAGATTTACAATTAAGCTGTTAAGTTTTCAGGGCAGGTTTAACCAATACAGTTTACACAAGTCTTTATGGCTGAAGAAGAAAGAGAGTTTCACACCTAAACAGACAGAATATGGTGACAGCGATGGTGAGGGAGATGAGAGAGAGGGTGTACCCAGCTGTGTACATGGTCTTCACGTAGGAGAAATACAAATGGGAATCTGAGGACTGAACAAGGGAAAGACAGCGTCACTTTATCACCTCCAAGACGGCATCATTTGACAATATAACATCAACAATAATTAAATACAATAACAGCCACTTATTATGACCAGTTTTTCAGCCCAGGATGTGGCTCAAACTCAAGCACTGAAATTAAGCCTGAGGTGAGGGCAGTCCACAGGGCACAGAGGTAGAGTTTGGTAATATGTCAAAAGTATTTTTAATAATAAGGGGGCAAGCCTAAAATACAGACATATTTTGAAATTCTATTTTACAAGACCTGGAAAAAAAGTTCTCTGAAGACTTTAAATAGTATAAATGTAATCTTTTTAACAGGTAAAATACAAGCTGAATATTAATTCTCGTAGTGTGAAAGATAAACACTTTGCTAATGTTATAATACTGGCTATGAACCTATTTATGACAAACTGTAGATAAAGTGATATTTGCTCATTAATACTTGAACATTTCACTCTTCGTGTGACTGTCCTTGGTTTTCATTTCACCTATAGCCGATTATTTACATAGAAGATAATTTTTTACCCTCTCATTCTGATTAAAATGAATGAATAAATCCTCTTAGTCCTTATAATGAGAAACTTTATTGAAATATTGACTTTTTATTAGTAATTTTAGATACGAAGTTATTTTTTTGAAATACGTCAGTCATTACTTTGAGATAATAAGTCAGGATTTTTTAAAAGTTTGTCATCATTTTGAGATACTAAGTCATTATTTTGAGATATGTTTGTCATTATTTTAAGATACTGTATTATATTTCGAGATAAGTAAAAAAAAAAATGAGAAGGGTCAAAAAAATTAAAGTTTCTCATTGTTTTGAGGTATTATCTCATTATTTTGAGATGTCTTTTTTTTGAGATAAGTAAGTCATTTTGACATAATTAAGTCATTATTTTGAGGTATTATCTCATTATTTTTGGGATATTAAGCCATTTTGAGATACTATGTCATTATTTTAAGGTAAGTTTGTCATCATTTTGAGGTATTATCTCATTTTGAGAATGTTACTCATTGTTGTTTTGATTTATTATGTAATTCTGAGATACTAACTCACCATTTTGAGATACTAACTCATCATTTTGAAATACTAACTCAGCGTTTTGAGATACTAACTCAGCGTTTTGAGATACTAACTCATCATTTTGAGATTCTAACTCTTAGTTTTGAGATACTAACTCTTAGTTTTGAGATACTAACACATTGTTTTGAGATACTAACTCATCATTTTGAGATACTAACTCATTTTTCAGATACTAACTCATCATTTTGAGATACTAACTCAGCGTTTTGAGATACTAGCTCATCATTTTGAGATAGTAACTCAGCGTTTTGAGATACTAACTCATCATTTTTCAGATACTAACTCATCATTTTGAGATTCTAACTCTTAGTTTTGAGATACTAACTCATCATTTGAGATACTAACTCTTAGTTTTGAGATACTAACTCATCATTTTGAGATACTAACTCATCATCTGAGATACTAAGTCATTAGTTTGAGATACTGTCTCATTATTTTGAGGTAGTAAATCTTTATTTTTAGATAGTAAGTCATTGTTTTGAGATACTAACTACTTGTTTCGAGGAAAAAAAATCATTATAATGACTCACAGGATCTTTTTTAATCACACTGGCTGAACTGGGTTTCCATAATTAGGAGTTTAATTAAGTGTAAAAGTAGCAGCTTATTTGCTCTTAAACTTTTGCGGCAGAAAAGGAACTTTATCACACACGGATCCTATACTGTCTTCCCATTGGCTCACAGACCTAAGCATGCATATAAATAATGATTATAGTCACACACAGTTGACCTCTATTATGATTCAGAGCCACCTCAAGAGTTACCGTATGTCTGCACTTGGATAGTCAAGTCCTTTTATGACACAAAATTGGATGCTTCAGTGCTTTATAGCCTTATATTAGATATCATCTACACATACTGTATGCATGTTAGTTACCACCCACCTCTCCAAGGAAGTGGAGCGTCTCATTGAAAGTGTAGCCGCATGCATCTTCATGTGGGACGAGCGGGTCTGTCCAGCCACTGGCGGTGCAGTTGCGGTGCACTTTACCTGCAGAATAGCAATAAATCCTACATCTGTTACTGTTGTCTGAAAGCACATTTGAGCCAAACAGACAAATAAATATACCCTGAAAATGATGCCTTATGAGGATGTTTGTCCTGCTGGTCAGGAGATGTGGAGCATGTAGATCTCAAATTTATTAGACAGTGAAATGCTTCAAGACCATTACTTTCCCTCTTCAGGTGCTCTGGTTCTTAAGATAAATTATTATTAAATCTATTGTCCTAATCTCTCAACAACATAAACATAGCACTCCAGGGTGATACATGATGTCTATGTACTCAAGCATTTTATGGCTGAATGTTTGGATAGAGCCCCTGAGAGGAGGAAACCGTCTCAGTTCTTTATGCAAACAAATCGGGTGCCTGGCAAATAATTAACCAGTGAAATGTACTATAGATAATGGGTGTCTGTTTGGAGTGCAAATACATGTCATTGTGTGTGCATGTGTTGTGTCTCACCTTCTGAATTGAAAACGTCTGGACATGGCTGAGAGACAGTTTCTCCAAGAGATGCAGGTGGCCAGCAGTTCAGGTCATCCCACATTCCCTTACAGTGCACACTGATATTGTTTTCTTCAATAGTGGAGCAGAAATTACACCTTTTATTTGAGGGCTCTGATTTTTTTTAGTTGCAGAATATTATATTGCAAAAACACCATATTTGGATTAATCGTGACCCTTACATATAAATGCACTCTGCCTCATGCAAGTTTTGGAAGTGAGGGTGCATTAAATGATATAGCCACTAGATGTCACTAAGACATTGCATCAAATTTCTGTAGGTCGAGAAGGGCTTGATTCAAAGATTTTAATCATGTCAGAAATCAAGATTGCTGCTTCACACTTAAAAAAAAAATGTTGTTATTCAATAATTTTAAAAGTATAACTTAAAACAATATGTGCCAAATGCACAATCTAGAAACTGCATTAAACCCACCTGTTGCTCTGTGTGACTTTAAAAGATCTGTCATGCACTTTTCCTCCTCTCTGACAAGATTAACATGAGGATGACACCCTGATGACGACTTTGCCTGCAAATAATTACACGATAGTACACTTGCTTTTAAATTATATACATTAGAATTAAAACATGCATGCATTTTCTCACCTGGGGTAACAGCAGCACTCCAATAAGTCCAACTTTTTTCATTGTGTCTGACAGCTTCCTTTTTTCCATCAAGATAGGTGCCTACGTCCAAACCTCACGGCGCATATCAGATTAGAATGAAAAGCAAGCATCCTGCCATGCTGCAGATATATGAGGTCTGAAAATCAAACATAGGCCTACTCACAGTGTCGATAAGCCCGCACTGTATTCTCCAGGGCAATCTGATAAGCGCTAATCAATGCAGCTATAATAAAATTACAACTTCATGTTGTCACCTTCAAAATAAAATCAATAATCATGCATTTGTGTCAAAACTGTGTTAGTATGTAGCAACAGAGCCATACTAAATGACAATGTTCATATATATAACGTATTTAAATTGTATTTACAGTCAAACAAACATAACAAGCAATACGCAGCATTGTGTTTGTAATTGTGCTTTTATTTTGAAGGTGGCATGGCTAGCTTCTGGTTTTATTTTGGTAGATTGACGTAGTTCGGCCAACAAATCGTGTTCGCTCACAGGCTGTTGATCCCGCCCCTTCAGAGCACTGGGGTCACTATGGCAACGACAGTGTTAGAGAGTGGGGTCCTTTCTCTTAGTAGGAGTTAAAGGAAATGTTTCTGCCACGAATAAAGAAGGAATATGGCTGTTTTATCTGAACAACAAACACAACCCGTTGTCTAAAACTTAAGTAAGTTCTGAAGTTTAATTGTTCATAAGTTTTTTTTAATGAGAAGATGATAAAACTTGCTATGAAGCATATAATTAAGTGACGGTAGCATCGTCAAATTAAGCTAATAGGTAGGTTAGCATTAGCGGTGTTGCTATTGTTAGCCTCCTTGCTAAAGTCGCACATAAGATAATTAGAGCCAGCTGTTAACATAAATAAGAAGACTGTCTTTCTGTGTCTTCGTCTTCTTAAAAATGAATTTAAAGTCAGCTGCCTATATCTAGCACGATGTAAATATGTAAAATGTGTTACTTTTTATTACTTTTTTTTCTTTTAGAATTACGTAGTTGAATACAGGCAGCGGAATTTCTGCATCCAGGAAGTAGTCAGACCCCATTCACCTTTTTCACATTTTATGATGCTACAATCGTTTATATTATTTTTTTCTTTATTTAACTACACTAAATACCCCAGAGTGACATAGCCAGGTGCCTCCCATTCCTCTTGATTGTCTTCGAGATGTTTCTACACCTTGATTGGAGAGCACCTGTGGTTAATTGAGTTGATTGACTGGTGGCAGTGGCAGGGACTGGGGGCGGAGACTGGTCAGGGTTCGGTGGAAGCCGATTGAAAACCTGGTCCAGAGCGCTCAGGACATCAGGGTGAGTCAAAGGGTCGCCTTCCAACAGGACAGTGACCCCAAGCAAACAGCCAAGACAACAGGCCTTTTCTATGTTAGAGGTTTAAACAAGTCACAGTAGGAGACGCACATGTGTAAATGGTGAATGATAACTGAATTCCATTTAGCTGCTTTGATTTCAGGTTCACTTGAGCCATCATTAGTGTTATCAGCAACACCTGTGCGCTTCCTACTGTGACAAAATGTTGCCTGCTGTGAGAAAAGAGTATGCAGGAGCGAATATCCTTGAGTAGCACAGCCAGAGCTCACATTTGAACCTCACAAAACGTCTCTGGAGACCTGCAAATGGCTCTACAGATGGTCCCCATCCAACTTGACAAGTTGAGAGGAACTTCAGAGAAGAGAAAATCCCCAAATCCAGGTGTGCAAGGCTTGTTGCATCACACCCGAGAAGTCTCAAGGCTGAAATAGCTGCCAACGGGGCTTCACCTAAGTGCTGAATACCTACGCTACTGTGATATTTCAGTTTTTCTTTGTAATAAAAAGCTAGGGTTTTTTTGTGCAGTATAAGGTTGAGTGCAGTTGGATGTGGGGGGGGGGATGAATTCAAACATTTTTAACACAAGGCTGCAACGTTATAAAATGTAAAAAGCCTCTCTTAATGCACATTACAGATATGGATGCTGCAAGTGCATGTACTGTATGACAGTAACTCTCCATGCAAGCTAATTCACCTAAGTGACTACAAATTGTCCACATAATAACCCGCTGTCCTTCCCTGTCTCCCCTCTTGTACTCACATTATAAATTCATAGGTTTACCATCAGAATATTTCCCAACATACCGCTGTCTCCTTGTCTGTCCTCCAGCCTGCTGTCATTTCTCTCATGAGCAGCCAGCGCTGACCTTTTGCCAGGATGGAGGTGGCCCTCTCTACCCCGCAGATACTGTCAGAGCCCCTCAGGAGGGGGACCCCTCTGCCTCTGAGCCAGCTGGTGGAGGATAGCAGGAGCAGAGCCAGCGTTCCAAATCATCTACTGGAATCAAGTGCGTATGAGACGTAATCTCTAAAACTCTCTGATGGAATGCGTTAATGCTGTTGTTGTACTGATACCAGCTATTTAACCTTACAGTAACCTACTGTAGGGTTTGATGTTTTAAATGTCTGGAAAACCTCTTTGCAGATGTGGAAAGCTCATTACACTTCAGTAATTGTTTTTTTGCACCTTATAGAAATCTATGCCAAACTGAAAAGCAACACTCTGATCCAAGCGGAGCCTCCTGAGCTTCACTTCAGTGGGTTTGAGCTGGGGAAGGATTACACAAAGATCCTGGTGAGGAAAATACCACTCATTTTTACTGTCCCATTCACAGCCTACATTGGACCGCTAATTTACTGATTGTGAGTTATTTAAAAGTGTATTATCAGTGTGCTTGATGGGAAGGTTTTTCCAAGCTTGAGTTATTGTTTGTCACCGCAGCAATGCAGCAGAGCTTTAAGCAGAAAGTAGACCTTGGTGTTGTGCCAAGGCGTCTGTTTGGGCTGTGTGAGTGCAATATTGTGTCTTTTTCAGTCAATGTTTGGTGAAATGGTGAAGACATTGCAGTGAAGTATTGAAATAACTGTAAAAATTCCATCCCGTCATAAATGATCTCATCTGGCTGAATTTGATCTCATTGAATGGACACTGATTTCACCCCATACATGCATGATGAAGCACTGTAGACTGGATGTAAACACCCAGAATATGGAAATGGTTTCCTCAAGTGCACATGATTGGATGGAAATGAATATTCCTGTTCTCTCCTCTCCCTCTTTCCCTCAGAAACTAATCAACATCTCATCTGAAGTCATGAATATTGATATCATTCCCACCCAAACCAAGCACTTTCAAACAACTTATATCAAAAAGGTATGTTTTTTTTTTTCATCGCTAATTGTTGACCTGAATGTAATATAATAACTCCACTTGCCCATTACTGCAATCAGGGTTGTTTCTGATGACTCAACCATCTGTTTCACTTCAAGTATCGACTCATCCCGGGTCTCGCCTACACAGTGAAGGTCAGGTTCTGTCCCGACGAGTGGCGTTACTTCTACGACTGCGTACGGGTTCACTGCAAGGTTAGGGTCTGACACTGTGGATACTGTACTGCTGTTTGTTTTACACTCAAATCTTTATATTTTAAGCATTTAGTGTTTAGTGTTCATCTCAAATGATTCTCAGAGGACTTTGCTTTGACATTAACACTTACTGGAAAGACATACGGCTCAGCAAACCTGTAACTATTCATAGTTGCTTTGTCTGTTTTGAGGACACGCTCCCATATTTACTTTGAGTCCAGTCTTATCTATATTTCCTCTCTCATGTTTTCTCTTGTCTTGTTCATTCAACCCATCCACACCCTATCCAAGGAGGAAGAGAACCTGTTAATTCCAGTTCATGCTTACCCTGTCATCGATGACCTGCACATCCCCTCTCATATCGACCTATCAGCCGTACCACTTGGACAGAGGTGTGTGTGTGTGTGTGTGTGTGTGTGTGTGTGTGTGTGTGTGTGTGTGTGTGTGTGTGTGTGTGTGTGTGTGTGTGTATGACGTACAGCTTGTGTGTCAGGATCTGTGATGGACTGCTTTTTGACCTCCCATCTGCCCGAGGGCCTGCCTGTCTCTTCGTATTCTTCCATACAGCCAACCATGCCTCCGTTCAACTGTTGGTGTCAAATAAAAAACAGATCTCTCATCTCTGTGTTTTTCCACCTGTCTCCAGTGTTTGCCATGCTATTCCTCTGAGATGCAGCTGCCCCGTTGACTTTAAGTTTCAGGTGCATGTTATTCAGCCACATGACGCTTTCTCCATCCATCCCGTTACAGGTATGGGCAAGTGAAACATGATTTCTACAGTACATTTTGTGTCTTTAAGAGAACATGTTGGCATTCTGCTTCTTGTTTGCTCCCCATGTAACTGTGATAAGTAGTTTTTCCATTGATAGTTCTCATTTAGCCTCCCAGATTAAGAATACAACCCACCAGGAGAGCAGGTGCTGTGTTTTCTCAAAACAGCGCACCAGTGTTGTGTATTAAACAAGTCACTGCCAAACTGAATGATGCCTCCAGTTTCCACACGCTGACACTAAGCAGTATTCATGGTCTGGAAAGCATCATAACACATGGCGGAACCAAGCACTTAGGATGTGAATTACGGCTGCAGTTTTATCAGCGGTACAGATCTGAAATGAGGAGAAGAGATACAAATGAGTTTCTTATTTTAGAAAGGCCTTTTCCTGGCGATGTCCCAACAACAACACCATTCATCCATTATAGTGAAACAAAATACTTTGTTTCACTGACCCAGGCAAGCCAAATACACACACCCATTCATCCCTGTCATCCTCTCATTGCTCTCCCAGGTGTGATACCAGCTAATGGTGAGGAGAAGATCACTGTGACTTTTAGTCCTTTCCAATATGAGACGTCTCAGGTCACCATCCAGCTGATCATCTCCCAGTTCAACACCAAACCCTACCTCTGCACCATCACTGGGAGCTCCGCCCCTCATGTAGCCCTCAGGTGATCAGAGCAGTTGATTGTTTAGCTGAAGAATCCAACGTTCAGTACTACTTGTTCTACCCGTGGCATTAAAGGTGCGCAGATACCAGTATTTCTATTGACCAGCAGAAATGATTTGTTTAAGGAGTGGCGGCATGTTTTTCCAGCACTGTAACACATCTTGTTTTCCCTCTCTCATCTTACTGCAATCTCATACCCTGTTGCTTTTGCTTACTCCACAAACATTCCCTGGTTTCTATTGACATCTTCAACAAAAGTCGACAAGGCCTGTTTGACAGTACATTATATAACAAAGTTACACCATGTTGTTGTCACATAACAGTATGAAAATATAACTAAATTACCAAACAAGTCGTTCCATGTGGAGGTAAAACATGACTCAGAGAAAATAGGCTTATGTGCTGATTAGAAGTCCCCACACTTTTTTTTTTAGCCAGTATGAAACCCAGTGTTTAACTCTGTTCCCATGAGAAAGAGGGTGCTATCCATCACACAGCAGTAGCTCCATCCGCCGCACTGTCTTGGCGTTATCTCGGCCGAAAGTTAATAATTCATGAAAATAGCTTGGTAGCTGCTGGTGCAGTAATATCAAGATGGATATGCCTCCCGATGGATGTTTAGCATATAAAACATTCTCCCTCTGTTTGTTGTTCCCCGCAGTGGAACCAAATAAAAGATGAAATATGTGCAATTGAGAGATTAAGGATTATATGCAAGAGCCGATGTTTCCCCAGCTAGAACTGATGCCTGATGCTTGTTGCTTAGTGTCCCCTGGCGGATATATCTGACCAACATCGAGGCTATTCTTAAGATAAACGGATGATGATTATTTTAATATCTCTGCTTCTATGTTGCACTTTCCATCAGTCTAATCAATCTAATACCTTCAACAAGTCCTTAAATAAACCTTGTAAATCTGAGTGATGCTTGTAATGTCAGGCCCTTGTTGACATAGTGTCAGAGAAGTGTTGAGTCAACAGTGCGGTCATTAAAGGCCTCTTGGTTATGATGCTGATGTATCTATCTCGCTTGCTAATTATTGTCCACCCTCATTTGCATACACAAAGGGGACAGTGAAAAAAACTGACAGCTGGAGAAATGTAAATATAATGAAAATTCATGATGTGGATTCTGACCTCATTGCTCAGCCTTCGTGCCACGTCCGATATATGGACAGTGGTGACCATATATCATCGTATAAACACCCATTCTCACTCCGCTATGAGAACTGATCCCAGACCTCTGAACGAAAATGAGCCAATTACTGTGTCTGCCACCTCCTCCCCACTGTTCCAGTTTTTCCATCCACTGTTTGTTCATTTAGATTTTTACACGAGCACTCTTAAATTTGTTGCAAAAATGTCACTTGCAGTCAAATGAGTGTTTTATGTTGATGAATCTATTTTGGCCCGTACTAATCTGTGCAGTTCTGTCATCATAAAAATGAGTTTTACTCCATAATGTGTGTATTTTTCTGCATGATAGTGAGCTGAGAAGAAAGTCGAGTTGTGGAGTGTTGCCTCGAAGTAAAACCAAATACAGGTCAACCAAAGAGGCTGACAAGTCGAAGGTAGTGTGTGTGTTTCAGTAACAGTCAGATTCTTGCTCTCTTTTGTAAGGCTGATAATTCCTACCAGTGGTGTGATCTATCGTTCATTCCTTGCTGTTCTTTACCTGTCCTCTAGATATTGAGAGATCAGACTACTGTTACGCCTGGACTGAAGCCTCTGGTAGATGTCTGCACCCCAGCAGGAGTGGCGAAGATGCTGATCAAAGATGCTGATAAACTCAGCTCCAAAGACCTGAGAGAAGGTAGATGCTGCCCAATGAATTTAAGCTTTCAGTTGTTCACATGATTCTTTAAGTAGGTTTTTATTTTGCTGGTGTCCTTTTAATTTCAGCCATATCCTGTGGCAGCACGGATGGTCTGCAAAACCGTCAGATGAAGGAAGCTCTCTTCATGAAAAAGGTTCAACAGAATGTGAAGGAGGAGCAAGCCAACCACCTCAGATGGTAGGTCAAACTACAATCTAAAATTTCACCTTAAATCCATTCTCATAGTTTGTATAGTTGAATTTGTGTTTCCTCTTCCTCTGCTAAAAATCAAATCAAATAATTAAGAATATATATGTCATTCAGGCAAGTTCATCTTGGCAAGGACCCCGTGTCGGAGCGCAGCAGGAGGCAGATAGCAGAGGAGAGAGAGATTGCGCTACATGAATACATGGTGAGAGTCTGTCCATTCATATTCTTACAGCATGTTAAACTTAACACAGGGGTTCTTGAAGGCTGGTGCTTGGTGCAAAGAAAGTTCTGTTCTTACATGTTTAACTGTTCCCCAGTGACTGACCTCTGGGTCTTGAGGGTCTATATTTATTGAGAAATACAGTTGGGAGGAACAAGAACCCTGCCGGACCCTCAAGGATCACAACTGAGTATTGGTTGGAAAGCAGTGTCTTCTATAGTGCGTGTGTGGCAATCTGTGCGTGTCATATCCCGCCTGCCTGTAATTATTGTTCATAGTAGAACAGATTTTTCGGCTTTGTTGCAGCAGACCTTTTAATGTCAGATGCCAGAGTTTGTTTTCCTGTTTCATTCAACATGACATTTACCTGATGTGTCGCTAGCTAATCACTTTTCCCAGACACCGTATGCATACCAATGTCATAACCTAATTCAGCCGCAGCATGATTTGATCCACACAGTGATTCTCATCCTCGTATGCTGCCTCTGTGACTGATTTTGAGTCACGGAGGAAATATGCAGTCTCAGCCAAAGGAACACCACTTTCGAAATATGAGTGTGTGTGTTTTCTCAGAAAAGTTATTTGAATAGTTGACAGGACCCTCACAGACACTTAACAGCACTTCCTCCCCCATCTCCTCCTCACCTGCACTGTTTATAATGCACAGACACAAATGAGTCCTTGGCAGTACACTCCTCGTTTACAGCTTTATATCACCGCACTTTTGGTATTTTATGGGAACCCTGTTGTTTATATGATAGGAAGAACTAGTATCTTCTGTTCTATATGTCATCTTTAGGATCCACAACTTAAATAACTCAACAGAGAAGGCATCCTGCTCTGTTTGCATTGCAGCAATACTTTACAGCTTTGTCACGTTATCATTCCATCACCCTGTGTTGCTCAAGAGTGATTCAGCTGCTAGGTCAAGAGTTGGGACAGTGACATTAGGTTTGACTTCTCACAGAATTATTTGACAAATGGTTTTGACAAAGAAAAGAAGTCATATATATATACATATATATATATATATATATATATATATATATATATATATATATATATATATGTGTGTGTATATATATATATATGTGTGTGTGTGTGTGTGTATATATATATATATATATGTCATCCCTATGAACAAATGAGACCACACTCCACAGGATCAGTTGCAACAATGGTTGCTATTGTTTCGCAGAATAAGACATGGACACTGTTGCCTCTTCAACCAAAGGATTTCAAACATGCTGGAATATTTTTTTTCCATTGGCCTCGCACCGTCTGTCATTGCCAGATCTCTGAAGGGTTTAGCAGAAATCAAAAGAACAGCAACTACTTTTTGATTTGATGCCATATATCCAAGGGTGTCATTTATGGGGGAGAGGACACTCCGAGGGCAGTATGGACCCCTCCACATGTTTACAGATCAAAAACTTGTGTTGTATAAAGAAACATATGAGATTTGAAATGATGTTTGTATCTTATACTCCAACTAAACTGTTTATATACAAAATGATTATTCCACTAATATTCCTGTTTACATGCAGCCGTGTATTCTCTGATAAACGTGCCATAACATCTTGTTTATCCCATCAAAATTTCGAAAAATGAAACCGCTCGAGAGCCATACATGCTACTTTTACATTTAAAACCAGAATAATACCAGCGTATCTTTTACAGGACCTATGTCAAATTAAAATTGTTGTCATATTTACAGTAATAGTGGGATATTTGTGTGCATGATAATGTCGTTGTTGTAAGACGAGATGCATTTTGGAATCTAAAAAGTACAAATGAGATGAAATTAGCTTTTCTTTGCATACTGTGTCACATAACATAAAAAAAAGCATTTTAAAATGTATCATCGTTCGACCTTCACTGTTTTGTGCAAAGATTCTTAATCAATGTGATGGCCTGAACTGTGCCAACATACCATCATAAATTATCTCAAGTTAAAGTAAGAAAAACGTTCTAATATCCATACTGCCATAGTATGTAGAATGCTAGAAAAAGGTTTAGTATGCCCCAATACATAGTAGGACAAATGCAGTATGCCAAAAATGTTCCACTACATCCAGCCCAGTTTTGCAGTATGCAAGCCAGCATGCTTTACTGGGTATTCTGACTCACAATCCTCTGCACAGTGGATGATGTGTCACATTGACTTAACTGCAAACAGCTGACAGGCTGACAGCTCATTGTTTGACAGCTGTCAGAAGATGCAATGACTGATGACAGTGGAACAGTAATAAGAATATTTATTGTTTAAGTGAGCAAAATAATCACAAATGTAATTTCACTGTCGCAAATATAACATATTTGAATCTACAATCTGTGCAGTCGTAACTTAAAAATCAAACTAAATACATTGCAAAGTAACGACAGCAGAGCTCTCAGGGTTGATCTCTGTCTCTGGCGAGCTCGGTAAGTGGCGCTTGTTTTATCTCCACGGTAACGCATATAAAAGCAAAAGGGTCAACGTTCAGGGCGTAATGGCAGGAGAAAGTAGTATGTCCCCTTTTTAAGAGCAGCTGCAGTACCTATTAAAAGTAAAAAGAAAAGGTTTGCAATCTGAAATGCTCTCAAAGTGTTTCTGCTTATGACTGCTTTGTTATTAAAGTTCTAGTTTCATAATAAATACATATTTTGTTATTACTTGATATATGAGGCCATGAGGCTATGAGGTATCTGAAAAGGCCCTTCTGAGGATTTGTGCCCACCTTTTAGATAAAAGTTCCATCCCTGCATATACACCAGTCTCCCTATGCTTTTTAGCAGATTCTTGCCAATTCCTTTTCAGACCTTAATCACGCTCACTGATGTTGTTGTTGTAGGTCAAACAGGGAGGCGTAAGACACGAGGGAGACTTTGCTGCTGGACAACCTAAACTCTCCTCCAGACGAGTGCTTTGTGAGGCAGGACAGGTAAACCTTCACTGTGGTGTGTATATATTTATACAGATCTCACTGATCTCTCTGCATAATGATATAGTTACAGTGGTTTGTTTATTCAGCCCACCAATACATGTCACGTCTGGGACAGCTTTGATTTCTTTTTGTCTTGTCTTGAGGATTTGAGGTTGGATTAGGGTTATATATCTCAGCTACATAACTGAAGTATGGCTCAATAGGTCTGTATTTCTTCTTTGTGAACGTATGGATAATACCAAGTCACAGCACATCTGGATGATACATTCTTTTATTCTTTGAAGCAAAATAATGTCTTTCAATGGTCTTAAATTACATGAAAATGCTGCTGTCTTTTGTCTTTTAAATGCTTTAAGCTGAGAGACCTCGTGAAATTTCACTTTATGGTCCTCTTCATATGCCACTCAATGTAACAGTGCCAAATGAGCAAATGAAAGTCTGCGATAAACGTCTCTCGAACCTCTCCCAGGCCCGCGAGGGAGCCCCATCCTTCCAGTTCTACTCCAGTTTTCAGTGGGAGCTGAAACAAAGAGCCCTCAAACTGTTCCAGCAGGCAGCACGCAAGGTACACACATCCAAGCACTGTGTAGTCACCGAGGTACGTGTGCATGCATATGCTTCGATGCATGAATACATCACCATGTTTCCCTCAGGAGCGGGCGAGCATCCCTGTGCCCCTGTCCCTTTAGCTCAGCCATGTGTAAATTCTCACACTGAATGTATAATATCTTTACAGTCGATTTTTCCTGGGTACAATGAGTGCGTCCCAGGAAAAGTAGGATTCTGATATGGCCTTTTAAAGACACAGGAGGAGTGTGCTTCTCTTTGCTTATTGGCAAGTCAAAAAAGTTAAAAAAACATTTTTTTTCTTTCGTTCTTTTTGTATAACTTTGTCCACATTCCTCCTTCTTAGATTGAGAGGTGAGCATGATTGACTCGTAACACCCCGTACTCCTCTCTCCTGTCCAGATGGTGATCCGATGTCGCATGAACCGGAGACTGACCTGTATGAAGAAACAGTTTGAAGACAGTATGAAGAACTTGCCCTTGGCAAAGAAAGGTTTTGATTATCCTATAATCTCCTCATTCAGAAATAATCTCATTATGCCATGTCAGTGAAGCATGCTTTAATTGAATTTATTCCTAGAGGTAAAATTGTAATCCCCTCTGGTTATTATGAGCGTCTTAGAACATGCATGCATGCCCGTGGGACGGGGCTATTTATTATGCTGCATGCATTAAGTCATACATCGAATGCTGCGACATTTCTCACTGACCTGAACAAATAGTGATCTTTGGAAATAAACTTATTTCATCATGAATTGTCTCACCTTTTTCAGTCGAAGAGGACACGAGTTTTGATCTGAAGATCTCACCAGACAGAGTCTTTCCATTTGCTTTTCCTGTCTTCTCTGATGAAGATGACCCACTGGTGAGTACATTACATCACTAACAATTGTTAAAAAAATCTTGCAGATTACAAGTTTTTAAATGTTTGAAATTACACATCAGAATCAAAAATGTAATCAGCAGCCCGTCAACACAACAGTTTAACCACTTCTTTGCAAATCGGTTTGTCTTGTTAAAGCCTGTTGAAATGAAATCCTAAACCACTAAATGGGTTCTGACATACGGAAGATGAGAAACCACTGAGAAGTGAGCGCTGCCAATTGTGCTGCACATGAAACAATTTTCATTCATTATTTCCCCTGAAAGATGTCTTTGATCTGGGCATGGAATCAAAGAGGAAGCTCAGTTTCCCGCACTTTGATTAAATCTCTCATTTTCCTGATGCCCCGCAGAGAAAAGGCCTCGGTGTTCAATTGAACAAATAATGCCATTTGTCTCCTTGATATTTCCAGGCTTGCAGTAATTTGGTCACAGTGCCTGTGGATCCTATTGATGTGACTGTGACAACACATATTCCTTTCTTCAAGCTTCAAGTAGGTATTTACTGCAGCACCTGGGCATCTGAACATCACACTTATAAATCAACAAAGATGCACCTTGCAGCAGTGCTGGAGAGTACTTAAGTAAATTTACTCAAGTACTGTACTTGTATGTGTATCCATTTCATTCCATCTTATACTTCCACTCCACTTCAAGACAGAGAGGATTATTATAGTTATTACAGACCTTTTGCTTTTGATACTTGTAGTACATAATACTTTACATTCACCTAAAGGGACAGTTCCCTCCAAAATCAGAAGTGCTATTAACCAGTCTTAATTATTAAGTGTGAGTTCCCGAGTGTTGGAGCTCTTTGCCATAGAGATGTCTGCCTTTTCTTGATTATAATAGAACAATATGAAGCTAACAAAACTACATCTGCCAACTGTATCGACGTGAAGAAGGAAGCACGCTTCTACTGCTAGCTCAGCTAGCACCATAGAGCGAGCTAACATCACAGCTCAGCCAAGGAGGACACCATTAATTAACCAGACTGAGAAGGACCTCTGTGACCGAACAAACGATACACTAAAAACTATAGTCAAGCTTTTAATAAACTGTTCTGTGAAACCAAATTGTAGTAATGGAGCTGTTTCAATGTTCTGTGGCTGTTAAAACCAAAATAAAAACTGGTGTTGCTTTGTCACTCTAGGTTCCCCAGCACTATAAGCTTATGGGCTACCATCCTGTGTCAGCCTGGGAAGCGTTTAACTCCTATATCCCCACTACACTGGCCAGACCACTTCGCACTGGAGCTCCGGTAACTATACAGCATCTGGATTAAACAAACAAAAACATACAGGTTTAGCCAATTTTAGCGGAAGACTTCAATTTAAAATTTCCCTCAATGTGTTGTTGTCACTCCTTAGGACGAGCCAGTGCCATCTTTCACAACAGCAGAGCCCAAAGCACGGGAGGAAAAGCAGCATGACAACAAAGAAGAGGACGTGGAGGCTGCCTGCCTCTCGTTCAGCGCCCCTGAAGCTCTGCTCACACCTTTTCCAGCAAACCCACTCAGAATCTTTGTAAGGCTGTCATTCATCATATTTATTTAATAGAGCGTCAGATGTGTTTTTGTACATAATGCGTGCCAGTATGATGTTTAAATGCCCTGTTTATCTCATTGTGTGTTTAAGAATCCAGCTCCAGGCCTGCAGAGCTACAAACCCACCCCTAAATACCTGGAGAGTGACCTGGAGTTCCACCTCTGCCCTCTGCCCAGGTAACACATCAGTGAATACGTGTTTTTGACAATACACTGTAACTCTATATTGATGATACCTGGCCAGAGACTGGACTTTTCACTGACCAAAGCCAGGTACTCAGACAGAAAGTGCTTTGTGTTCGCAGGTACGCAATCCCTGAGAGCGGAGGGACACACACTCCACACACTCAGAAGAAGTTTCTGGATCGTAAGGTAACTTTTTTTCTGAGACTTTGCACTTGAATCAAGCATCAGTACATACACGATCACTTTGTGTTGCTGCTGAAATGTAATGACTTGATCTGACACTAGCTCCTGTTTAAACTGGACTGATGCAAATGTGGCGTCTTTTTTCTTTACCTCCAACAGGAAGTGATCCCCGGGGTCATGACGTGGAAGGAATTTGATTCGATTACCTGGAAGTGTCTGTCCAACCAGCCGGCTCTCCCCAGTGACTGTGCGCTGCGCAGGTAGGTCAGAACTCAACATCATCCGCTCTTACTCACTTAACAAGACAATGAGAGTCTTGATACTGACAGCAGCCACCCAGAAGTTAAGACAGTAGATACTCACCCAGAGGTTCCCATATAAAACCAGAGAAGCTCCGACTAAATGAAGAAGTACGTGTTTACATTGCTTGTTTACAGAAGGGAGATTGGCTGTTTTTTTTTACTTCCTCTTTCCATATCTCCTCAGCTTGTGGAGGAATTTGAACTCATGTCCGCGCGGTCACGGTCACTTCATTATAGCTTCCCCAGTTTCTAAGATTGTCAGTAGTATTTTCACACATATATATCGAAGTATTGTGTAGCAGCAGTGTAGCAGTCGTAGACAAAAACCTCGCTCTCGTAAGTGATGATTGCTCTTTGTGAACTTTCAAAGACATGATCTGACAATGCAGCAATGCAGTGCAGACACCTGAGAGATATCTAGTGGCTTAAATATCTGGACCTGTCTGTGAGACCAAGTCCTTTCGTGTGAAATCAGTTTTGACCACCAGTGAAGGTAGCCAGCAGGCGATCCTTGCTACTATTCTCTCCTCCATATTCTTTTTCTTCCTCGGTTTGTCTCTGCACATCAGCGCCCAAACAACTTGCATCGCTGGCTTCTCGCTGACATCCATGTTTGGAGAAGAGTTCTCCTGTCTTTGCGCCCTTTCCCGAATCACTTCTAGTTTGTGTTTTGTAGACTAAACCAAGTTGGAGTTGTTGGAGAGCCCTCCTTGTGTCAAGTCTTGTTGTGTGTGACCACCTGTTGATGATCACTTGTGTAATGTGCACACAACATCAACTTTGAGATACTGAGATCCTTTACATGCCGCTTACATAAGGTCTGTAACACACAGGTTCATATTACTGGTTCAACAACTGGTCACTTGGTAGATATTTATCTTCATGGAGTAAATATTTATCCTGTCTAATTCCAAGACAAAGCTTTGAGTATTTTGTAGCTTGGAATTCAATTCATCATCTCACATGCGGTATGACAGAAAGTTGACTTCTTGCAGTTGTTTGCACTCGCAGCAGTTATGTTGTTGGATCACAAGTATTGGCTCTGATTTCATTTAGTTTTTGATATACAGTCAGGTCCATAAATATTTGGACATTGACACAATTTTCAGCATTCCAGCTCTGTACAACACCACAATGGATTTGAAATGAAACAATCAAGATGTGCTTTAAGTGCAGACTCTGAGCTTTAATTTGAGGGTATTTACATCCAAATCAGGTGAACGGTGTAGGAATTACAACACATTTTATATGTGCCTTCCACCTTTTTAAGGGACCAAAAGTAATTGGACAAACTAACATAATCATAAATCAAATTGTCACTTTTTAATACTTTGTTGCAAGTCCTTTGCAGTCAATGACAGCCTGAAGTCTCGAACCCATGGACATCACCAGACGCTGGGTTTCGTCTCTGGTGATGCTCTGCCAGGCCTCTGCTGCAGCTGTCTTCAGTTCCTGCTTGTTCTTTGGGCATTTTCCTTTCAGTTTTGTCTTCAGCAAGTGAAATGCATGTTCAATCGGATTCAGGTCAGGTGATTGACTTGGCCATTGCAGAACATTCCACTTCTTTGCCTTTAAAAACTCTTTGGCTGCTTTCGCAGTATGCTTCAGGTCATTGTCCATCTGCATTGTGAAGCGCTGTCCAATGAGTTTTGAAGCATTTGGCTGAATCTGAGCAGATAATATTGCCCGAAACACTTCAGAATTCATTCTGCTGCTTTTGTCAGCACTCACATCATCAATAAATATAAGAGATCCAGTTCCACTGGCAGCCATACATGGCCATGACATAACAGTACCTCCACCATGCTTCACTGATGAGGTGGTGTGCTTTGGATCTTGAGCAGTTCCTTCCCTTCTCCATACTTTTCTCTTTCCATCATTCTGGTACAAGTTGATCTTTGTCTCATCTGTCCATAAGATGTTGTTCCAGAAGTGTACAGGCTCTTTTAGATGTTTCTTGGCAAACTCTAATCTGGCCTTCCTGTTTTTGAGGCTCACCAATGGTTTACACCTTGTGGTGAAACCTCTTTATTTCCTGTGGTGAAGTTGTCTCTTAATTGTTGACTTGGACACAGATACACCCACCTCCTGGAGAGTTTTCTTGATCTGGCCAACTGTTGTGAAGGGGTTTTTCTTGACAAGGGAAAGGATTCGTCTGTCAACCACCACACTTGTTTTCCATGGTCTTCCAGGTCTTTTGGTGTTGCTGAGCTCACCAGTGCGTTCTCTCTTTTTAAGAATGTACCAAACAGTTGATTTGGCCACACCTAATGTTTTTGCTATCTCTCTGATGGGTTTGTTTTGATTTTTCAGCCTAATGATGGCTTGCTTCACTGATAGTGACAGCTCTCTGGGCTTCATATTGAGAGATGACCTCACCAGATTCCAAATGAATATACCACACTTGAAATGAACTCTAGGCCTTTTATCTGCTCCTTGTAAGTGAAATAACGAGGGAATAACACACACCTGGCCATGGAACAGCTGAGTAGCCAATTGTCCAATTACTTTTGGTCCCTTAAAAAGGTGGAAGGCACATATAAAATGTGTTGTAATTCCTATACCGTTCACCTGATTTGGATGTAAATACCCTCAAATTAAAGCTCAGAGTCTGCACTTAAAGCACATCTTGATTGTTTCATTTCAAATCCATTGTGGTGTTGTACAGAGCTGGAATGCTGAAAATTGTGTCAATGTCCGAATATTTATGGACCTGACTGTATAACCTGCTTTTATTTATATTTTATTAGGATTTGACAAAGCTGTGCATCAGTTCAGCTTTTGTAAAATAGTCTGTAAAGTTCTATATTTATAAAATCAATCTTGAGTGTAGAGATGAGTTTCTCCCTCTTGTTGTCGAGCCTCCGATTTCATCAGAACATACATTTAATTTTGACACTTGATGTCCACATTTCAGTAGTTATGAATCGATGTGTGTTGCTATCACTGCAGTGATCCGTCCTAGTTTCAGTTTGTTGGAAAATATGAATTTAAAATCTAGTGTAGGGTCTTCTCATTCTGCCCTGTACTACTGTATACCTCAAGTGAAAAACTGTGTGTGTGTGTGTGTGTGTGTGCGTGTGCGTGCAGTATCTAGGTCATATGGAGGCTAAGTGCCCAGCACACTGTCTTCACTTACACTGTGAAATAATGATTTATTCAGTCTTTAGCCTAAATGGACAGTGAATAAATGATGATATTTGGATGTAGTGTATTAGTGAACACAGCATTGGCCTGTCCCATGTGGTGCGCTGTATGCTTCTCAATGCGCCCTGTCACAGTGAATACCACTCAGGTATGCAAAACACTGACCCTTTCAAGAAATTAATGTCATGTACATTGTTATTTGTCTGGCAGGATGGGTATTAAAGTTGGAGAGCTAATGAAGCAATGTTCCCTGTGAGATCTGAAACAATTTCAAGTCCCTATTTGACGAGATGCCCGAGTAATTTGGGCAGCCACTGTTTCACATGATGTACTTGTGAATGCGTGGGCTTAGATCTGACTCCGCTACAGCGCTCTCTCCTCACCTTTCTGTCTACTTCCCATTTCTCCTCACCTTCCCTGTGTTACATAACGCGATGCCTGGCGAGGCAAGGTATTCTCTTTATGCCTGTCAGCACTGATCTGCAGGATAACTGTAGATATATTCTTCTTTTATCATGCAAGAGATGACTTTCCCCAGCCTCCCCGCTCAGTCTTATTAATTTTCTATCTCTGTCTCAGTAGTTACATTCACAGTCTCTGATTATCCTAAAAACACAAACAATATGATTTATGTCAGGTGGCTGTAAGAGAAGATGAGTATGAACTTGACAGCATCTTGACAACAGGAGAGGGAGAGAAGTGTGTTTCCCTTATACAATGTGTGAGAATGATTAAAAAGAATTCTGTTGTAGTCAACTACAAACAAACTTTACTGCAACTGAAACTTACAATACATGGGCGTAATCAAAATGCTTATTTTGTAGTTTAGTATTAAGATATTGGTAACAAAACACTGTACGGTTTATAGCATTTGTGCCCTGAATATTTTACAGAACTTTATAGCAAATGTCAGCTCGTTGTTGAGCTGTCTGGCCTGCACCTTTACTGTTTACTGTTTTTTTTCACACTCTGCAAACAGCAGACACACACAGTAAGTAACCACCTGGTGGACAGATATTTCCCTCAGGAGTTGGTAGAGACCAAAAAGAGCTAACACCGTGTGAATTTTGGACTCGCAAGTTGAGTTTTCATCCAAATGTAGCATAAAATCTCCAAAAGAAAATGTGAATTTGTGCTTTATCTTAGAATTGTCCTCCACTCTGCTTCTGCATATATGAGGAAAGGCACACTTTCCCAAAGTATATCTATGGGAACAAGTTTTTTGGGGGCCCAGTGGCACCATGTGATGAACCCAGAAGCTGTAATCACAAGGTTTGGCCATTGACAAATCAGCTTCCAAGCGTGGCGCAACAAGATGATTTAATTAAAAGAGCGCCAGTCAAACCTTAAACAAAAAAAAAAAAACAATGCATGTGTAATAACATCGAGCACACCAGCCAATAAAAATAGAGTTTTGAACAACTAATATGACAGCTCTGTGCCCTTGGAAGAGCTCTGGTAACCCTGTGTGCATACTTAAGACTGTTAAAAGCTATCCAGTGACGATAGAGAGAACTTGTAGTGTCCAATCCGGTGATATTAAGTCATGACTGTGTGTCATCTTTTATTCCCTGAATCAGTTTCCATTGCACAAAGTGGCATTTACCTTTTACTCCAACTTTCCCACCTTTCTCATGCACAAAAACTAGTTTATTTAAGTGCAAATTGAAAATACACGTATTAAGAGGTGATGAGAACGCACTTACAATTACCATAATTACTCAGTTAATCATTAACATGACTCAAAATGAAGGCTAAAGTTGCTCTGTAACTGCTGGATGTGAAAACAAGAAACTGTTAGCAAACAAGTTCAGCATGTCAACCTTAAAGTGATGTCAAAGTGTCACAACTTGTTTCCTTTTCCACTGCGCCAAAGTGGCAAAGAACATTTATTATTGCCGGTTTGATATATACAACCAGTAACTGCAAGGTGTCAGCTGAGTAGCTAACTGAGCTGGATAACTCCCAGAACTCGTTAGCTTGCAGATACATGACCTGTTTAGATTAAAGAGTAAAAGAGGTGACATGAAATATGACAGACATGTTTAATAATGTCTCAAAATGACCCAGTATGCCTCAAATTGCAAACTGTGCTCCCATGCCCGCCACTATGAAGTGTCTTTTCAGTGCCCATGGCTGCCTCCAAAAGCAAACCTGTGGCTTGTCAGCATTTTAATTTTATCTTGCCCGTAAGTGGTATCAACTTTCACTGGAGAGATCTTTTATCATTCCCGTTCAAACTGCGATTTCAAACAACCCTGAGCAGTCCTTTCATCTAAGTAAGATGGAGTAGATATGTGACCATTATCTGGATTCAGTAATGTGTGGTCTGGCTCTTCAGGGGAAAACGCACTGTGTGTGTCCTCTGTAGGTCTGTGGACTACAGCACAGATACACTTCCACTCACAGCACCTCCTCCTCCTCTCAGCGGCCCTCCCGATGATCTGCCACCACTAATGGACAAACCGTAAGCACATGCAGCATTGACAGCTATTGATCTTTTTGTTGGAGGCTCTTTCTGCTTTCATGCTCAGATTATGTGTGTCTGTGTTCAGGTGTGAAAGCTCAGGAGTCCAGCTAACACCAGAGATTATCAGAGCAGAGTTCTTGTCTGAGAGAGCTCTGGTCTCCAATAGCAACCTCACCAGAGGAATGACGGTCAGGTAAGAGATGCGAGAGAGGATATTTAGAGTTTTAAGGCCCACAATAATTGCTTATTTACACGAAGCAACCACTTCCTATGCAATAAATAACATGAATGTTCAAGCACGTCCACTCACAGACACACATATCAGAACACGTCGTACTTTTAGCTCCTCAAAGATAAACATGAAGTTAATAAATGTGCAAACTGTGTACCTGGAGTTCTTTCCAACAAAAGCTTCCTAGGAGCAGGAACACTCTGCATGATGCTGCTTAGTCAAACTTGTTTTTGTCATTGCCTTTGACCTTTAATCAAGACTGTGTTGTTGAGGGTGACGTGTATATGAACTCGGTTAACTCAGTTTTTATTAGGCCTGGGTGTCAGTAGTCAGAATCAGTATTGAGTGGTATCGAAACTTATCCAAACACATTTGATCCTTTTTTTTAAAAAAAAGATATATTTTCCCGATTGAAATGCTGCATTTTATTATGTTCTCATCACGTGTTTGTGTCACAGGTACCAGAGGGAGCTTCAGACGGAGGCAACCTACAGGTCTGAGTTTAACCAGATGGGAAGAAGAGTGACAACCAGACTGAAGAGCCTTGGAGTCTCGGACAGAACTTCACCAGGAGTGTGAAGAGAAAAAACATCCCCCACACACTTTTAGCAACGCACAAAAACCTCCAAAAATGCACTCACGCAAATGAATAAACACAATCGCAGGACTACAAACAACACCCATCCCACTCACCTATACTAGACTCTGCATTGCCTGTTTTGCCACGTCTGTAAAATAAAACCTGGTTACTTTCTCGCCCACGTGTAAGCCTCCCTCCCACCTACTCAAAATTACCAGTAAGCTCTCCTCCTGTGCTCTTACAAAGCCTGCAGATTTGTTATCCCTCCACCCACACACATCCATATATAAGCTACATCACATTACTGACAACAGCTTTCAGATACAAATTCTGCATCTCTATGCTGTAGTTCATAGTGTTGTAGAAACACTTATTACTATTAAACTGTATTGTATTGCAAGCATACTTGATCTCTGGTGACAGTTAAATGTGATTGACCCTTTTTGATTTGAATGCATTTGAAATAAAAAGTCACATGCTTTCCATTGCTTTGACGTGTGGTTTTTGATGAGATCTCTATTGTTTGAAATGCTAATTGGTGTCATCCAAGTCAAAAAAGTAACACTACATCTGAATATTGATTTTTGTTTTTGCAGCTGATTTGTAGTGAGCTATGGGCTGTTTATTATTTCTACATTTATTTAAAAAACACAACATTTAAAATAAATATTCATGTGCGTATATAAAGAAAGCAGCTGAGGTGAGAGGTTAATTATCAAAAGACATCCTGTGAACTCCCCAGGATGGCGTCTGGTACAGCATGTGTCCACTGCTCCCACCCCTAGAGGGAGCTCCAACTCTGCAAGTTCAACAGTCAGAGGTTTCCACATTTATTTGTCCTTCAGTGAGAATGTGTATGTACTCACTTAACAGCAGTGTGGTCTAGAAAAATTCACTAAAAGAATCCCTTCTACAGACACACACGTACACACACTTTATGAAAATAGGTCACATTTTTTAGACGTGGGGTCGGACCCACACAGGAATACTGGAGCCTATAGCCAAACTATTCCCTGTCAGAACACAGTGACGTGACAGTAGAGGGTGGGCTTTAAAGGACACAGCTCTGGCTTTCACTGCAGCTGAAAAGCAGTGATTCCATTGAGAAATTACTTGTATTATTTACACTCATATTTTTGCACGTTAGAACAGGACCTGGAATATATGCGTCAGGGGAATCAATACCGTCGCTACATATTTGATCAAAGCTATAACAATGATATGCATTGAATAAGTAATAGAGAGTGTAATAATAGTAACAGAAATGTGTGTGAGAGAGATTAATTCACCCAGCAGTGAGCAGCATCTGCCATTCCCAGTAACAAATACGTATCTACCATGGCTCCTTTTACAGTTCACATTTCTGTAAAGCTTTCACCATGTAATTGTACATTCTTTGCTCTGTCCTGATAGCAAAATAAGGCGATACTTTCACAGCAACAAAGTGAAAACTGGAGCAGCTTTGCTTTAGCCAGCCCATTTACTGGTCACCCCATGGCAAGAAAATAGCTTAGCGCAGTTCATAATGACCTGACCGTCGTGAAAAATCTAAAAAAAAATAGGACAGAACGATGACAAGAGGTCATTTGTGAGGCAGAATCTCAACCACAATGACCTACAGCAACAGACGTGATTGCAACTTTTAACAGCGTCCTGATTCTCCCTCCTCCTTTCGCCCTTAAACACGCTCACACTCGACAGCTTTTCACTTCACACATTTCACTGAATCACTCCCTAAAACTTACTGGGAGAGAAATTGTGTTGCGGTTTTAGTAGGTTTTCCCTCAGAGTAATGGCTCCTCAGAGATACTACATTCTCCCTGAAATTCTTTGACTGGCAACCCAGCAACTTCTGTCAAGAGCTGAAATGCATTCAGTCCAACTCTGAACAAAGTCTTTGGTGCAGTCCGTGTTTGGAAGGGCTTCAAGTAGAGCTTTGAATGGCTTCAAGACATGATTTGTGTAGCCTTGAATATAAAGCACTACTTCTCGAGGCTTTTAAAAAGAACACAGCCTTTTTCTTATTTTTTAAATAATTTTAAATTGATGTTTGTGTCTTCATCCAAAGAGAGAAAAGAAGAAGGAAGTGAGTGTTAAAATGTGGAGAATGGTCAGGTCACTTTGTCTAACAGAGTCGGAGCCAGTGATAACGAGCATGAAGTCTCCTCTGTTTAGCTGTTTATCCACCATGAACAACTCTGCTCAGAATAATAGCCCTGACATCTCCACCGACTATTTCTGATCTTCGGCTGAGGGTCATGCAAATGTGGACTCTGCTCCACGTCTTGTCCTCAGTCGTCGCACGGCATAATGGCTGTGGCAGTGGCAAAGTGCCCTGAATCATTCGTAGAGCGGAATCACTGAAAGGCCTGTCTAAATTAAGCGATGGCGCCTTCTACTTCTGTCAAAATCGGGTGCATTTAAGTGCGAGGAAGAGCCGAGCCGGCACAACACGGACATGTCTGCGAGCTGCCCTGTCAGGCGGACTTATAATGGAGGCAGATCAGAGAAGCTACAACAGGTGAACTGAATCTTTGCTCGTGCAATTACTGCTGCTTTTACACCCACTTAAAATCAGAGCTCCAGAGGGATTCAGATTTCTTACTACATATAATTCACTCCGTCAAAAAATTTCTTCACTGCTCCAGTTACAGTTACTAGATGGCATTATGTATAAGAGTATATTGATCCTCTTATGAACATTTGTTTGGTATGCATTTTTAATGTTTCCCTAGCTATTTGGGATCAGGAGGACCCAATAAGTATAAAGAAACTCAACATGGTCAATGATACTTCAGTCCCAATGTCCTCAAACAAGACGATAATAAAATCCCAATGTCTACAAGTGAGTACTTCCTAATTAACAGTGTCAGAGCTTGGTACTGTTGCTAAAAGGTATTGGCTTCAGACTGACTTGGCAGAGATGGCTGCCATCTTGTTTTTACATGGATCAGTATATTGTGCTCTTACTACCACTCGATGACACAAAAAGTGTCCATGAATAAGAACAACTAGTCTAAATTAAGTAGAATAAAGTATTCATTGTCAAGTAAATCCAAAATGTGATGTCCTCATACAAGGCCACGGGGTCTCAGGACCATAAAATTTAATCCAAAAGGCCTACAAAGCCAAAACACAGTAACTACATATCTGGTCAATATAAAAATTATTATGCCATAGAAGTAGAGAATTTCTGAGAAAACATGGAGTAACTACAACATTTGCTAAAAAGACAGACGAATACGAGAGCCACAGCTACCCTTTTCCAAGATAAGAACCGTGTTACTAGCCAACTCATTTTTGCTAGCTGTTATCTGTAATTGAAAACTGTTGATTGAAACAAAGGCATATATTGGTATTACGGTTCTTAATTCAACATAATGAAATGAGGCTATGTCTACATAGTAGCTTGGGTCTTAATCATGACAGAGGAAAAAAGCTCTCTAAACCCCTGAAAATGCTAACTAGCTTAGCGGAGCAGTAGCATTACCATCTCAGCTACCTCACTTACCTAACTCAGGTAGTTAAATACATTAAGTTTTAGATTAATTTGTGATAACGATTTCAATAGATATTAACAATAGACAGACAAAGAGCAAAATTTAACCAAACCAAACCGTAGCCAGTGTCAAATTACACCAATATAGAGCTAGCAAACTTTTCCAGGTTAGCATTATATGCTATGCAGAACCTAGAAATTTGGAACCCTTTGTTGTTTTCCTATTTTGGGCCATAAAAATCTGTTTAACATAGAACCTAGTTGGTTTAGTAAAAACTAGTTTGAATATAGTTAGGAACTATTTTTTCTATGGTTCCATGTCTGGTACAAAGATCATGTACAATCAGGAGAAGATGCACTAAACTTGATTCCTTTCGAGACTTCAACCTTGATTAAATGAGCTAGAAAGCTAGCTAGAAAGATTTCTTTATTGATGAACACTTTTAAATCTACTCTCTTGCCATGGATGTACCTTTAAAAAAAATGCTACAGTCACTTTTCAAACTCCAAACCTAAACGATTTTGTGGTCCCTGGAAAATAAGCACCCAGAATCTCAGCATCGTCACTTAGATCCAGAGTGCTGTGTGGTTTTTGAAAATGACAAAGTCTTTATCACTCGAGCACTGTGGTACGAAAATGCCACAGTTGTCATTTTTTATTCATAGGCTGCAGCTTTTTTTAGTAATCTTGCCAAAATAATGAGTCACCTTTGAGTGAGCTATACAAAGGTACCGTGGTTGTGTTGTTTGGTGCACTTACGCACTTTTGTGTTGAATCAAAAAATGTGAATGACGTTGTTGTCTTGTTTAGTCCACAGGCATAATTACCATTCCATTAAATATTGTCACATTTTCTTTTTCTGCATCATACTAAACCTTCATGTGCCCTTTCATTGCTCTGATCCCAACTTCTACTTTGAATTACACCTTTGTTCTATAGTTGCTCAGTCGTGATCAGTGCACATTCCCCACTTCGACTTAATAAGCTTCATCGCAGTGTTAATATGTTATATTTTGAAATGCCAGTGTTCTGACATAGCCTCAAGCAATGCAAAATTGCTGTGTTCTGAGTCATCTTTGAGCACTGTGGTTCCAGTGCTCGTCTCTGTTAGCTCTATAAAATGATAACTGTTAGCCTCTGCTAAATGGTATCAGACAGTCAAATATGTAAAAGCCACAATTAACTCTGCAGAATAGCAAATGCAGTGAGCACGTTTAAAGAGCAAGGATGGATTCTGAGATGCCTGAATAAATGAAAGCCCTGGTCTTCAGCTGATTGGACCGAGCTCAAACCAGTGGCTGTGCTTTCCTCTCCACAGTGGATATGGCACATTAACAAATCTCCGTCTCTCATTGAGGAAATATTTCCCCCTGCCATTGCATTAAAGTGTTAAGGCAGAGAAGCAGAGATGTGATGGAATAGATTCTTCACTCAGCCATGCTGCTGGGTGTCTTTGGGGAGGGGGGATGGCGAGAAGACGCTATCAAATGTTTAATTCAATTTCCCTAAAAGATTGGTTTAAAATTAGCCCCGATTAGGCCAAGAAGTGGTGCAGGACAGATCTGAGCAAGAGGGGGATCGTCTCAGCTGAAGGTGAACGGTGACCTGTCGCTGCTTGCTCAGTCAAATCATGCAACTGACGTTAGCTATACCTTCAGTAAAAAAAATACTCTTTAGATGGTTTCTCTTAAACCCTACCTTTATCTGACAGGATTTACTCCAAGAACCTGAAACTCAGATCACAGAGATTACTGCTGGGTGTTTCTTAGGCTTAATATCTGAAAGTGGAGATGACTGAATGACAAGAGGATCCAAATAGGAAAAAGCAGCAGGCAGATGGTACGATGCCCAACCACAGAGGGACTAATACTCTGGATTCTGAGAAAGGAGGCTGAATGAAATCTGGGTACTCTTAAGAACAATTTTGTAACAAGGCTTGTCTGCATGTCCGTCTCTGTGTACATGTCCTTGTGCTACAACTCTTAGACTTCATAGTACTCATGCTACATGCTGTGTTTACAGGGGGCGTCGTAGTCCTTGAAAATGTATCCACCAAGTGGCACTACAGTCCCCAGAATTACTTTTTACTCAGGTGAGGCCTGAGTCACACTTTTTTTCACTGTTTGCTGCTGTTGTTCTTCAGTGGATCTAATTCAGGTTATGACAGACTGGAGATATGATTCATATTAATACCTGGAAATACATTTCCAAACATACGCTCTCTGAGAATCTGAATTTGGAATACTCGTCAGTGTGATTGGCAGCAAACATGGCTGGCTACATAAAGAGTCATGCTTTCATTTCAGGTTGTGAGGGGTGTGCACTGTAGCATTAAATAGGCCACCGACACAAAACAGGGACCACATAAATCCCCCTGACATTTCTGCGGACGGAAATACAAATGTTTATTTTGGGGAAAAAACAAACAGCAAATAAAATCCCATTTTGTCGAGGAGAGTGGGCAGGCCTTACCTTAGATTGGGTTATTCTGGAGCCTGGATAAAAAGCAGAGACTGAGTCCAGGAGGGCTGCAGAACCAGCAGCTTTCAAGGTGGATTTACTGGTTCAAAAATATTCCTCATTCAGTTAATTTTCATATATCTAAATGTTTTAGTCAGAGACAAGAGAAAGTTTATTAAGTATTTCTTGATCTTGCATCTGTATCAAAAGATATTCCCCAGAGATGGAAATTTGAGCTATTTCAGGCTGTTTTTCTGTGAACTTATTTTCTTTTTAAGTGGACATGATGACGGGGTCGAGACCCAAATCACTGCTGCTTGCAGGCATGTGCAGTAGTCCGCCTTACCTTATTAGAGGATGTCCTGTTCTCCGTGCATTTATGTCACTACGCTTGTGAAATTGCAGGTTTGTCAAAATAGCAGTACCTCACACCCCTGACACAATTTGCTATCCATTTCCTGGTTCCTTGGTAAATTAGGTGATTGTGATTCAGACTGGGCCTTGTGCTATCCTTTTTAAAGGTTTTATTAAGACAGCGAGGAGGGCGACAGGGAGGCAGTGAGAGGGATACAGATGGAAACATTACACACAACAATACCTAAGCCCGTCATAGAATACTGTGATAATAAACTTTATGAAGCACTATTTTTAAAACAAAATTTACAAAGTGCTTTGTGAGACAGTCAAGGTGCCTTTAAATGTAGCAGTTAATCGAGTTTACAATTTAAGTCTTTGTTGCAAAGCATTTAAAGCATCACAGTGTCAGCAGACATTCAGTTGTTAAATATACAGCCACCTGAAGGAAACTGTGAGATGGGCAATAGATGTCAATATAAAAACCTGTAGGGCATTTATGTCTAAATAATAATAATAGTAATGAAGAAGACGCATCTAACAATTACAGATGTTAAAGACCATCACACAGAACGGTTAAGTAAAACTGTAGAAAATGGAGTCTGAGTTTGAATGAAGCAGATGGAAAACAAAGGCAAGGATGTGATATACAATCAAAATATTATTATCCTTTTGACACAACAAAGATGTGAAAACTAGAAAAGGAAGTGCTTTCTGAAGAAACTTCACATGTGCTCACTGTAAAAAATTGTAATAGTTAAAATACTGAAACAGTCAAGGTTGTAGTTGTAGTAGTTGGTGCAGTTGCTCAAAGGTGACGACCTGAGACTTAAAAGGGTCTGGGTTTAATTGTGAGCACTGAAAGTAGTTGAAATGTCAGTTGAAGAAAAATGCTGTTGAAATATAAGTAACCATGTGACAAAAGAAAGCAGCTGTAACTTTGCTTTGTAATGTTTGCTGAGGAGATGACAACAGTTGAAATGTCAGTTGTTAGAGTAAGAGATGAAAGCAGTTGAAACATCAGTTGTGGAGTAAGAGATAAATGCAGTTGAACTGTCAGTTGTTGAGTAAGATGAAAGCAGTTGAAATGTCAGTTGTGGAGTAAGCGATGAAAGCAGTTGAAACTTCAATTGTGGATGAAGCGATGAAAGCAGTTGAAACAACGGTTGTGGAGTAAGAGATGAACGCAGTTGAACTCTCAGTTGTGGAATAAGATAAAAGCAGTTGAAGCGTAGGTGAATGCGATTAAAGTGTCAGTAGACAAGTCAGTGATAAGAGTACTTGAAATTTTAGCTGTAGTAATAGCAGTGAAAGTGTGTACACTGTATTCAGTTGAACTGTCAGTTGGCATGTTAACGAGCCGAACATTTTGAAGTTTGCAGAAGGTTTCTTAAAAATCCCCACCCCCCAAAAATGTTCATAATAAAATTTTCAGAGTGTGTTTCACTGAAAGCAAATACACTTATTATAGTCAGTGTTTTTTTTCTCCAGTGGCACAGTAGCATTGCCATGTGTCTGTAAATCCTTGATCGCTCTTTTAATCAGGGTTAATAGATGAACAAGAACCTCTGATTCTTGGCACGAGTCCTGAACCACTGACAGGGTTAATCCTTTCAAAAGACCAGGAGGATTGGAGAAATAAATACTGCTCTTATATCACACTTGGTGTGAAACGACTGCTCTCAGTGTCATTGTGGTGTAAGATAATTAGAAACCCTAAGTGGCCTCAACACCAGTGGCGTTCTTTCAATTAAAGCCAGCCCTCAGTAACTGAAGTCGACTCCATACACTGTTCAGCCATATGACTCGAATACTCAAACATGGTCATAATAATACCCAAGAGAGTCACCAACACTCACAGATTCACATCGCTCCAGTGGAGAGCCTTGAGGGGAGTATTGCTTTCAACAGCAGTTACCAATGCATGAGTGCTGTAGGAAAAGCTGCTTTTTTAAATGTAAGACACAAAACAACACAAGACAATCAGAAGGATGGTTACCAGCTGCATGTTTACCACTAATTAGCATAGTAACCACAGCATAAACACAGTGAGGTAAGCTCTACAGGCTCCAAGCCATCCATCCAATTACTGAACTAGAAAAGCCCATTGTAGCCAAAAGTATTCCCAGTGCGTGTTTGTAGTACTACAACACTCTTATTTTTTAAAAATCTTCTTTGTATGCATGTTAGTTCCTTTGAAATTGGGCTAGCTTTCAAGGGAGACCTGGTCAACACAAGAAAATGAGAGAAAACAGGGTTGTCAGTGGTTTTGAGACTTCATCAAAACAGTGTATATTCTGCTTGGTCCTCTCAACACTCACTGTACATAATTATTCTGTAAGCCTAATAAGACTGCTGAACAGATACTATGGGGTTTGAGGAATCCTTTCGAATTTTATACTGTAGCACTGACTCACCTTGCAGTACATTGTTTGCTACTGTTTAGACATTGAAAGTGTTGGAAGTCTTTTCATGTTGCTGTGGCACATTTTAGTCTGCCTTAAGAAAATGCTCTGCCAGATGCTGATCTGTGTTCATTTCTTTACTTGGCTGCTTCCCCAGTATTGGTGCATTACTTTTGTAACCATGCAGGGAATGTGTGGAGTGAGTTGAATGTGGTTATACACACCACCGCAGCGTGCTGGAAGTGTGACAACAGAATGTGTGTTTTCTGAAAATGTTTGCGCTTGCTGCCAGATGTTGCTGCCTCCAGCTGCTGCTGTTGAAAGAGTACATGTTGTCAAGATTAATTAAGCTTAACATAAGCAGATGAAGCTCCATCACATATTCATCATTAAAATACAGACATTTCATTGTTTCAGAAGTTGAATGTTTTATGTTTAATTGGAGTACTGTGGTGGGAAATTGCCCAAAAAATATTTTGTGTTTTCGTTGCCCCAACCCTAAACATACCTTAAGTATATTTAATTGGTATGCAAAGATATTATTGACCTACGAAAGCCAATTTCTGCCAAGAAAAGAAAATTACAGACCCTGTAAGTCATTATAATGAGAAACTTTCTCTAAATGATGACTTTGTATGTCAAAACAATTAGTTTTCTTTCTAATTTGATATACAATCTCATTATTTTGAGAATGATTCTCTTTATTTTGAGAAAATTTTCTTTTAAATAAGTCATTACTGTAAGAAAGTTTCTCAATATAATGACATCCAGGAAATGTTTGTACATCATTCATCCATCCATCCATTTTCAAGGTTGCAGGGGCAGCAGGCTGAGCAAAGTACTCCTTGTTCATCACCCTGACGGAAATGGGCTTCCATAATAGACAGCAAAGAATGAGAAAACAAAACAAACAAACACTGGAATTGGAGATAGAAGAATGTTGAACATAATCAAGGGTTTTAAAGAATCACCACAATGATGTTCTTGTGTGGTGGTTTTTCAAGAGCCCCGGTAAAGTCATGTCATATATATTTGTAAATCCAATTTTCCTAGTCGACCAATAGTCGACATTTCGGGCCATTAGTTTAAAAGTCACCCGCACGTTTACGATATTAATTTAATTATTAAATTTTAGATTTTGGGCGGGGCAACACAATGGTTTGAGTTGAAGGTGTGAGAAAGAATAATATCAGTAACATTGTTAACACTGTGCTACATTACAGAGAAATACAAAACTGTACTAATGAACCTTCATTAATATAGGCCTATATTTTATCTACAAGTGCACGTCACACACTGAGCGAGCTGCCTGTTAATGACGCTGTGGGCTAATGGGCATGTAGCTACTTCCATGTTTCAGATGATACGTCATGTTTGTAGTCGACCAATGAAGATGAGTTTACATATCACCTTGGGTTCGTCCTTCACCTTCTCAAAATGATCCCACACTTTGGATTTCCTGCCCGACATGTTATTAACTAGCCTGTGGAATAACCGCAGGAACCAGCCCTGGAAATTAGAAGCCGATCTTCTTCCAGGTGCTGTTTATAAGTGTGTAAGCCTATCATCCGTGGGACACATGTAAAGCTCTGGGTAGCCCTGCGCTAACATGATCAACTTGCCGAATGCAAAATCTTGCAGACTAATGACCTTTCTGGTTGACGAACATTTGGTCGAATATTAGGGGGCAGCCCTAGAAGCCACAAATCACAATGTTGCCTCAGAGTCAAAGAGTCCGTAGATCCTCTTGTTGCACATAGTCATATTTAACATAATCGCACATTATTGTAGTATGTATGGTATTTGGGGTTTAGATATTTGTATGTGCAATCAGATCCATATACATTCACACAGATTACTGACAGCAACAACACTGACAGAGAATATTAAGTTTATAAAATTTCCCTCCTGCCGTGGCCTTATATTAGCGTTTTTCTCTCAGGGTATATGAGGTGATTAAGTCCTTATGTTTTTCTTTCTGTCTCACCTGACAGACAGTCATCCTCCAATCATTTTGTGACAAATGAACTGTTTCTAATATGAAACATTCGCTTCGCTCCACTACACTCACACAATGTGACGAATGCACAGAATGTTAATGAAAACCACACACTTCCCCATACTGTTCTGAATGTATTATCATGCTAATATATTCCTCCAACCTGTGTAAAACAGACACTTATATTCCCAAAATTAATTTAATGCACCATCTGATCTACTGATGATCATCAAGAGTGCACAAGGTCAAACTCCTCGCAGTGGTGATTGTCGTTGTAATCACTGAACCTTAAAATAATGTGAAAAATCAACCTCTGTCAGCTCAGGCACATCTTGGTTGCATGCCTGGTACTAAAATGACTATTTGCTATCTGTTTTTATGTCTGGCTCCATTCCTCTCCTCTTCATCTGACATTTTTTGAGCGAGAGAGTTTCATTTTAACCACCGCCAGATTTGTAGATCCTGATATGCAGTGGGCTTTCTGCTGTAATCAGAGATCACAGCGCGTATGGTGAACCTCAGAGGCTTTTGTAACTACATTCTCTACCTATGTGAGAGCAGGCTCTAGCTTTTGATACTTATCAGGCACAGACACGTGTTAGGGACTCATTGGAGACTTAAGCTCTCTCCACTGTCGAGTTATATTCATCTTGACCTTGACAAGTATTTTTCTTATCCTGAGCTCATATTTTTATAATTGATTTTAATGTAACTAAAGCAATTTAATTAACAGGCCTGTTTCCTCATAGTGAGTAGCAGCACTAATAGAAAATTGTTCCAGCTATCAAAACTGCCAAAAATCAGAGTTAATTAGAGTACAAATTGTTGTGTGTAATTGCTCAGGCGTCTGTTTTCACAAAATGAAAGGTGTTTGAGCGCACTGTGGTTCCAGAGAGCTTATATAGCGAGAAACAGAGGCTTAATTGTAATGCTTTAACATTACAGCAGCATAGCGCTGTCAAACTATGTTCCCATATAGCTTCAGTAAAGTTTAGTTTAATTTATTAATTTATTCGTAAGAGACAAGTATAGAGAAACACTGACAGTTGGAGCAGTAGTGTCTGATGTACTTTACGTGTGTTTATACCAGTCCCTTGATGGGCTTAGATAGATCGCATAAACAATAAATTAATATGCTACAGTTTAAAATCTGGCCACACATTTACACATATTTGGTAGAGAAACGTAGTGTGTATACCGGCGAAAAATTCTGTATGTTCATGTAAGTGACTAGATGCTTACAACTGTGATCTCTGTGGTCACGTGCAGAACATTAAATACCATAACATTAGACCCTTTTACACTGCCTCTTAAAGGCTGGAATTATGCCGCCTCACCTTTCTGTATAAAAGGTACAATTGCGAAAAAGGGGCAAAGAGTTACTTCGCCTTCATGGCGGCATTGGAGGTAGTAACAGCGCCAAAACGAGCTTTGTATAAAAGGGACAGCTGGCAGGAAGTTATCATGGGTGGGACGGGTGGGACGTTTTGACGTGTTGTGCGTAGGACCCACCGGGGAAGATTTTAAAAAGTAGCTGGTAGCAGTTAGCAGCTGCTGAAAATGTCAGCAAATTGGGAAAACAGTAAAGTCCGGGAGCTCCTTGGCTTCCAAGCAGACGATGAGATCAGCCACCACATAACAGGGATGGTAAATGCATGTTATTGCATTTGTTAAGCGCTGCCGACGCGTATGTTTAATTCTCCCTGCCCAAGACCACTATATACAAGGCTATGTCCTAACAGGGAATTGCACCGGCATGGCAGGGTGTGTTGTTAGCTTGCTAGCTAGCAGAGCTCAGAGCTTGGTGTTATAGGGCTTGTCCCAATACCCACACTTCCCCTAGAAATACCCACCTACCGGTATCATGCGTCGCTACTACGTGTGATGTATGCCTGCACGTCAGCAGCACCGATTTGCATGAAGTGGTGTCTCATTTCTTAGGAAAAGATCTCTACCCTAGTATTTCTCACTTCCCTCATCAAGGGTTATCTTGCAAATGAGGGCACTCAATACTAAGTGGAAGATTTTAAGGGGTAGAAATGGGATTGGGCCATAGTTATTTTGCAAACATAAATTCTGCTTCTATCTTACTGTTGCGTGAGAATTTTGAATCACATCCTCAGTCCAGTGATTGTCAACATGTTTAAAAGCCTGCAGCCATAGACGCCGTCGGTGACTTTCAGCTTTTCTTGGTCGTAGTAACTTACCTAAATGTTTGGCATAGATAATAATCAGACAGATGAGTATGTATTTTAAATTGACTAACTTAAAACTGAAGGTTTTAACAGGACACCTACATGTTTTATTTGTGTTTCAACAGCGGCTGTTACTAAGAGCAACCACGACACATTCGGCTGAGTCACCAGTTAACATGGTCACTCATTAAAGCGAATCACGGTTGCGCTGAAATGGTCGTGATCTTGTTGGAATTCTTTAGAACTTGGGTCTGTTGTTGTGATATCGATTCTGCCAACCAAACTCACAACATCTTGACATTTTGATGCTGCAACACAAACATTCAAGCAGACTGGAACAAAACTGAACACAAAACAACTCAACTACACAAAAAGACAAGTTGATGTCATGATTACAGTTCTTGCCAAGTTTTAACCTGGACTTGACTTGAAAATCCTGAGTTTGCTTTGAGCTGGCAGGCAGGGAATTTCAGAGTTTGTATGAGGAAAGCAGTTTGAAAACAAACCACATTTTTATTTTTTGGCAGGAAATCTATATTCAGAGCAGCAAATAAGACTGTGGATTGTTGTACAGTTTTATAAAATAAATGGACTTTGATGCATTGGCCCACTTTGGCTTTTACAGTACACACACATGTTCACCAGAATGGCACAATCCCAATTTTACTGCTTTTATTTCTTTCTTTTTTCTCTACTAAAGATAAAAACATGACTGAATAAGAGTTTTATTGAGGCTATTGAGTGTGACATGTTGTATGTTAAAGTAATCAGTGTAAACATGCTGTAATGGAGCAATGCCGTGGAATATTTCCTCAAAATACAGCATACACCTTTTGAAAATGAAATGTCTACAGCTTCCATACAGTCTGTGCCCCTGAGGTTTTTCTGTGTGATGCAGGAGCAGACGGTCTGTCAGATAGCCCAGGGCTGACAGTCCCTCAACTGATTTCATCACAAAAGGCAATTATGCCTGTGTATTATCATCTTGAGATATCAACAGACTGCCAGGTCTGGGCTCCTTTAATTTAAATCATGCCTGCCCTCTCCTGTGCTGTGGCATGCTGTCACAGCAGGGAAACACCACAAGCCCATATTGTCCAGCATCTACTCAATGTTTGCAGAAATCCATGTTCTACCATGCTTGCCTCATAATAAATATATCAATAATGAATATCAATAGAGGGCCTTTTATAAGAAAGTTACAAAACTACTTAACAACTAAGAAAGAAACTGACTGACATGAAATATGGAAAAAAAACCCAAAAGGATATATCAGCAATTATGCAAAAAAAAGGATGCCGTGAACAAACAGACAAAGTAGGGAGAATAAAATATGCACACATCCAGTAATATTGAAGGTGAATTTGAATAATAAAGGCTTAACAGTAATGTGAAAGTTAGAAGAAGAGATTTTAAAGACTGTTTTGCCTTCAGGCAAGATGGTCTTACAAATAATCAGGGAGACCTTGAGATAAATTTTAAAATAGGCAAGGTATATATTGTTATCTAAAGCCTTCCTCCAGCATTGGGGTAACTTTCAGTCTTCACTGTCAGATAAACGAAGAAGAAAGGGAAAATCTGATAATACTGGAAAATAATTAACACAATCACATGAAGAACAGGGTCTGTACAACACACTTTAACCATGAGCACTCCAAAACTACCTTTGGTAAATTTCAGTTTAAAGCAGCTGAACAATTTTGATGCATGCATGCTGCTTTACTGCTTTTAAAGTTAAAATACATTTTTATTATTTTGGAATTTTCAGTATTTTCTATGTGGTTATACAGAGGCAGATCTTCCTAAACACACACACACTAAAAACAAAACAGGAAACAACAACAAAATGGGTCTTGTGCAAAATATACGATATATACACTAAGAAAATGGTGGCCATCTGTAAATATGTGTTTTCAACTTTCTCTCCGCTTTGTCTGGATGGTAAAAAAAATCAGGTCATCATCAACATGAGTCGAGACCATATCGATCAGTAGCACAGTCACATTATGGCATTGTAGCATTATCAGGGGAAAAAACACCATGTTCACTCACAAGTGATTACAGCACTTCTGTCAGTTCTAGCAAACACCTCTTGGTGCACCTTAGACACATCATCAGTGATGTATCCTGGGGTCATTGGGTGTTTCAGGTCTTACAACATCATACACCCTCTCCTTGGCAAGCCCCGGCTTGTGTCTAAGTGGCTTTAGTTGTCCACGGATCTCCCCGCTTGATCCACAGCCATCTTGACGCCTTTTCTGCGGCATCAGTGATGTTCTTGATGGCTCTCCTTGTGTGCAGTCCCTTCACTCCCAGCATCACGAGTGCTCTAATGAGACTGGCCAACGAATCCTCTGCATCCAACCTTGATAGGGTTGCATCAGGTCCGCCATCCCCTGCTTCACCACTTGTCTGCCAGCTCCTCATATTTGGCCCTCTTCCTTTCAAAGGCCTCCTCCATCCGGTCTTCCCAGGGAACAGTCAACTCCAGCAGGACCACTTGTCTGTTGTAACATCCTACATATTTGTGAATTCAGTGTATTTTACGAATGTTAAAGTACAACGTTATTGTCCGCCGCCCTGCTGTCTTTACCAGGAAACCACCGTGCACCAACCTCAGAGAGCCAGGCGTCAGATCTGTGCAGAGACCCAGAACAAAAACACAGACACATCACGGACAGTATGATAATAACATCCAAAACACAAGTTTTGCTCTCAGCGGTTTCTGTGACATGAGAAATACTTTCAACTTGGTCTACATTCACCTGACACCACTGTTTCAGCACAGATTGGTCCATCACAATTACTCCCTTCTATCTATATCTGGGCCTCTGGGGCAGTTGGGCTCCATCTGATCGGCCAAATATATTGACATGCAGTGTGTGATACCCTTTTTATCAGAGGTCCTTTGTCAGAGGCGATACCTTTATGGTGTATGTTGATGAAGGTAAATTTTTGACATATTGTGCAGCTCTAGAAGGGATTATATGTGGAATGCATTAGGGTAAGCAAAGCAAAAGCAGTGCAGTCGGAAAAAAAAGAAGGCGGAAATTGGGTTTGGGGGTTCCTAGGGTGCCAAATGTGCTGGGTTCGGCACAGGTGTTGATAGCTTACTGCCATTTTGACTGCTTATGTAACTGTGAAATCTGGGGCCGTTATAACTGTCACACCTCACTGCTGCTAACTGGCAACAAGTGAAATCCGACACACCCACCTTTGTAATTATGCTGTTTTCAGAGTTGACGCCGGGGCTGAATCCTGGCGTTTCAGGTTGTACTCCTGTTGTGTTCCCTGCCCGCTGTGTATTAAATCTCATTCTGCTCTCAGCACTTTTCTGATTTATTTAAAGATACAGCGGTTGTTACTCACGAGCTCCATCTCCGTGGCCCCAGGCACACGGCGCCCAGCTACAAACAAGCCAAACCAGCCTACAACTTGATTTAACCCTGGCACTCAATTTCACTATCACCTAATCTGTGGAGTCAGGTGATGACGGGGAGCTCAATCTTGTGAAGCCACACGCTTAATGGTCCATTTCGGTGTCAGCGTGCATGTTAGCTGTGCAGCGGGGGTGACCTCGGGCGAGAGGGAGAGTGGATAGAGAGGTCATGGAAAGGTCAAAAGATGACAACGCAGGGTAATAAAAGGGCAAAGAACAGAAATGAATGCCTTTGGACCTTTGTGTGTGAGATTTGTTGTGCATGCTGTAGCTTTAGCATTGAAATAAATAAATGTACACAGCTATGCATGCACGTCACGTAGCAGTTTAACACTGAATATTGCTCCAGCACAGTAGCTGTTGTTTCTCAGTCTGTCTCATCTTGATCCCAGATACATTTCCATAGCATCCACACACTGTTCTGTTCTCTATTGATGGAGGCCACAGTGTGACAGCCACCTTTTTTTAAATATGTGGAATGCTTTCAATTAAAGCGTGCTTTAGAGCAGCCTAAGTGGGATTTATGCTGCCGGGCTTCATCAGTGTGTGTATGCGCCCCGGGAAGGATTAAGGCCCATAGCACAGTTTTAATCTCTGATACAGATTATGACTCTGGTTTCTACGAAAGGCTCCACTGCTGTTAGATACAGTATCAGTGCGAGTAGATTGCATTCAGGATTCTACGTGCTTACCTTTAATTACCAGTAATTCTTTCTTCACCACGTTTCTCTAAAAATCCCTCCTGGTCCTTTTCTACCAAACACCTCGATGTGCCAGAGACAGGAGAGGAGTGAAACTGATGAGACATTGTCAACTTTAACTCTTCTTTAAACCTCATTAACACATTTGTCTTAACAAGCTCTTGCAGTAGCTTCAGGGACGGGAATTTCACACGTTCACACACACAGCTGGGAGGTACGCAGACACCACTACAATCACTTGCTTATAAAATCCTGAGCTGATTTTGACATTTGAATATTTTCAAATTAACCTCTTTTCAAAACTTTTCACAGCTTTACTTTTTAATTAATGCATGTTATTTTGTTAGTTTGCTCCAGCCTTGCTTTCATTGTCATACTCTGTTCATCGTTCTCACCACTGCATCTGCCTCCATCTTGTACCTGCATGGAAAAGGGCTACACACATAAAAGCTATCTCCTCCTTGCTTCTGGGCAGCTCAGTCCGTGTTTTGCCTTGCTCAAAGACACGTCAACAGCAGTCACTTAAGCCGCAGTGAGTGTTAGTCATTCTCCCCACCTGCCCCAGGTTCCCCTGCCACTCCAGGGCTTCAGACCAGCAATTGTCCTGTCACTAGCCCACTTTTCCCAACCCTCAGGCTCCGAGTCACGGTCTATTTCCTGACTGCTTATAGAGATTTGCTGGGTGGATGGAAGTGTGCTCAACAGGCTTTCAGTGCAGGCTGACCTACTGGCTTCCATAGCATGGGCAAAAAGCTTAGCTAATGGTCTGTTTGCTAAGCCGAAGCTGGGGTAACGTTCAACAATTGCCTTACAGGACCTTCTGTATATGTTATTGGTTTTTATTTTATTTTCTGTAGTTTTTCTGTCCAGCATTGGTAGAATACTTTCTACATATATCATTTATCTATCTATATCTGTATCATATCTCTCCTGTATCACCAGCAGGTTCACATTTGTGTTTTTGAGTGAGTTGTATCAAGATTTAATGGATGAACTGCCATGAATTTTGGTACAGCCATTCATGGTGCCCATAGGATGAATTGTAATAAGTGTACTGATCTCCGAACTTTTCGTCTAGCCCCTATTGTACATCTGTTCAAAACTTTAATTTGTCAAATGCTTTTGAAATGAGTTTGCATTTTTTGCACGACTGGATTTACTAATCTCAAAGTCAGTGTTTTTTTTTAAATGGGATTCTGTGGTTAACACAAGTTTAAGAGATTTTTGCTTTTGCTCTACAACAAAATATGTCAGTAAATACCCCACTTGTGAATTTTAAAGCTTTTACATGTCTTAAAAAAGGCAGTTGCTTACAAGAAGCTAAATGAGACCAATGAACGTTCTGGCGATTACATTTCTGATTCTAAAATCATAAAAGTGGTGTTCATTTGTGAAGATTATCTTGCTGAGCAAACCATGTGAGTATTATAAAGGTTTGCCACACACCTTGCCTCCTGCAGTGATCCAAAATCTAATGGAGCAATCCCACTGGCTTTTAGTCAAGGGGAACCAGGGTGATTTTTTACTTCGGGATTGTCCTAGAAAAAGAGTCAATGCTGAAGCATTCTGTAACTGTAAAACTAATTGCGTTCCCATACAGTACTATGTATGTACTATGCTTTTAGTGCTAATTAGCAAATGTTAGCATGCTAGAACGCTGAACTAAAATGGTAAACAGCTAACATCAAAATCCCACCATTGCTACTGTGAGCATGTTAGCATGCTGACATTAGCATTTAGCTTAGAGCATTTCTGTGTCTTGGTGCAGCCTCATAGAGATACTGGCATGGCTTTAGACTCTCAGCTGTGTTTTGGGTTTAATCAGCTTACTAATATTTGGTCCACTCTTAAATTCTTAGCCCTGAGATCATCCGCAGAGCAGCCATGATAGGTTTTTGCAGTTTAAATTTTTCGTCCAAGGTTTCATTTGTTATGTTCAGTGAACGCTGTAATGCTGTCACTGACAGGTTTGGTCACATGTATGGTGTGTAAAGTATATATGAATGTATGCATGTAGAACTGCAACTGTATTTTTTATTCCTCCCACATCCCTTCCCTCACTCCCACAAACACACACACTCACAGGTTGTTTATCAAAGCACTGTTGGAGTCAGTTTCATTCCAGTCTATCATGTGAATTTTTTCAGAACTGCTCAAAAGCATTTAGCCATCAAAGATCGGCAAATCTGTCAACAAATCACTGAAAAGAAATTTTACCACTCCGAGGTAGTCTGAGGCAACCCTTCATATCTGGAGTGTGAACGCACACAGTGGGTCGCTTTAGTCTATATGTGTGCACATGAGTGCACACGGCGAGTAATAATCTGTCGGCTATCATCACTGTCAGCTATGCTGCTGTGGAATCCCTCTGGGATCACACACATGTGCACAGACACTGAGAAGCACGAGGGAGGAACGACACAGCTGCTTGGGAGAGACAGAGAAGGCTGGGGATTACTAAGGGTTACCCACTGCTATTACAGTATGCAAGTGTGTGAGAGTGTGAGTGTGTGACTCTTTCTTTATGAGGATCAAATATCCTGTGTGTGTGTGTGTGTGTGTGTGTGTGTGTGTGTGTGTGAAAGACCTTGACCTGTTAGTGTAATGTGCATTCTCCCACCCCATCGCTAACCATCCATCAGTGATGCTTACTGCATGGCACTTCAGATAAACACTCCATGAGATGAAATATTGATTTCCCTACCACACACACACACACACACACATACACTGTGCCGCCCACCTTATCAAACTAACCTAACAGCCTATGTCATAGCTCCTGTGTACTTTAGAGTCATAGAGTATGTGGGTAAAATGATTTGTGTGCAGGGACTACACCAGTTCATCACTGCTCTACTTCTCTACTTCTGTTTTCCATATTTCTCATGGAGCAGACAGGTAGAGAAACATTAAGAAGATGTTTTTAACCTGAGGAATGATTGGTTTACAATATTTGGTCCTGGTGAATGAGAGACTCACATAATTTACTGACATATTTTTTTTTGTGGATTTGGAAAAGGCTGTGTGGCTGTGACTGTGCTGCCCAATGTATCCTATGGGAGTACAGACTGCCAGGGTCACTGCTGAAAGGCATTTGGTCCCTACAAGCAAGAGTTGTGTCTCCATGGCACTAAGGCGAAGCACATTTAAGGTGGAGTGGCCTTAAGCACTTTTCACCCTGTAACATTTAAAGGTGCAGCTGAGGTCTGGAGAGAGTCCAGTTCACTGACATTAGGGTGTTATCTGCTCTTTGTCGATGACGCTGTCCTTCTGGCTCCAATGAACTGTGATCACTGATGTGCACTGGAGCAGTTTGTAGGCTGAATGTGATGTGGATCAGCACTTCCAGGTCTGAGGTCCTAGGGTCTAATTCATATGAGGGAGCAGCTGCAGTAGTGTGGACATTGTACCGGACTGTAGTGTTGTCAGCTGAGATTATTTGAGTTGGAAGGAAGCTCCCTGTGCACCTCCCTTTGTAGGTGTTCTGCACAGACTGATCCAGGACATGCTGGTGGATCATCCAGCTGGCCTGGGGGCACCTGGGACTCCCCTGGGAAGAGCTGGAGGATAATCCTGGAGGTAAAAGACATCAGCTTGCTCTGCTAATTTTATCACTACCACTAAATAAACAATGCTAACAATGACAATGCTAAGTATGATGTTTTTGGCAATTGTGCTCAAAGGAAAGTTAAGACTGTGAGGTATTACACAGCTATGCTTTGAGCTAAATGTCTGCATGCCACATGCTTGCAATAGAAATGCTACTAACATGCTAACGATTAGCAGGTGTAATGTTTACCATGCTAACATTTGCTACTTATATTTGTACTTTAAAATACAGTTGAGGCTTATATGCATGTGATTGTTTTTGCAGGAGTTCTTGGACATATTTGTGGACTGATGATGGTGACACAGAAAAAATCAGGAGTTTTATTAAGATACTATACATGTCTGTGCAAAATTCTGTGTCATTCCATTCAAAGAATTGGGGATTGAAGGACCATTTATGGTTGTTGGTTTGGGAGGCCACTGTTTTATCAAACCAGGGTCTGTGCTGGACGTTTCAGCATCGAACGTCTTTCTGTCCTTGGAGGTTTAAAGTGAGGTCAGTTTGATGGCGTCACTGACTAATGGTGGAAACTGATGTAATTTTGGGTGTGAACTCACCAATATGCTGGCACCTGCCACCAAAGCTGGTGAGAAGTCGATCCAGATTCCCAGAGCAGTTCACTGGCCTGAATCAACCCTGCCGAAAATGACCCGAATGACTCATACATCTGTTATTTTTTAGCAAGTACAGTACAGGCCAAAAGTTTGGACACACCTTCTCATTCAATGCGTTTTCTTTATTTTCATGACTATTTACATTGTAGATTCTCACTGAAGGCATCAAAACTATGAATGAACACGTGGAGTTATGTACTTAACAAAAAAAGGTGAAATAACTGAAAACATGTTTTATATTCTAGTTTCTTCAAAATAGCCACCCTTTGCTCTGATTACTGCTTTGCACACTCTTGGCATTCTCTCCATGAGCTTCAAGAGGTAGTCACCTGAAATGGTTTTCCAACAGTCTTGAAGGAGTTCCCAGAGGTGTTTAGCACTTGTTGGCCCCTTTGCCTTCACTCTGCGGTCCAGCTCACCCCAAACCATCTGGATTGGGTTCAGGTCCGGTGACTGTGGAGGCCAGGTCATCTGCCGCAGCACTCCATCACTCTCCTTCTTGGTCAAATAGCCCTTACACAGCCTGGAGGTGTGTTTGGGGTCATTGTCCTGTTGAAAAATAAATGATTGTCCAACTAAACGTAAACCGGATGGGATGGCATGTCGCTGCAGGATGCTGTGGTAGCCATGCTGGTTCAGTGTGCCTTCAATTTTGAATAAATCCCCAACAGTGTCACCAGCAAAACACCCCCACACCATCACACCTCCTCCTCCATGCTTCACAGTGGGAACCAGGCATGTGGAATCCATCCCTTCACCTTTTCTGCGTCTCACAAAGACACGGCGGTTGGAACCAAAGATCTCAAATTTGGACTCATCAGACCAAAGCACAGATTTCCACTGGTCTAATGTCCATTCCTTGTGTTTCTTGGCCCAAACAAATCTCTTCTGCTTGTTGCCTCTCCTTAGCAGTGGTTTCCTAGCAGCTATTTGACCATGAAGGCCTGATTGGCGCAGTCTCCTCTTAACAGTTGTTCTAGAGATGGGTCTGCTGCTAGAACTCTGTGTGGCATTCATCTGGTCTCTGATCTGAGCTGCTGTTAACTTGCCATTTCTGAGGCTGGTGACTCGGATGAACTTATCCTCAGAAGCAGAGGTGACTCTTGGTCTTCCTTTCCTGGGTCGGTCCTCATGTGTGCCAGTTTCGTTGTAGCGCTTGATGGTTTTTGCGACTCCACTTGGGGACACATTTAAAGTTTTTGCAATTTTCCGGACTGACTGACCTTCATTTCTTAAAGTAATGATGGCCACTCGTTTTTCTTTAGTTAGCTGATTGGTTCTTGCCATAATATGAATTTTAACAGTTGTCCAATAGGGCTGTCGGCTGTGTATTAACCTGACTTCTGCACAACACAACTGATGGTCCCAACCCCATTGATAAAGCAAGAAATTCCACTAATTGACCCTGATAAGGCACACCTGTGAAGTGGAAACCATTTCAGGTGACTACCTCTTGAAGCTCATTGAGAGAATGCCAAGAGTGTGCAAAGCAGTAATCAGAGCAAAGGGTGGCTATTTTGAAGAAACTAGAATATAAAACATGTTTTCAGTTATTTCACCTTTTTTTGTTAAGTACATAACTCCACATGTGTTCATTCATAGTTTTGATGCCTTCAGTGAGAATCTACAATGTAAATAGTCATGAAAATAAAGAAAACGCATTGAATGAGAAGGTGTGTCCAAACTTTTGGCCTGTACTGTATGTATGTGTATCTGGAAGTGACAGAATGTGGTCATAATCTATACCCATGGATATAAAATATAGATGATGAAATACTGATCTGACAGTGAGCTCCCCCAGTATTGCTTTTTTATAATTCATGGCTGAAATCAATCAGGCAATATCGCCAGTCATCATACAGAAGATAAACACTGCTTACCACATGCTGCTTACCCTCTCACTCTGCATCTCATGCTGTACTCACACATCATGTGAAGATGACTCAATCAGTCCTGTTCTTTCAATCACACTATCTTTAGTATGCAACAACCTGAACAAACATAAACATGTTTGCCTGTATTGTTTCCCTCTTTAGCTTGCCTCAGCATGTCGGAGCACTGCAAATTGTCTTCTTCCTCAGAGACCCCACTGAGACCTTCAGGTTTATTTTCTCTCCTTCCTTTAGTGTGTTGTGTAGAGTGTGTAGAAATTAATTGCTGCAAACTTGATGCTCTCAGTCTATATTGGAAAATAAAACGGAAAACAAAGCTACTGTAAGAAGAAATGTGCAACAGGACACGCAATAACTATTTATTAATTAGCCTCTGACCTTTCTTCTATAATCATACAGGATATGATTTTATTGGGTTGTCCACTAATCCAGTACTGTAAATCCGCACAGTGAAGTTGCACTTTACTGGGAGACAGAGTGCCATCTCTAACCTGCTCCTTATCACTTTGCAGTCAGAACACTATGTTGCTCTCTGCTTTGATACTGAACTCAGGTGATTTTGAGCTCTTTGAACAATCATCGAATTCTTTATCTGGCAAGGACTCTCAATCAAGGGAGTAACCCTGTCCTTCACCTCAACAACCATGATCAAGAAGCCCTTAGTCAGAGCACAGAAATCATGCTCAGTCACAAGCACTTGAAGACTTATGTTGAAATCTAAAGTCCTGACAAACCCTCTCCCTGGATAGAAATAAGGTTTAAATGAATGTGTGCTTGGCACTAGGGGTGGCAATCACATAACTCACAGTACTATCATGTTATGTTGCCCATGTTAAAGATGGTATCACAATACAGTGATCCAGCGACGCTTGATACATTGCAAGACAATCATCTACGGTACATTATGCCTGTGTAAGCTCTTGCTGTTTTCCCTACGACGAGATCAGGATGGCGACGAATCAGGTGTTCATGCATGCTCATGTGTTGCCCCAGCCCAATCGCCTGAAGTTTCGAAAGTGGTTTAGTTCTGACACATGTATGAGCTGACTTTGTCATCGGGAGGTCGATACCGCTGTCAAGCTGCAAACCATTGATTGAGACCAATGGACAACAAAACTGGTTGTTTTTTGGCGTGACATCGATGACATTTCCAGCTACAATCGTGTCACCAAAACTGGATTTTTTTTTGGAAGACATTGGTGGCATTTCCAGGGGTGATTGTGGCACGAAAACTGTGTATTTTGAGTCCAAATGTTATCTTTTTCTAACCCTAACCAAGTGATGTTTGTGCCTAAACTTAACCAAATATTAACCACTGTGTTGTTGAAAAGTAAAGAAATGTAGACTTTCAGCATACCAGCAACTTTATAATGGTTTGCAGACACGTACAATGCCAACATTTATTCTGGCGATGGGGTTAGTTGCTTGTGTACTGTACATTGTTCAAAAAGCAGATGAGTGCCCAGACTTTCGATTTGAAAGATGACGGTTCCTCTCTGATTTGTTTTCCCCTGCTGTCCACACTGTGTGCCATTTTCCCCCTGTGAGTTTCTTCTTGATTGCAAGTTGGTTAACATGCAGTCACTTTACCTTCATTCATTTGATAAGCACCACCACAAGAAATCAAGAAGCGCTGAGTACAGTGAGTCAAATTGGCAGGGGAGTCTGTTAAAGGGCGCCTGCATGTTTTAATAAAGATATTGACATTTGGCGACAGTGTATCGATAATGTTTCGCAAGAGGAAGTAAAACAATATCTTCCCATATTGATATTTGTTCCCCTCCTTACTTGGCACACTTCAAAAGCAGAATGCTGTGTGGGGTGTGAGCTCTCCCAGGTGTTGCTTTGTGACACCAATAAGGCAGACTGTTGCTCTGTAATGAGCTGAGAAACTGCCTCCCACTCTCTGGTTCTCTGGTGGCTGCAGTGTAACAGGCCTCTTGCTATTTTTGACGAGAACTGAAAATACATGTCCGTTCTGCTCAGGCAGGAAGGGACAGGACAACAGAGTGGCCGCACTGTGTGCTCTGGCACCAGGTCAGCTGACAAGCTCATGGCTCGGGTTTGTGTTTTCTCAGACAACATTTTATTTATTTCCACGCAGATGTTCCAGGCATAACAAATACAGTCGCCCTCTGTTTGCTGTCTTGTATTTTCAATAAGGCATTATTGTTTGGAGGGTTCAGCAGCACTAGTCAATTATCTTCAAGTGGACCTGACAGTGTGCCTTAATATTTATAGTATGGTAGGTGCATTATTGCCTATGAAGAGAGGGTATTATTACTAGTCTAACAGTGGCTCATATCCATTTAAAACTTTTGTGCAGTGGACAGTGGGATTAATTTCATAACCTGCTCACGTTCTGTGTAACCTGGCGTCCATACAAAAGTAATTGTTTCCTGAATGTCAACTGAGATGTTTCCCTTCCTCTTTTTCTTTTTTTTCACATCCACTCATTTTCATTTTGGACATTTTTCCACTTGTTATTTGTGGTTTGGCTCGCTCTCAGGGCAGAAATAAGAGTTTCAGCGCTGCTTGCTCAACACAGAGTTTTGAGAGAATTGTTCCTGCAGAAGCGAGGATCTGCATGTAAGTGATGACTGCAATCTGTCTCTTCAGTCTTGTTCGCTGGCTACAGATCAGCAGCTCGTGGCGGCTGGTGGGATCTAGTGGGCGAGTGAAACGCAACAGCTGATGTTTTTATGATGCAATCCCAGCACAAAGTGGGTAAGCACATCATCAGCAGCTCAACAGTCTCTCTTATTTAGTTATTTACTCAGCAGTTCAGCCCGTGGGCGCATGTGCATGACTCCACAGCAAAGGCTGGGAATGCTATACAAATGTGATCTGCACAGGCGTAACCTGTCATCTCTAGGAGAGGAATAGTGTTTCTCAACAGCTGAAAAAAACAGTGAATTTCTTGTAAAAATAATTGCTGACATTAATGTAAACAGATGGACATTTTTCTCTGTCTGTTTACTTGTGTTCAGGCTTGGCTGTTGCTGTTCATTTATCTGATGATTTATTCATTCATTCATTCCAAAACAAATGTAAAATGCAGAATCACACAGAGGAAAATGGTTCAGACACAGATAGTTTTTATAACACACTGCAAATGTTTAATGACCTGGATGTAGACTACATCATTGTTTTCTATCAGAAGGTACAAAAAGGCAGAGATCGTCAAAAAAAAAAATGTTTTCCTTTGAAAACTACAGCTGTGCTTATCGATATTTTTACATTAATAATGGATCAAGAGTAATGTGAAAGCAGTTTGCTTGTTGGGTTGGGCCGGTGTACGAATGTTCAAACCAGTTTTATATTGAGCCAAACTCTGGACTGGAACAGTATACTGAATTTCACCACTAGATCTAGTTGCACTTGGAACATAATGACACCGTGTCCTTTTCATTAGCAAGTGTATGGCTATCGCGGTGCATTGCATAACATCGGATGCTCACTGTCCATATTGAAACCTGTGAATGTTTACTTCTGTTACATCTTGTAAACAAATCATGTACCTATCAGCGGTACACTCAAGATTAGTCTGGAGACGTAACTACTTAAAAGATGGGTGAAGTATTTACCTACTTTTGTACATTTTAAAACAGAAAGCACACGTTTTAAATTGTGATATTTACTGAAAATTACACAGACATTAACTGGTGAGCATATCAAAGCACTTCACAGCTAAAGAGACAGATATTTCCCTCAGGAGTTGGTGGAGAACAAAACAGAGCAAAAACAAAGTCATACAGTGGCCAGAAACATGACTCCACATAGGTGATAATGCTGCTCAGTATGTGCTAGGATGTGCAAATAAGCACCTCCTTGATATCATGTTAGCAAAAACATCTATATGAGATGATTTGATGTCAATGTTATGTTTACAGCTTGACAAGATTATTACCTGAAGTATGTCTTTACCTTAGGATGGATAAATAAATGGTTTTAAATCAGACCTCAGAGTATAACACTTCCAAATTAGTGTTGGTCTTTTAAAATATTCCAGGTCAGTCCTGCTAAAACACAAAAGCAAGCCTAAGCAAAGCAGGCAGACTTGCTGGAAACTAGATTAATTGGCATTTACTTTCCCCCAAGCACCAAAGCAGCATATGACAGAAACATGGAGCGCACCCAGTCATAGCACCATATTCCAAAGGTTTCCAAATGGCATGCAGTGTTTCCTCCTGCCAACAAGAATGAGCAATTAAAGCATGTTGCACTCAAGGAAGACAGGCAGCGCCTGGCAAAAATCACACACTGTGGCTCAGCCCTCAAAAAATAAGCAATTAACACCTGCTCCTCTGCCCTCACTCACCCCTTCTGGCTCTAAATAATTATTTTCAAAGCTTTCACAACCCCATTAAATCCCAAAATACTAGCATGTGCATGTGCATCTATGTGCTTTTTTCTGCCTGTCTGTGTGACTCACTCATGTTTTAGCACACTCACAAGAACAGGATAAAAAAAGACAACCCTTTGAGCTCATGTTCTGACACAGACCAACAGGCCAACAACACACAACATGTTTCATCTATATGTTCTGTCCCAGGTATTTATACTCTCAAGAATTTTTCAGCTCTCCTCCTCCAGTCACACACATACACACAGACACACATGCTGTAAGAAGGTGCCTTAGCTATTCCTGCTCCTTCCATTACAGAGCAGCAACATGGTGCATTTGCTGATGCACTACACTTAGTGGCAGAGAGGTACAGTATATGCTCACTCTCTTTTAAGCAGAAGTTTGGCGAAGACTAGAATCAAAGTTCACAGAATGGACTATATGGAGTGTGTGTGGTCTTTGAATGTGACTCATGTCTGATGTTGCTGTCGTGTGCTGGAAATACAGAAAGTGTATTAGGATCAGAAATTGCACAAGAACCAAGGCAGCCCGTCAGCTCTCTGTATATAATGTACTCTACCGCACTCATGATATCTAAATGCAGCCCCTGCCTCTGACTGTTCTTTTTTTGTAGAAACACATGAATTGCGATTGCTTTAAACTTTTGAACTTCTACATTAAATGCAAACCTTCAGTAGATGTAGGACCGCTCGAAGTAAATCAAAGCTTTAGGATCACAGCTGTTAAGGAAACCTTTTGGCCCTTTGTCCCCCTTATTATTTATTCTTTCACTTGAAAACGTTTGCATTGCGGTGCGGTCTCATAAAAACATAACTGGTTTGTCAGTAGGCCAACAGGAACACAGAATTGCTTTGTTTGCTGATGGCGTCATTCTCTTCTTTGAAAAACTGAAAAATTCTATTCCAGCCTTGTTAGATCTAATAAACATATTTGGAAGGATATCGGGATATAAAGTAAACAAAGACAAATCTTCATTAATGTTACTTAACTCGGAAGAAAGGAATAATGCCGGAAACTCTTTCCCATTCAAAACGGTAGACTGTTTTACATATTTGGGGATTAGGATAGTACCATGTATAAGAGACATTGTTGGGGTTAATTACACCCCCATGATAGACTCAATTACTTCCTCTATAGATAGATGGAACTCATTGCCCTTATCGCTTGTATCAAGAATTAATGTTCTTAAATTAAATATAATGCCCAAACTTCTGTATTTGTTCCAGAACATCCCATTGCCACCTCCTATTAATTTATTCCCACTCCTAAAGAAAATTTTTGTATGTTTTTTGTGGAATAATAGACGACCGAGGCTATGTTTATCACTCTTGTACCTACCGTATGATCGAGGAGGCCTCAGGTGCCCCAATCCACTTTGGTATTATTGGGCAGCTCAACTGAAGACTATGATGCATTATTTTACAGATAAGTCCCTCCCACCTTGGATGAATATTGAAAACTGCTCAGTCCCTCTCCCTCTCCCTCAGTACATATACTCAGCAAAAGTCGAAATGCTGAAAAAAAAGACAAAAAATCCTATAGTCAGAAATATGATTATAATTTGGTATCAGGTTAAGAAGTATTTAGGTGAATCCTCCTCTCTGTCACGCTTCAGCCCGATATGGGGTAACCAATTTTTCCCTCCAGGCTGAGCAGACCCTGGTTTTAGGAAGTGGGCCGAAAAAGGTTTGAAGATAATAGGGGATCTCATGGGATCAGATGGTGGGATTTTGATGTCATTTGAGGAGTTGATTGCCAGATATGACATTCCAAACAAACATCAATTTAAATATCTACAGATGAGAAACTTTATTAGATCATCTCAAAACCAGTGTTTGTCGATCCCCCCGTTGTCCACTTTGGAAACGGAAATGAAAAAAGATTGCTTTGGAAAGGGAATTATCTCCAAACTATGTAACATGTTAGCAGAGGGTTCCTCTGAGTCTTCTTTACGGAAACTTAACGCCTGGAGGGAAGATTTACAGGAGGACTTGCCCTCCGAGGACTGGGAAAAAGCGTGTGCTGAAGCACAAACACAAACTACCAATACTCGCCTCAAAGTACTGCAATATAATTGGCTAATGAGGACATATGTGACGCCAGAAAAGCTTAATAAGTATAATGATGCCATCCCAGACCTGTGTTTCAGGTGTGGAGAGGAGAAGGGGACGTTCTTCCACTGTATCTGGGAATGCAATAAAGTTCTGGTGGGAGATTAAACAAGCTTTAGAGACTATACTAAAATTAGTTCTTGACCCTAAACTATTTATTCTAGGTTTATATCCTGATAGACATCATATGTCTAGAAAAATAATCACTGCCCTAGATTTATGTTTACTGCTTGCAAAAAGAGTCATGGCACTTTCATGGAGGAGTACCAGTAAACCAAAATTCATTAACTGGATTAAGGAAATATCCACAACTTTACCTATGGAGAAGATTACTTACATCATAAAGGGGAAACTATCACTATTTCAAAACATTTGGGGTTCTTTTATGGAATATATGGAGAGTGTGGATTTAAGTAATGTGGGGAATGAAGCGGGCGAGGCGTAGTTTTCGGTAGTCCTTTGCAGTGTCCTAAAATAATTTCTTTTCTTTTGATACTTAATTTCTTTATTCTGTGTGAATTGTACATCTGAGTTTGTATTTTTGAACCATGCACAATAGTGAAATAATTTGGGCTAACTCTTGATAATATAGAGAAACCTTTGTTGTTCTGGTTGTTGTTGTTTTTTTATACTTGTACTTTCATCTAAATGTTGCTCTATGTTATCTCATAACCTGACTTGCAAAGAAGGACGATTTGAATGCTGGACAATAGTTTAGCTGCTCCTGACGTCCCCTTTGATGTGAGAGCACTCTTATCTCTGTATATTTATGTACTTTGGAAGCATTTTGAAAACTCAATAAAGATAATGTTGGGGAAAAAAAAAGGAAACCTTTTGCTGATGGATGGCCCAGTATGTCTGCACATATTTTTAGCGTTCAGTCCAGCTTTGGTGAACTTTGATCCACAAAGCCTTGCCCTTGACCAATAGCAAACTGACCTGACAGTCCTGACCTTTAAGTAAAGGAGGGGCCAGAGAGTACAAAATGGAGGAGGCTGTCATAGTTTATTATCTGTGTTGCACATTTCACTTTTATTTAAGGGCCACACTCCCGAAACTAAGATTTAAGAATAAGTTATTTCCATGACCTAGGAAAGTTCAATCAATATTTGTGAACATGAGCTACTTTGTCTCAAAGCCAGAAACCAGAGAATCAAGCATCAAAATTGTGATGTCATCAAGTTCAAGGTCTGGAGCTGCTCTGTAGACAGTGAATGAGAACCTGATGTTGTTGCCCTACAGAATGATTTTCATTTTTATACCCAAATGAGCTTCATCCTATTGGAGTTCTGAAACAGAAACTGTACCCATATACTCAGATCATTCCCCTGGGTGCTCTCAGTGTCATCTATGACATCTTCACCCATTCATTGTCTGTGGAGCAACTCCAGACTTTATTCTTGATAACATAACAGAATTTAATTTTAGCACTCTAGTTTTTGGATTTGGGACAGAGTTATTCATGTTTATTAAAAGTTAAGGACTGTCTAAGACCAAAGGAACATGTAAGAATTTTGAAAATGGGCATGCTTCCATTTTATTGCAGGAGTAGAAAGAAGGGCCAACACAAAATAACGTGACATCTTTGCTGACAGACATGTGGTTAGCCGTGTTAATATGCATAGTAGCCACTGCCCACCCTCGAGCAGCCACTGGTTGGCTAACGTTAGCCTTGGATGCTCTGTACTGCGCACCAACCTGAGTCGGGTGGGAGCTAGCTAGCGGTGCCCCTCATTCTGTAATTACTGCCGGTAACGAGGCGGTGTTTAGGTGCACAAACATGGTAACCACTCTCCGGTCTGTCCCCAGGTAGCCCTGGTGTGTAAACAGCTTCATTTTGAGCTGCAAAACCCCTTTAGCATTGTAAACTATGTTAGCACCACTAACAGAGCTAACAGTGGTAACATAGTTAATAATGGTAAAGGGTGTTGCAGTGCTGTAGTAGTGCCGATAATTCTCAGAACAACTCTCATAGGAATGAATGGGGCCCCACGTTCAATGCTGTATCCAGTTCCCTCAATACATCGATGGTTGTGATGGCATTACTTGCTGTAATCGCCAAATGAGCAGCGTTGCCAGCTAGCTCCCACCAGACTCAGGTGGTGATAAACTGAAGGGTAGCAAAACTGACCTATAGACCAAGACGTGTGACCGGTCAAAAATATGGTTAACCACTGACATCCATATAATGGACAGAGCCACGTTAGCTGTTTTCCCTTGTTTTTAGACTAATCTAAGCTCACTAGATGCTGGCTGTAGCTTCATATCTAATTAGCAGAACAGTATCGATCTTCTCATCTAAAACCAAGCAGATAAGCATAAAAATTTCAAACTATTCCTTTAACATAATTTATCTTAACATTTGGATAACCTCCAGTTCTGCATACTTGCAGCCTCAGCAGATTCTCACAAATCAAACAAGTCTTTGTGGATTAGTGGCCTGAGAGCTGGTGTGTAGCAGTCAGTCTAACAACACCCTATAACACAGCAGGCTTAAGTGTCGGGTATGAAACTTTCAAAAGGAACATGAAAACTGTCCTCCATTCGGCCTCGGCTGTTAAGTTCCTTTTGACTTCAGTAAGCTGCCCACTCTGTCCGTTTTGTTTCTGTGATATTTTGGGCGGCTTGTTTACTGATGCTCTATTGAAAGATTTCCTTTTTTCCTTCTCCACTGGGGCAGTAACTGCAACAAGAGAGAAGGAGATAGACAGAAAAGGAGGGGGGACAAAGTGTCCCACACTTTTGCCTTTGAGACATTGAACAGCAATGATGATTTGACATGGATACAGATAAACACAGGCAATAGATACGTCGTAACAGATAGACAAAAAGAGAGAAACAGAATAAGACAGAGGCCTTGTCTTCTCTGACCCGTTGAAGCCAGGGTAATAGCGCCGAGCCTTTCAGAGCAGACATGATTTATTTAAACCAGTTTACATGGGGGACCAACATCACGCAGTTCGCCACTCTTGTAATTCTTCCTTTTTTAAAAGTAGGGATATCTTCTCCAAAAAACGAACTCAAAATAAAGACGTACACGGCCTACTTTTTATATCTGTCCTTCGCTGTGGCTGTGGCTGTGGCTGTGGCTGTGGCTGCTGCTGCTGCTGCGGCGTCCCTCCGGTCCCCAGAAAATTAGTTCTGTTTCACTTGTCATGCATGATTGAATGAAACTGGCCTACTAGGGGGAAGGCGATCAAAACAAAAGGCAGACAAACATGCAGAATGAGAGGAGAAACAACAAAACCGTTGCAGGTGAATAGAGAGAGATACAAGAGAAGATGAAACAAACGTGTGACATAGTTGTCCAAGGAGGTTGAAGACAGATGAAGGTTCATTATATGCCTCAAAGTAAAATGTTTAAATATCTCATCCAATGCAGATTTTTTTCCCTTGCAAATTAGAAAACTGTGATGCTCAGCAGCAGATGCCAGTATTGGACTTGGCAAATACACATCCATCTGCTCAGGAAGTTTGCTTCTTCCCATAGATATGGCATTCCAGTGCCCATTTTTGTAGAGATTAAAGGGAAATTACAACTTTTATTGAGCAATTTAAAGAAGGGCTCTGCCAATTTTACAGTTTACTCCTCATAGATAGTACGACTCCTGTATCGTATCGTATCATATTGTATCGTATCGTATCGTATTGTATCGAACCATATCTTCCATTGCTCTAAAATGAGATTCCTAAGTCTGAGAAAATAACCCAGATGATGTCATATAAAGTTAATTATTTGGCAGAAAACCTCCAATACAAACTGGGATTATAGGGTTATAAAAGTGCAATCTTAAATCACTGGAGTATCTCTGTAAGGGATTTCATAAAACCATTAGCTGTTGTTGATTTACCTTGTTCTCCTGGTCCATTTTGTGATGTTAGTTATTATGTTAAGTTATTTCCAACACAGCTAAACATCTGCAGTGAAAGTGTCAGGTTTGGTTATCAGTCCTCTGAGCAGGCAGAAGTACCAGCTCCTCCACTGTCAGCTTCAATTGACCAGAATGCACTGCACTGAGCTGCACAGCCACAAGAAGTGTAGAGTGGTGGTTTCCATAAGGACCTCGAGTAGCACTTTTCCATACCAAAAGCTCCTCTTGACGTTGCTGGTGCAGCTGCCATGTAATCCCTCTCTCTGTGCCCATGTAGAACTCTGTAAATTCACATTCATATAAGAAATGAGTTAGTGAAGTGTAAAAAATGTAGGTAGATGACAACACTTGTACAAATTCTTCCAGGAATGTAACAAACATGACTGTCTGGTGATATAGTGTGCTGTGCTGTTGAGACACCCTGTCCTCCACTCTGATATGCCCACAAACAGTAGACAGACACACACATAAACACACACAACAGGCTTTCCCACTAATTATCTACTTTTTTTTGTATCAATGCCACTTAGGAGCTCAGGCTGATTGCACCTCTGCATGATAAATGTTCCTGTCTAAACTGTTCTTCTCTTGTCTCTCCTGCTGCTTTAACTGTGTTCCTCTATGAACTGGCTTTAATAGAGAAATGGGTTATTTCTCACATAGCAACTGAGTGGCTGGTAGCTTAGTTTTAAGTCTGCTATAATCCATATACTTACATTGAAAATGTATTAAATGACTACATGTAACGTAAAAGGTGTTGCTCATAGTGATGAACTGACAGAATTATAACCTGACTCTGCAGCTCCCCTCAGCTCTACTGAGCATTTTAGCATCTTTCAAATATTTGTTTTGGTTTTCTGGTCCACAACTTTGCTGTTTTAGTTCAGTTTCACTTTTCTCATGGCATAGTTTTTGGCTACACTCAATATAGACTACAAATGGCAGACAAAGTTGGCAACTAGTGAGTGAACATAGTGTAACATTTAGCAGCCTGATATTTTTCCAAAACAGAGCTAAAAACAGAGAGAAACGCTGAATAAATATTGGACTTGCCAGGTAGTCAGAAACATAACTCCAAATGATTGCTAATGTTGCTTTGTATTTGCAACAGCATATGACTGTATGCTAACAAGTTTGCCATATCAATTTAAAGGTCCAGTGTAAAGGATTTAGGGGGACATGTTGGAAGAAATGTAATATTTATCTTCATAAATATGTTTTCATCAGTTATAATCATCTGAAACTAAGAAACATTGTGTATTTATTACCTTAGAATGAGTTAGCCCAGAACAGACAAACCAAACACTGGCGCTAGATAGGGCCATTTGTGTTGTTTGGTGTTTATTTTTGTGTTGGCCATCGTATTGCCTTTTTGTAGTGGCCACTTTGGTTCTTCTACATGCTTGGCACATTGGGACAAGTTTCAGTTTGTTGCAGTCTGCAGCTTCACCACTAGAGGCCACTAAATCCTATACACTAGACATTTAAAGTTTCTAATATATTGTTGTGTTCGCAGCTTGTTTCTGCTGCCCCCTAATGGACAAAAAAAAAATTATTGCAGGTTTAAAAACTTACATTTGAAGAGAAAAACATGAACATCAATATTAATGTATTAAAAACATTTATGAATTCAGTTTGATTTACTTTATAACAAAATACACCAATCAGCCAAACATTAAAACCACTGACAGTTGAAGTGAATAACTTTGATTATGTTGTTCCAATGCATTGTTCTGCTGGGAAACCTTTAGTTCTGGCATTCATGAGGATTCAAGTGCCCCCCCTCATGACAACAGTATCCGCCAATGGCAGTGACCCCCCAGCAGGATAATGCACCATGCCACACTGCAAATATCGCTCAGGAATGGCCCAAGGAATGTGACACAGGCCTCAAAGTGTCAACCTGGCCTCCAAATTCCCCTGATCCCAATCTGAATGACCATCTGTGGCATGTGCCATTAACCAACCTCACAACCCACTGGACTAAATGGACCTGCCGCCAATGCACTGGTGCCAGACACCGCAGGACACTCCCAGAGATCCTGTGTCCATGCTCGGACAGGTCAGAGCCAAGTCCGATCCAAGGAGGCCCCACCTTGGATTAGGAGTACATCTGGGGTACTGGCACATCACAAGAATCCTTGAGCAGATTGGGACCTGGGAAATTTAGAAGCCCGGTCCACACCTTGAGCTTTTTGTCATGCTCCACAGGCCATTTCTAAACAGTTTTTGTCATGTGGCATTCTGCTTTTTTCTGCCATTGGGGAGTACTGGTGCCATGAAGGGGGGTATTTGTTAGAGTGGGTGGAACATGTCAGGTGGTATCCACATGAATGCCAGAACCAAAGGTTTCCCAGCAGAACAATGCATTGGGACAAAACAATCAAAGTTATTCACTTCACCTGTCTGGGGTTTTAATGTTTTGGCTGATCAGTGTACCAAAGAGTTGTTTGCTGGTTCCAGTCGTCAACCAGTCAGTCCTTCACCACTAAACAGCAAAAAGTCTCAGCTCAAGACATGGTCCACTTTTGCATGTCCCATGGGCAATGAATCAAATTGAATTTAAAAAGCAATTATAAAACATCTAGGGGAAAAGCACCTCTTTACCTCCTGAGTGATTCAGCCGTCTGGTATTATTTATTCCCTATTGTTTTCCTTTAACTTTTTTGCTAACTTTTCCACCTCAGCCAAGCGTAAAACTCATTTATTTTCATGAATTAGCAAGTTTAGTTTTTTTACATTTCTAAAACTGACTCAGGTTTTATACATAATGTCAAACTTATTTGTTTTTTCTTCTGTCATTTAATATGTACAAATTTACAGTAAGCATGGAAGCAGCTAGATGAAAACCTTTGTGGTGTTAGGGCTTCACAAATTGGCCCCTGCTGGGTTAAAGCACATAAATCTGTCAGCATCTTTGATGAACAACGAAGAGGGGATAACATCTTTTATCTTTCAGTGACTAGATTTGAAATCGCATGGAGGGAAAAAAGCTGCCTCTGAAAGGCTTTTATTGCTCGCTGAAAAAGCAGTGTAAGGCTAGAACGTGTTTGAGAAAAGAAATCCAGTAATGGCACATTCTTTGTACCTTTCCTGCTATGGCTACCTTTGTAGGACAGATGAGTTTTTTGGGGAATAATTCCCCCAAGCGGGGGAGTTGCTGTGTTTAGATGTGCTTTCCCCAAGCTATCCACATCAGCAGGCTGCCCCTGTTAACTGCCAGCCCTTATCTCTTTCTGTCCTTCCTCCTCTCTCCATCTCACCCCCCCCTTCCCTCCCTCCCTCCTCTTTCTTTCCCTCCCTCCCTCCTCTTTCTTTCCCTCCCTTATCTCCTGCTAAGACTTTTCTCTTGCTGCCATCGCCCTCGCTACGCTCTTCCGCTCCATTTCGGTTTCCTCTCTCCTCTAGCTCCCTCCTGTTTCCCCCATCTCATTTTCACCCCCATCTCCTCATTTGCTCCCATTTAACCCCCATCACTTTCCCTAAATCCCCCCTCACACACACAGACACGCACATGTGCATCTCTATTGTGTCGCCTGTCAGTCATTTCTCTCACAGCAGGACATTTTTGATCTTTAATATTTACTCCAAAACTTTCTGACTTTGAATGATAGGGTAGGAATTCTCCAAATCTTGATAAATATAATAAAACTCCTCATTTTTCATGCAAATGACTCGGTACTGTAAGTAATTAATTACAGAAACGCCATGCTGTTTTCATCAGTCAAAGGAAAAAACAACTTTAATTGTGTTTTTGGAGTTTAAAATGAACTATCAGGCCAGAAATCTTTTACTCAGAGCTTTGTAGATTTTAAGACTTATTGCATCAAAATTGCATCAAAACAAAGCATTTTTAAAAATGATTAAAGTGTAAATAATATCTTTATCAGTATGCTGTACATCAAAATTGTTTTTCATGGTAACTTATGGTTTCTTTATCATGTTTAGAACAAATCTACACATTGCGCACCAAGGCACACTTTACCACAGCCCTACAAGAACCACGAGTATTATACCCATAAACCTTTAAGGATAACAGAACTCTTTACTAAATATCTAGAGACATAGGTGCCTGCCCCACAGGGCACTGATTAACAGGTTAACTCTTTTTGTGCAAGGAAAACAAGATACAGCAAGTCAATGTCTTGTCTTGTTGACCTAAGCTAACTGGCTACTGGCTACTGGCTGTAGCCTTAACAACATATGAGATTGGTATTGATTATCTGAGTCTTGCAATGAAAGCAAACGAATGTATTTCCCAAAATGTCAAACTATTCCTACACAGAAAGAAAAAAAACAGCAGGGTATTTTTAGGGATTGTTTAAAGGAATCTTAATATCAGTACCCATCCTCCCTGTGTAGAAACAAATCCATAGAGCACTTTGTTGGAAGGCAAACAGCCACACTCAAAGGTAGGATGGAAGGCCACAGACAGGAACTAGATGCGATAATTGTTTAAATATTGGAATAACTGTCTTTGCCAGAAGACATTTACAGAGTCGTGCGTGAAAAGTGACAGAAAATAGTTGTGTAAAGAATGAAAAAAGACAGCTCTAGAGAGAAATTCAGACCCTGTTTATTTGTCCACCCCCACTCCTCTGCCAAATCACTACATGGAGTGTTTGTGAGTGTTGAATTGTTGGTTTCAGAAAGTTACAGCCTACAGTCTGACGCAATGCCCCTCGATTGCAACATCAGAAAGGTGCAAGGCCATCCAAGCACTTCTGATGGAGTACCGTCCACTGGCATCTTTATTGTTTAGCAGCTCTACTGCAAGCTTGATGCCTTGCTCGAGGACCTTGTGGCTGTATATTTGCTGGACACAAGAGTGCTACTCATTCATCTTCCCTTCTCTGTTTTCTAGGGGATTTAAAAGTGGCCTTCAAGGCACAAGCCTGCTCCTGTAACCTGTGGGCTACCATTGCTCCATTTCCCCTCCCATCAGGGACTGCCTGCACTGGAAATAAATAAATCAAAACTAAAAACACATTTGGATAGTCTATATTGAGCTCAAGACACCAGATCTACCAGTAACACCTTCTTTATGAACACTGGTTCACATTATGGAGTGCAAGAATCACTGCACGTTTCATTGGATTAACCCTTTCACTTTATATCACCTTTCCCTGGTCCAGTGTAGCTCATATCTACAGCTTCCAAGATAGATCATACAGCCTCAGTTTGTGTTGCATTTTTAGTATAATGTCACTTTTTCTCATCTGATAAAAACCCACTCTCCCCTCTGACGTTGTTGTTTGGCATTCTGGGAAATCACAAAATAACTTGAAAGGCAAAACATCAGAAACTGATCAAGACTAACTGAGTGTGGATTTTCTGTTTAGCTACGTTAGGGACAAAAGCTCACGTCTTTTATATTGGCTACATTTCAACATTGACCTTGAGCAAAAGAGCCTGTATCCCCTCCAGGATTTCTTCTAACCATAAAGAAGTATCTTAACTAAAAGGCAGCTTTTCTTGTTCCCTTACCCCAGCCTCATTCATGGGCAGTAGTCAATCTTATATCAGTCAAGAAGAATGAGATGATAGTAAAGAGATGGAGTACCATTGAAGATTAAACTGCGAGTCCTGTGAGGGTAATCAGCCTTCAGAAGGGCTCAATCTCTACAGCTCTCTCCTTCAATGGTAAGGCTGATAAGGCCTTGATGGTGAAGAAAATGCAAGCTAGATTTAGCCTGAATATTGTATACACTGAATCAATACATAGTAAATGTGCCAAAGGTTGGTTGAGCATTCCCACAGAATGATGTTACATGGTGTTTTGACTGTAAGCCCTGCGGTGGGTAATGAGCCCTCGGACTGGTATCACAATTCTCTAACTCTGGCCTAACGTACCTTTTAAACTGACTTTGGATCCAACCCTTGCCCACGCAAAGAGCTGCTTAACCATATCTTATATCTGCATAGTGTCTGCTTAGGATAAACTGCCACAACTGGCTTCATTGGCATAAACCTCCCCACACATAAATTGTGTCCCTTTACCTGTCTTATAAAAGAAAAAATGGTTTTAATACACACTCAACACTGCCCCTTGACTTAAACTCACACTGTTAATCTATCATTAGTTTCTGAGACTAATGCTACCTGTGCTAGCAAAAGTTCTCTCCTTGTCATCAAAGTAGAGTTGAAACATTAGTCAAATAATGGATTGGTCAATCAACAGAAAAATAATTGGCCTTCGCTGCAAACTAGTGCTGTTTGGTTAGCATTCATTTGAGAAACTAAAGCTATTCATGAAAACAAAATTTCTCTCCTTGCCTCTAGGGGTTTAGCAAACAGCGGCAGGCAGATATTGGTAAATACAGGTCAACAGACAGCGAACCTGTCATGTAATGCTATTATAAGATAAAATACTCAGTAAACACAACGTACCTACCTGCCTGGGCATCTCACTCTGCTAACTTCTCACTTCAGCAACATAAGCGGTTCTGTTTCAACAGTATTGAGCTGAAATACCGTGCATGCAGGCAGAAATTTAGACATGGTTTACTGGCTAAACTCTTAGATAGAGTATGAATAATACAAGTAATTTGTTAAGCTATGAGTACACAGAAAGTCCAGTAGCCACTAGGCTAATTTATGCAACGTGAAAGTGCTTGAGCCAGAACAGTCGACTTCTATGAACCTCGAGAGTTATTATTGAGCCAAATAAATACTTTTGTTCAATGATGTTGCTAGTAATTCATGTTTTATGGTTGTTTGGAGAAGTTAGCCTTCAGGGTTTTAAGCCAGATAACCCTGAAGTTTTAGGAAAAAGATCATGGTTTGGGTTCTTCCAGAAAGGTCTTTCTTGCAGAAGGCCCTAAAGATTAACTTATCCCTCTTATGGCCAAAAGCAAACAAGAAAGAGGTGGCAGCTTCTTCTGTAACTGATTGTGTCAAATTGGCATGTGATATTGTCTCATATCAATCGCATACCGCTGAAATGAATTGAATTAAAATCGTATTGTGGCAGACTTTGTGATCTCTGCATATATTCTATATTTGTCCAGAGAATCGATATGATATTGTATCGTGATGAAACTAGTGATTTACATCCCTACTTGTCAGTCATTAAAGTAGAGCTGAAGCATAAGCCGAATTATCGATTTCTCAATCAACAGAAAAACAATTGGCTTTTGACCAAGCTAACACTGTTTGGCTAGCATTTGTTTCTAAAACTAGTGCTACCTGTGCTAACAAAAGTTCTCTCCTAGACCCGAAACATTAGTTAATGATTAACCTTCCCTAGCTCAAGCTTCTCCATTGTGAGTACATTTGAAGATGTCACTTTGGGCCCTAAGCAACAATCAGTCTAACTACTATAGCCAAGCTAACAGCCTAGCTAAGAAAGTGGGGCAAACCGCTACAATAGCCAGCATGTTGCCAGAAACTGGTGTCTGTATGTGGCATGTGGCGTCTGTACTTTATGTGCTTAGTGCATTCATAGTTATCTTGTGATAATAAGGAAGGTCCTTCTATTGCTGTTCAATTTGAATCAAATCTGTAAACTCTAACATTTGTTATTGACTGTTAAAAAGACAGAAAATACATTTGCAGCACTAGTACACAGTAAATCATTTTCAACAATGCTTACACGTGATTGATCCAAATGTTTGTTAAAGATTAATACAAAGACAGAATCAACACTGAAGTCTTCACGTGCTCTCTTCAAAGCGAGATGTAAAACACATCTATACCAGTGTAACTAGGCCATGACGCATCCTATGTTTTGCTATATTCATTATTGAAAGGATGTGAGTGTTATATAGCATCATCTGCTGGTGAAATTTAGATGAGACCCCAAACCTATATAACACAATACCCTGAGACTGCAAAGCTCCTCAGGTTGGGACGGTCCACATCACAGGATTCAGTTTCAGTATTGTCAGAGCAAGGGGCAACCACTGGAATATAGATCATATGAATTATGGATTCTAATGGAAACAAGGAAGCATGTTTTTCTTTGTGTTTGTTTACCAAAGGTTCAGTCTGGTTTCACAGAGGTGAACTCCTCACAGTCAGAATCCTTCATAACGCTCGAGAGGCACTGTGCAACAGGATTGCTCTTTACATTTTGATTTGTGCCTCTCCTGTTTAAATCAAAGGACTGTTAAAAACAAAGTCATTTCTGTGCTTCACTTCACAGCTGCACTAAAATAATCCATCTTTAAATGATTTGCTCAAGCAACTCAGATTTGTTATTTTTATTTTATTAAACCTTTATATAACCAGGTAGTCCTTTTGAAATGACAAAGCCTCTTTTTCAAGGGAGCCCTGGACAAGATAGCAGCAAAGCAGTACAGTAGACTGTTTCAACACACAAACATTAAAAATACATCAAACAAATATATAGTAACAAGTCATTAAAAGGAAACTGAAAGTGACAATGTTGGGATAATGTTAGCTAAAATGCTAAACTAACATGACAGTAGCACACAACAATATTTAACCAAAGTTTGCTAACATTAGCCAGTGGCGCCCCTAACAAGTTTCACAGGGGTGGCCAGACGGGGCCACTGAAAATCTTGGGGTGCCACACCAAAACCAAAAGCTAAACTGAATTTCAGGAATTGTTTACACTGTATACAATTCAATACAATATACTTTGGTTGCTTACTTTACAGTCAATTGCCCCTTTTACACTGCCTTTTAAAGGCGGGAATGTCACGCTATTATTGCGCTTTGCCATTCCTTATAAATGGTATGATCGCAGGATGGAGAAATAGTTGTCTCACCTTTGGGCCAGTAGCTGAGGTAGTAACAAGGCCGAATCTACCCATCTGTATAAAAGGGACAGGATGGCACAGGTGTGATGCTTCGATGATGTGATATGTGTCTGACCCACCCCAGGAAGATTGTAAAAGCAGCTAGAAGCAGTTAGCAGCTAACTCAAAGAAGAACAGCAGCCAAAAATGTCCGCCAACTCAACACATTCTTACTCTGACCTCGTCACGTATTGACGTTTTGGTCTTGGTCTTTCCACATCCACATACAATGTGCCAGGTACCCCGCAACAAAAACGCGTGGTTAGGTTTAGGCAACAAAAACACGTGTTGGATTCAGGCAACAAAAACATATGGTTAGGTTTAGGCAACAAAAACGTGGTTAAGTTTGGGCAACAAAAACACATGGTTAGGTTTAGGTAACAAAAAGCATGTGGTTTGGTTTAGGCAACAAAAACACGTGGTTAGGTTTGAGCAACAAAAAGTATGTGGTTAGGTTTAGGCAACAAAAAACGTGTTTAGGTTTGAGCAACAAACCACGTGGTTGGGTTCAGGCAACAAAAGCACGTGGTTATGTTTAAGAAAAAAGAACAGGGTATAGCTTTAGAATCTTACAGGACGCGAACACTGCTCTCTCAAATGAAAGTTGGTGTTTGTTGGACCCACAGACCACCACTTCTGTCTGCCCCACTCAGACTTTCGCTGCCTTAAATTTCGTCGTTGTCCCACTGAGTTTCCCCCTCATGCCGCCGGGCACCATTAAACTATAATGGCAACTGGCCGCGTATCACGACGTTAAAGGACCCCTTTTTTCGTTAGTTTCTGATGCCGCAAGTCACTGCCCAGGCGCCGGATTTAGACAACTTTGGAGTGAGATCGTGCTCGCCAACTGGCAAAACAATGAGGTGTTTGTGAACCAACAAAAGTGAAAGTGAAGCCTGAGATACACTATATTTGAGTTTTTCAGCACTGTGTCTGCAATTTCCGTAGCTTTGTATCCCCTTGTATATCTGCTGCTTACAATCTGGCACTAGGTTGCTACCTTTTCATAAAGTCCCAACCTCACCTGCAGACTGCACCAATGGTAACCTATACCTGTAAACTATTGAGCATTTTATTTCTTAATAATCCAACTTTACATTTTCCAGATGAAGAACATGTTATTTCTTCTTTTAAAAGTTACATATTGCTGTTCTAAGTTATGTAATTTATATATTCTGTTGAAAAGAACTTTACTGAAACTAACTAAAACTGTGAAATATGTTTTAACAACCAAACACAGTCTGAGAATAAGTAACTTTAAGGATCAGCCACTGATATTTTGCAAACAGTTCCTCATGGTGCCCCATCCAAACTACAGCAGCATTGTAACAAGCAATTTAGCAGTAATAATTGAATGAAAACAGCTCTCCAATCCCAGCAGAAATCTTGACCTTTGCCATATGTCATCTGTTTAATCTCCCATCTTGTCTTGCGCCATCAGAAATGCAACAACTATTGAAATATTTAGCAGTCAAACAAGCAATACGTCTGTCTAATATCAAGTAAGTGAAAAGGCATTCCTCGCTGTTGTTTTTTAATTTTTAATTTTCGTAATTCATTTTTTACACTCACCACTGCACATTTTCATAGCTGTATGTCAAGTACAGTACAACCACTTTCAGCGGGTGCTCTGTTTTCCTGCATGTCCTCCTCTCAATATGCCTGTCTCATTCAATTTTAATTACAGCTCCCAGGATTTACAGCAGACTCCGTACCTCAGATCAGCCATAACCACCTTGTTTACGACCACATTTTTAGATGTTGCACTGTATTGAAATTACACCGTATTTCATAAACAACGTTCTGTCATTTAATTTGAGTGATTAAACAGCAGAAAACGAGAACCCTCTCACATACACACAACAAGGTGTGTCCGTAGTCAATCACGGGAGATTATACAAACGTCCCATGTCTCAGGTTCATGTGCACACAGTACCATTCTCCATGCCACGTTCCGGCACATTCCCCACAGGGGTAAGTGAAACTCACAAATCAGCGCCTGATTGATGTGTGGTCTGGCCATGAAGGAGCTAAGCGCCTGATTGATGTAACATGCCAAAGAGGAAATAGCAGTTTGTTGATGAGGTGTGTCGACAACATTGAATTTTATTGTCATAAAATACAAAGGATGGCTCTGCGTCTCTGGCACCATCTTTTAATTTGCGACCGCAACTCTGAAATTTGCATCTCTTTATGAACTACATGCTATTTTCTGTCCCTGTAATTTGGCCTGTGACGACTGTATTAACATGTAATAATAGGGCCATTAGCCACTGCTGATGACAGTGGTCAACCTTGATGCATGGCTTGCACAATCCTTCCCTCCTTCTATCTCACACACTTTTCTGGCCTCTTGATATATTGGATCAGGATGCAGCACATCAAGTGGAGGCTAAATTGCAGATGATCACAGATCGGAGCTGAACAACTCTTCAGTCAAGACGGATGTTTCGTCTGACGCAGGTGCACACTTGGCAAACAGCAGGCTCTTGTGACCCTAAGCTCACTGCCATGGCTGAGCCATATGATGTACATGAAAGGAAGTCTGTGATTTGATTAGCGTGTGCTCATTTTGATAAGAGCTCTCTTGCTTTCCTGAATATTTTTTTCTCTCCCTGATCACGTAAAAATTGTCAAAACATTTCCTTCGTTCTTGCAGCTTTTTCTCTACTGAAATATATATTTTTTCCTGTACTCAAATTCCACAGATCAGACTCTGAAAGATAAACTTTACACACTCAGAGCACTTGAACCCTTTTGATGGTTTTCTGGCTGGGCAGTGCTTTTGCCAACAGCCTGAGGCAGTGGACACAGTTGTCCTATACATTCTCCACTGTTGTTAAGCTGTGGAGAAACCTGTGGTGTCTAAGTACATCCACTATACCCACTGTGGGTGTTACTTTTATTGGAAAACATTTCTTTGTGCCCTGCTTGTACAGGTCTGTAATAACCTTTTTTTGTTGCACTCAAAATACCCATTTCCTGATTCACTCATCTGTCTTTTAACTATCTTTCTTTCTTTCTTTAGCATTCCTTCTATCCAGTTAACATTTAGTTTTGTCAATTTAAATCAAAGCCCACTAATATACTGTACATACACATATCCCTGGGATACATCCACCCACTTCTCCAGATGAAAGCAAGTGAGACATGACTGTGTCACCAGCCAATTTTCATCAACACAAACACGATCTAAGAATATTCATACACTGCCATGCTTGTATATTTATTTCCACTGCTGAGACACCGCAGCAGCTTAGGGATACGACTTGTCATTTCTGGCAAGATTTCACCAAAGGTGTAATTCTAACATCACTGATCAGATACACACACATGCCTGCGCGCACAAACACACCTGCTTGTTCCATTCACCTAGCACTGACAAAATAAATAGCAACACGGCAGCTCCCTGGGAAATGACATGCAACTAACAAGATTTCACCTCAAAGTCTGCCATCTGGAGTCGCACATCTTGAGTTGACAACTGTGATTATTGGCCGAAAGAGCTGTAGGAAGGCGCGTGCATGCACAGCTTTTTCACCTGTCATGCGTGCACATTTGTGTACTTGTATTAAACAGAATGACAATTTAGTTTTGGTTTTGGCAATAATGACTTTTAATTAAATTTTCCTTTGAGGATAACCACCTGCTCCCACATACAGGACACACAGATGCACACAAGGCGTTGATATGTTGATTTAGTAGCTGTAACATTCGTACAGGAGCAAGGGCAGAAACAGTGGAAAGAGGAGAAGAAAAGGCTGAATACCCGTCTGATTGGGTTATAAATACTCTCAATGGGGTCTCTGCCTCATAAAGATTATCTGTAGCACACAGAGCACAGAGGCAAACAGTGTATGTTTGTGGCATTGGTGGGGGGGGGTGGGTGTGCATGTGAGTGTGTGTGTATGACGGAGATATAGAGAGACAGAGAAAGGCAGAGTATGCATTCAGAAAAATTCCATCCGGAGTGTCTTCAGCTTGCAGGGATGGAGCCTGAATATTTTATTTGACTCAAGCGAGCTCAAAAGAAGACACGCAAAAAAAAAAGAAGAGGCTCCAGCTTTTAAACGAGTCGGTGTATCTAAAGGTTCTCCACTTCACATGATTGCACCCTTCACACGTCTTGTATATGGTTTTTGTGGCATCAGTCCAATTATGCAATCATGTGCCTGGATGGGAGGCTTTAAAGAAGCACTTAAATCAATACACTGGGCATTTAAGCCCAGAGTTGCCTTACACAGATATACAGTAAACAGACCAACATACCAACTGGTGCATTAAACAAATCTTCCCAGCATACATTTTGACCTTGAAACGATGGTGTTAAACCTAGACGCTGTCAGGGGGGTTGGAAAATATAACCAATATGCAACTTGAACCAAGGAGGTCACAATATCATCATCTCAGCATGCAGTTTTAACGTCTCCACAACATCAGGTCACGATGTTTACATCATCTCAAAGTGCAGTCTTCAGCTTTTAAACTTATTCCATTTCTATATCCTGACGTCTTGTTTGCACTTGTGCCCACAAAATAAAAAATATCACCCTCTGGGACTTTAAGGGCTCCGTACATAGATGCTACCACATATAATACAGGTTCTTTAAGTCTGATGCATATGAAATAATCCACTGAACCAATCAAAAAGAATCTCGCATGCCTGGCACTTCCACTCCCTCCCTCTCCCTCCACCTCCCCTCTTCCTGAAACATGCTTTAAGTGGTCAGACATAGCATGCTCTAAGTCGTGGGTTATGCTGTCAGCTCTCCATCATTTCATCTGTCGAGAGGCAAAACAAACAGTTCCTTGAGATCCGTCAGTACTTTCGACATTGGCAGTCATTTTGACTTATCACTGGGTAAGCAAAGGTTTAGAGAAATGAAACGTTAATGAGAAATGGTCTAAAAAATGTGTGTAAATGGCAAAATCTTCACTGGCATCATTGCTCCATTACCTCCTAAACCTAGCTATTAAAGTCCAATACCACACCAAATGATATTATTTTGAGGTCATGGGTCACAGCGTCTGGTGCACCCTCTTGAAAGGTAAATAGTTGACTGGGATGCACTTTATGTTCTCCACAAATCACAAGGTCCTCATTATGGCTCTGCAGTTCCAGTTTGCCGTGTTCCTGCGAATTAATCAAAAGAGCACAGTGTTCTTGTTTGTGTTCATTATGAAAAGGTGAAAATAATACGAAGTGGCCACAAAAGCACAAAACGAAGATGACAGTAATAAATGGACGGGCACACACTCACAAACAGAACAGCGGTAGCTAGTTAGTGTACAGCATTAGCATGCACCACTGACTACCGCCAGATAACACATTACGCAAACTAAGTGCCACTGTTTATAAGTTTCTATGAAGGCATAAAAATCTTCTGATGCTCTACATTAATACATAACTTACCGATACTGTGTGCTGTTTGTGCAACTCTGGTCGAGTGACACAGAGTTCTGTGTTCGAGGGATGCCAGACATTCGCAGTAGGTTGAAATTAATACTTCCTGGATTTGAAAATGCTAGGCTCGCACAGTAGAGCACAGTTTACATTTATATAGCTTACTCTGCAAACATAACTCTCAAGTTGCATTTAAAAATACTCTTTAACAATGTCTGGTTGCTCTGTGGTTGTGAGATTGTGCCTTTGACCTGCTGTCCATCCCTCAGGTGGAGACAATGTTTGCAGGGTTGTAATGGAGATTTTCTAGTTAACAGAAGGTGTGAGAGCAGGTGTGGTGGATCAGTGTCTCCTCACGTTAATAATGGTCTGGTCCACTTTCAGACATCTAAGTTATGTCTGTCTGTAACTTTTCTAAACCTCACCCCTAATAGCAATAGTCTGATCATAGCTTATCAACTGTAACACGGCACGGCTTATTAAGCTGAGGAGTGATGTACATGGGGCGACAGCAAGAGCTTGGCAGGTTGTATATTTTCTTGCTTTAGTATTGACAAAATTTGAACCAAGATTTGACTAACTGGCGACCAGCTGGGACTGGAGTCAGCCCCCACTGACCCGCTAAGGACAAGCAGTTATGGATAATGGATAGATGCATTGTGGTGTGTTTACTTGCTCCAATGTAAGCTGCAAATATTGGCATATCCGTCTAACTAGCTGAAATCATGTGGTGGGGAAAAATCGATACAGCATAGTATCGCAATATGTTGTGTGGCAATATTGTATTGATACACAGACGCCAAGTATTGTTTTTTTTAATACATAAATGATTAATATTGCAAATGCCAATTAAAATGTTGGTGCACTCCTAGAATAGTAGTAAAATCAGTTGCTCTTTAGTCCACTTGAAAAGTGAAAATGTTATTGTTGGAACATTGTCCTATTAGATAACAGTTGACAAAGTTTTCCTTTGGGGACATTATTTACAGATGAGAAAAGGTTATGAATTGCAATATATCACAAAATATGTTATCACAATACTCGGCCTATCGCAAAACATTTAAAATTGCATTTCATTTTGTATCATGACGAAAGTATCGATGCAGGCAACAGAAAACCAGAAAGCTGTCAGACCAAAGACAAAAAACATAGAGACACAGCAAAACACTGACCAGGACGGTGGACAAAACACTAAGGACTCTGTGGAGGTTCAGCAATTCCAGGGCAAATCCAGTTTCAAACCCAAGGGTGACAAAAGCACTATTCGGACGGGATTAGTTTTATATAGGGACGTGGGGTAATGTCACTTTACCACAGGACGTCAGTAATATTAATGGCCGATTCGCACGGGATAAGAAATATCAGTAAAACTACCACAAGTGGGAGGGGTAAATCCATTCACGCACCGCCGCCCCCTCCTGCCGTCATGTGCGTATGATAGGACTGTCAAAAGCACCATGAAATTGAGTTCAAATATTTTTGAATTAATTTAGTAGAGTTTGAATAATATTAGAATTTATTATTATTAGTATTAGTAGGCTATTAGTATTAGTATTATTATTATTATTATTTATATTTTTTTTTTTACAAAAAACTCCCACAAAAAATAAGATTCTTATTGCAATATGAACGTGACACTCGGATGAAAACACCCGTTCTGACCTCACTGAAGTGCCAGGTATGATCAACTTCTGTCTCGCTATCTGAGCAATGTTTGGATACTTCAGTGTGTAGTTTTCCACCACAAGAGTGGATCCTGGTCGGCTTGTAGTGGTGTCTCATTCTGGTAACGTTTCATCTCTTCTTCAAAAAGGGTAGGCAGGGAGGCAGCAGGTGCAACACTCTCCCTGTATGTCTCCCCGAACAGGTCACACATCGCGGACAGTGCAGTGGGTGGTGCTGGCGCAGCAGGCTCCTCCGTCGGCGCCTCTCCCTCCCTCTGCGTCCCGAACGGGATTTGCCGTGATATACAACATTATTGATAGTATTAATTAATTATTAATGATATTCAAATTATCAAATTTAGGTTCAAACTTATAAAAAAATATATATATTCGAATATATTTCTAACTTCGATTTTTTTTTTTGACAGCCCTAACACACATATTTACTGCTGGTCTATTCGCACGGGATTAGTATTACCTGGGGTAATTGTCCGGGACCCTTTTACAGAAGGTAAAAGTCGCAGTAATCTTTACTGACATCGTGCCGTAATGATTACTGACATCGCACATTCGGACAGGACTAAAATCTCTGGTAATTATTACTTTACCCCACGTCCCTATATAAAACTAATCCCGTCCGAATAGGGCTAAAGTCAGATATATGATGGAGGAGTTCAAGCAGCACGTCTCAATGCAGACATGTAGCTGAGGAGTGAAAGGTCATCGATTTACAGATGCAGCTGGATGAAATTCGCAGAATTTGCAACCACTCTGCTTCACAATATGACAACCATTGAAGAGCTCAAAGACCAGCTGGAACATGCACACAGCAATGAGACCAGCCTGAATCTCCAAATGGATGAGGCCAAGGAGAAGCTGCAGCAGTAACCCACTGAGCAGTGTGATCAGAGGGCAGAGAACCTCCAGCAGCAGCTCCTGAAGGGCCAGAAAGACCTGACAGAGCTGGCTGCTAAACACAGGGAAGAACAAGAGGCTCCTCAGTGTGATATTAAGGGTCTCAAAGCTGAACTCTGCACCAGTGAGGCCCTCAGAGAATAAAATAAATAAGGCAAAAACCAAAGCATCCCTGGAGCTGCATCAGAAAGAGAATCACGAAGTTGTGACTGCATTGAAAATGCAGAAGGGGAGAAGACCCTTACCTCAGCAGACTCGTCAGAAGAACAAGAGGGAGTGGGCTCAGATGGAAAGTTCCAGGAACACCAGGCTAGAAGAACTCGAGTCCAAGATGAACCATTTGGACAAAAAGTCTCAAAAAGAAGACACGATGCTGTCTGGTCAGCACGAAGAAGGACTTGAGAAATACCAACATATTCAAGTCCTCATTGGTGGAAATTCTCAAAGGTCATGGCTTTGTGTAACGTTACATGACTTTCCATCTTGTGAAAATGAGCTCACAAGTTCCACCAAAGAGATCTGTACCATAAAATCTGCATTAAAAATGGAAAGGTAGAGGGCACTCACTCCAGCTTTGACTTAGGGTGATCAGCTGTTTCCGAATACTTGGACATTGGACACAGGAAAACAGAGATCTGTGTAGGTACATGAGACCCTCAGAAAGATGAGAAATCACAGCTCCATCTGGATGATAGGACAAAATGCCAATGACATCAGACCTTTTTTTTCCTCTGAGTAGCAGTTTGTTTAAACCTGAGGCATTCAGGGCCCCTTTTCCAAATCATGAGATGCACAGCAACTCAAAAGCAGCTTCCCTCTGATTGAAAACAATTACAAAAAGTTGCCTCAGGCTGCTAAACACGCTCTGTCTGATCGGGGCCTAATGTTGCTTTGAACTACAAGACAAAGCTGCTTACAGTGGCTGAGATGGTTCGAACAAACTGTATATCCAAAACGCTCTTATTAATATTCATCATCTGGTTTAAATGCTAACCTTATGCTTGCTACATGGATCATATCTTTAGCCTTTAGCCTCAGTCTTTTAGCATTTTTTAAAAAAGCCATCATGTGCTGTCTAACTGTATGTTCAGACCAACAGCGACCAGAGCTTCCAAAATGGCAGAAGTCATTCATTTTCAATGAGAGCCCGGCGACTTGGGCGACCTGGTCTTCAGCCGCACGTCTTGGGCGACCAAAGCAGGTCCGGAGGGAGTTAAAACTCGTTTTACTTTATGGTAATGAGCTCTGACGCGGTTCGGCGGCAACCAATCGGAATGCTGACGTGCTTCGATGAAGCGGTCTCAGAGAACAAGCCATGTAACTTTGGCTTACAGCACACTAGTTCCAACAATGGATATCGAGAAGTTTATTACTTGTGTTCGCGACCACTCAGTCCTTTATAATGTGTCGCTGTTCGGTTACAGAGACCAAAATAAAAAGAATGAGGCTTGGGACCGCGTCACAGAGGTAGTTGGTTGGTCTGGTGAGCTTTTAAGTGTGTAATGTTTTTTTTGTTTTGTTTGAGTGTCCTTTGATTGAGTGTTTTGTTTGAGTGCCTGTTTCTGTGCATATTCTTTTGTAAAGTGTCTTTGAGTACCTAGAAAAGCGCTATATAAAACGGATTTATTATTATTATTATTATTAATGTTAGTAACAGAGGAGAGAGCTGCAGGCTAATGTTGAGACATAGCCTGCAAGTCTTCCCTGCTTGGTTTGAATGGGATGACATACGTTTTCTGTTTTCATTGACCAAACATAACTTTCTGTTGGCCAACTATATGAGCTTTTTGGCTGGACAACAGCAAGCAGCAACTACGCTGCTTTCAAGCCAGTAGACCGCTTTGCGGCTCCTTTAAATTGACAAGCACGATCGAACGCTCAATGATTCACGTGAGTGACCAAAGCTGCCACAAATATTTTTGACAGTTGTGCTTCTTGGTTGTTCACGAGAGACTTTGCCTCTTTGAAAGCTTCTGGTTTGAATGTACAGTTACACCTTTTTGCTGGTTTCAAAACGAGTGAGCTTTAAAAATTGTAGAGTCAGCTACAGACCAAAATGTTTGCCAACACATGGAGTTAGCGTCAACCAAATAGCTAACACAAGCTAACGACAGCTGATAAAACCTCCTAGCCACTCCTAGTTGTATGTTTCAGCCAATAAGTTTGACGGTTGTCAGTCAGAAATGAGAGACCCCTTTACCACTGACTAGAAGCTCTGTTAGCTACCGAGCTACAACAGTCCATGCCTCTCTAACACTATTTTTAGTTTCATAAATTCATGGTTCTTTCAGTCAAATCAATACCTGTGATCACAACCCAAAGCCTGACAATACATTTCTCCACAATTCCTGAAAACCTGACTGCTAGATGGAAACCTTTCAACACAAGATTCAACACCCTGTGCAGAGAATTTAGTCTTAATATAAAGTCAAAAGAAGAGAGTCCAGGTGCACTTTAGAAAACACCATCCCCTGGCCCAGTTGCTGTTCCTCTGAACAATGTACCTCTGTACTCTGACAGTGTTTTTGTCTCAGGCCTCTCCTCTGGCATCTGGCTTCGTCCTCTCCTAAATCCAGAGAGAGCACTCTGCAAGGTAGCAGCTGCCAGAAGATTGGTGTTGATTCTGCCTCGGGTTTGTTTTTTACAGCTCGCTATTTCAAATGCAAATAAAAACCTCAGCAGGGCAAGAGACATCACAACGTAGATCAGCATTCCACCTGAAGTACGCTAAATATCTACAGGCATTTATGAGCAAGTACGGCAGCAACGGGAGGCGGCATGTAACAGGTTGGGTGTAAAGACAGCATTTTGTTCTTTGCCTCACATTGCTTATCCATTAAGACACCCACTGGTCGAGCTTGTATGTTGTTTCCTCAAGGTCTGTTGTGTGATTGGGATGAAAGCAAAACAACATGTGCACTCAAAATCCTTTTACTCCACTGCCATGACAAACATGAATGGATGGATAGCAGGTCAATCCAAAGTTGGACCTCAATCGCAGTTTGGATTTTTTTGTTTTGGCTTGGCTGATTTTTAATCTGCCTTTGAAGCCACTTGGGACGTCTTGTTTTTAAATCCTGACTTTATGAAAGCCAATAGGATTGTGTTATTATTCTACAAGATGGCTGCAGTCCTGCCGAGCCAAAGGCATCAGTGCTTTAAGACGTGAAAAGTAACATCATGGTACAGACACAGATAGTCGTATCAAAACGACCACAATGGCCAACCTCAGGAGTGTGAGTGCCTGGTGGTGACAGCTGGTGGACGTGATGGCTTTGACTCAGGTTCCCCCCTGGCAGGATCCAAAAGGCTAACAGAGCTGTCACAGATGTTCGGACGACGGCTGCTCATTTCTCTTAATCACTCCCCTGTAATGACTGTGATGGTCACAGGATTTCCCCTGAGCCGCGGTTTTGTTGTGCAGTGAAACAGGAGATCTAGCTGAGGAAATGCGAATGTGATGTGATGCACTTGTGGACTTGTGTATCAGTGTAATTTTGGTATTTTAATCCCTTCTTTGTAGATTTGAAAAAAATGAGAATTGGGAATTTTGTGTTTTATTTAATTCCTCAAATGTGAATTTATCATTCTGCAGATCAATAATAATAATAATAATAATGATAATGACTAAAAGCCAGATTTTGTAAAAGGTCCAGTGCGTAGGATGTAGGGGTCCTCTTTAACGGAGATCACCATGTTGCAGTGCCATGTTTCTGTAGTACCTCAGAATGGACAAACCAAACACTGGCTCTAGAAAGGGCAATTTGCAGTTTTGCACCAGCCACCCGACGTTAGCAGCTCCTCTGCTCTGCTCCTCCTCTTCCTCCGGAAAACACAGATTTTTAAAACATGAAACTGCTTTATTCAGTGTTTTTACCCATTTTAATCTCTGGGTCCATTTGTTTTGGAGAGGAAACCTGCTTTCTGTAACGTCTGGATCTTAAGTTATCAGAGAAGAAAGGTCAGTACACATTAACAGGTGCTGGACTCGTGGCCTGTCTCAGACATGCCAAGGAAACACTGATTTGTAATGTGAAACAGCTTTATTCAGTAATTTTAATAGTTTATATCATTGGATCCATTCGTTTTCGAGATGTTGAGACCTCTGTGGATAATGATGCATTCTTTTAACAGATGTGATTGGTTGTCAGAGACATGGCCTTTAGTGAACCTGCGAGGTGTGGACACTCAGTGGAAAAGAGATGAACTGCTGACTGAGAGTGTTGTCTTCGTTAGTCTGATCACTCTGCTGATGGGAGGTTGAGACAGACCCAAGTCATCACTGCTGCACTGTTGTATTTTTCCAGTTACCCAAATGTCCAGGGGCCGTATTCACAAACATTCTGAGAATACTCTCAGACAGCTCCTACTTTTATCCCATTGAGGAGGTGTGGTTGACCCCGTTGCTAGGTATGATGCATTCTTTTGACAGATGTGATTGGTTGTCACAGACACGCCCTTCAGTGAGCCTACAAGGTGTGGACTGCTGCACTGTTGCGTTTTTCCAGTTGTCCAAATGTCCAGATATCTTGATCACGTTATATCTGGTGTTATAGCGTTAGGTGGAAAATTTGTGCGTACCCCTAATGAGATTGACCACAAATATTATCCCTGCATGATCTTATCTGTAGCATTTCATTTACTCACTGTCATCCAGCATAGGGAGAATATTTCTCAGACCTCTTTGTGTTTCCACCATTTTCTCCTCTGATTAAGAAACTCTTAAACCTCTTAAAAGTCCTCCTCTCTGATCCTAACAGTTTTTCACCTTAGGAGCTCTTTTAAGGTCTAAGACACTTTGTGAATACCTTTTATATTTACAAGGACATAGTCTTAACTTTAAGGAGAAATTCTAAGAAAACGCTTAGACTTTCGTCACTAGGAGCAACTCTTTGTACTAGGAAGCTTTGTGGAGTATAAGACCATATTTAAGGGCAGAGCGGTTGTTGTATTCTGTTCACTACTTACCCATGTCTGAGAAATATGAGAACCAAGACATTGCTGTTCTGTATTATTCCGGGCAGTAGCACCAGTAGAAATTAGGAAACTGAAGTTCATTATGTGGCAGATATAAGACATTCAGCCTTATTTTTGTTTGTTTCCCATATAAATTTTGTAAAACATGCTTTTGGTTTTGATGGAATGGACCGGAACAGATATGTAAATTGGGCTTGCAGATGATCTCGTCGGATTTGTGTTTGATCGGAAGATTTCCCCACGGAAAGACGAAGATATATCTGTGAAACTATTTTGGTCAGATTTCCCCTGAGCTCCTATTTGTTACTTTAGGCACACAGACAGAAACAGGATGCATCTTTAATGAAGACGTCAGTGGCGGGCATTGTGAGATGAAGCCCAGTACTGCGTTTCTCTCTCTGCTGCTGCTGCTGCTGCTGTGCTGTAAACATTTCTGCATAAGGCTGAGAGTCAGACGAACCTCGCCAACGAGCAGATTTCCCCCGAGTTTCCATTGATGAAAGCCCTCAGATGAGGCCCAAATGTTTTGCGGGGTTGCAGGGTTGTCGGAGATGTGTTTGTGCATGCGGCACATGCCTTCATTCCACTATCCAATTTGCAGCTTTAATGAAACCGACATACTCTGTTTTCATTTTTAAACTCCTAAGAATATCATATTGCTTTATTGAGACAGACAGGGTTTGTTGATCCCTGAATCACAGACATGACACCGATTGTACTGTACCACCACTGAGCAGCTGGGGTTAATATAACAGCACTGATCACTTTATTGGGAACATTTAAAAGCTGTCTTCCACATTTACCCTCTATTAACAATTAAATATTCTCTGCCCAGTACAAGCTCGTCTTTGAAGCAACAATTCTCTGCATCTGTAGCCCTCAGGCTGTTGCCTCCCATCACCCCAGCTTTGATTGTTTTTTTTAGGACTATTCTAGCACCAGACAGCGTAGATGATTCTCAATAAGTGGGCCAGGTACCTGTGCCCAGTTTAATAACTGACAATATTCCTGATGCTGTCATCCAAATCATTTTAATGATATTAACCCCGCTCAACCATCTTGTGCTTCAAGTTGTTTCAAAACACCCAGATTCATTTTCGAAAAGCTATTTGAAGAATGTCAGGGCTCATATTGTTGTAAAATAGCTCTGAAGTGTCCATTAACAGTGGCAGACATAAAGGAGTGCAACAACAACTGCTCATGCGGCAAACGACGCAGACACGCAGCAATTTCCGGCGTCAATTATGGATATAAGATGAGTATATTGAAGAGCAGATGGTTTTCACTTCAGCATAAAAAGATGAAATTGTTGTTCCATTATTTGTTTGAATGGCTGTGCTTTCTTTTCTTTTGGCTTTGTGTGGCAGAGCACGTACAGTACTGCGACATCCTTTTAAATAAGGTCAAAAGTGTTGCAGCTGTGTATCACCATATCTGCATGTGTGAAAACATTTTGTATGAGTACATTCAAATGTGTGAATGTGTAAAGCTGTATTGATGAAATTAATTCACATGTTTAAAGTGTAAAAATCATCAGAAGAAAATGATTTTTGAATCCATATGGAGATTGGAGAACGTCTCTCACCCACAGATAGATGTGTAACTCCAAACCGTCTTCCCATCGTCATCATGCACTCCCATGTTAGAATTTATCTGGCACAAATCTATTTCATGTCTTCACAAACTGTCATGCACGATGACAAATCTCGTGATGGATTGCAAAATTAATTTCCCAAGATATTTTTCTTACACACTCAAATATTTAAATTAATTTCATCAAAACATTCACACATTTTAATGTATTCATACAGAAACATTCACACGTTCAGATGTGGTGTTACACAGCGACAGTGTTTCTGACCCTATTTTCTGTCAGTAGTACCACAGTATAACATCATTCAGGAAAAATGCAGCAACATACTTGCTTACATACTTGCTACTTATAAATAATTAAAGCTAGAGATGTATTCACTCTGGTTAAATTATAAAGATGGTCTTTTCATTAAACTAGACTGTGCAGTAGAAATACTTTTGAAATTGGTGCTATATGTCCAGAGAAAATGGGGAAAATTGCAGTGGCATTTGCTTTTGCTACAGAGGTAGAAAACCTACAACTACCAGAATGCACTGTGCCTCACTGGACCAATAAACACTCCCGCTGGTGGTTGAATATAGATTTATAATACCACCGAGATACTGAATCCCAAGATGGCACCTGTTCATTCCAGTGGAGCTGCATATGTGCAGTGGGGTGTTGCTGCAACTGCGGGCACTTTTAAGTCCCAGCTGTGAAATTTTAGTTAAAATTTGTCATGTGATGGTTGATAAATATATACACAATGTTATTACACATCTAGACACAAAAAAATATTGATAAATACTGTGATTTAATGAAACTTATAAAGCACTTTATGGGCCCAAACATCACTTTTTTCATGTCCCACAACTTTGATCTCAGTGTTGAGATACGTACAATATGCTAATTCAATCATTATACGACATTATTTTAAATTAATTTGTTTAAATGAATATTTCTTAACACCATATAGAAATAATTTTGTTGTTTAATGTCCATTTCTATGATTTTTTTCTATCCAAACACATTTGTCCTGCACTTCAAAGTCCTTATTGCAATCTAGTTTTGATGGAAACAGAAGCTAGCAAGTGAGCACATGTGTGGCCAGGTGCACCACTCATACTAGGTGACCCCCAAATTTAAGAGATACAGTGCAAAGCATCACTGTGGCTACGTGCAGCCTCACAGAGCTGCTAGTATAGTATCCTGTTGTGAGCTCACTAAAGCAAGTATCTTGAGCTAAGCCTTCAGTCTTGGTTCTGTTCCCCCTGGTTTCAGGCTTTATGTTTAGCTAAGCTAACAGCTACATAGCTAGCTTGCAGACACTCTTGTTGGAAAATGTCAAACCATTCCTTTAAGATCTGAAAGGTCCTGATAGTGAATAAAACATGAGGGAACACAGGGATTTACAACTTTGTGGTCTTCTGAATATAGATTGTTCTCTACTATCTTATCTCTGTCCTGTTGCAAATGAATATCACGTTGAATTCATTTGATACTGTCACTGATCAAGACTCAATCACAATTCAGTGTTCCATGACTGTGATGATTTAATCCGTTGAGATCCTGACAAAGGAGGTTGCTAAAGTGGATTTGTTTTTCACTTCCTCATAAATCATCTGGATGTTGAAACTGACTTAGATAATTTATCATGTTGGAAGTGAGCAGTGGTAACCTTTCACTGACTGCATGAACTCCACATACATGTGTTCTTTTCTGTGTTAACCTGCACTGCTCCTGCTGCAGGGAAAGTCAGACAGGATGAAAACTCATGATGACCCCTGTCCATTTTTTGCATGATCATGCGGAAGGATGGTTATCAGCCTGATATGAATTTGGGCAGCCAGCAGAGATTTGTTCCCATCTTTCCCAGTTTTCCCTCTTATCTCTTTTTCTTTACTTCCTTATCAGAACATAACGATAAGAATCTAATGTGACTTTAATGAAAGGATTTACATTTTGGGGCGGCAGTAGCTCAGTCGGTCCAAGTCCCCGTACTTACCAGGCATGGAGCCAGTTTGCCCCCTGGCCGCTGCACTGACTGTGTTAGCAGTGACACATCATCCCCACAGAGTACCTGTTAATGTGAACAAGTTGTTCTGCCCTCTGCCTTTGTTTACACACTCTTGTGGATTGACTTAATCGTTCCTGATTGGATCCATGTATCAGCAGGTGATTGCTCAACCCCGTCTCCTAGACATTTCGTTCAACTAATTTGCAACGCCGATTATGTTTTGTAAGAAATGTTTTATCTGGATTATCTTCATCAGTATTAAGTTTAATATATTTAAATCAATCTGGCAAATTGCACACTATGATACAAATAGTTATTGTGCTGGTAGTAACAAAACTCTCTGACATATAATGTTGTATTTCCATACTTTCTACAAAGAGAAATATGCTTTACTGTCTTGTCACTAGTTTCAGAATCTTTTGAAGGGGATATTAGCTGTAAGTAAAGATTGAGACCGATAAGAAAAATGAAGTTGGCGGAGTAGTGTCTTTAGGTGTTCCTTTCTGAACCAACAACCTTTACTAACACTGCAGGATGGCCAATATGTAGCCTGAGAGGCAAAACCCAGGGTGAACAAAATCCACACACGACTCTACTTTTTGTCGACTCTCATCGCAGCTGTTTTTTAGAGATGGAGCTGTAAAAACCCTCTGTACCAAACAACCAACACACTGCTAATGAACACAGAGGAGCGTCTAGCAGCTAAATACCCAGATATTTCCCTCAGGAGCTGTAAGAGACCAAAACAAAGGTAGTGCCAGAGTTAATATCGGCCTAACATTCATCAGGTGGCCAGAGGCATGACTTCAAATGAGCGCTCATTTTGCTCTGTATCTGCTGGATGTGGGAGAATATCCTCTGATGTATTAATTCAGTTATCCATCATGAGGTTCAGTAGTTAACTTTCAGAAAATTCTTGGACGTTAAGTGCGCTGCAGATGCTCTAGTCGCTAATCATGTGAATCATTGAACGTTCGATCGTGCTTGTCAATTTAAAGGAGCCGCAAAGTGGACTACTGGCTTGAAAGCAGCGTAGTTGCTGCTTGGTGTTGTCCAATCAAAAAGCTCATAGTGGCCTACAGAAAGTTATGTGCGGTCAGTGTAAACAGAAAACGTATGTCATCCCATTGAAACCAGGCAAGGAAGACTTGCAGGCTACGTCTCAACATTAGCCTGCAATTCTCTCCTCTATTGCTAACATTACACACTTTAAAACTCACCAGACCAACCAACTACCTCTGTGACGCGGTCCCAAGCCTCATTTGTTTTATTTTGGTCTCTGTAACCCAACAGTGACACATTATAAAGGACTGAGTGGGCGCAAACGCAAGTAATAAACTTCTCGATATCCATTGTCGGAACAAATGGCTGTAGGAATCGAAGTTACATGGCTTGTTCTCTGGGACCTGCTTCATCGAAGCATGTCAGCATTCCAACTTGTTGCCAAACTTTATGCAGAACTCACTACCATAAAGTTAAACGTGTTTTAACTTCCCTCCAGACCACTCCGACGTGCTGCTGACGAAGTTGCCCAAGTCGCTGGGCTCTCGTTGAAAATGAATGACTTCCACCGTTTTGGAAGCTCTGGTAGCTGTTGGTTTAAACGTACAGTAAGTGGGTGCACCTGGCCGATGCTTCGCACCTGACTGTACTTGTTACCATTCTTTGTCTAGAAGCTGATGTCAAGGCCACTTCTTTAAGGCCTGGTTTCAGACTTGTTGTCTTGGTCTCAGTCAAAGATGTCTCTGGATTTTATTTAAGACCGGTTGAGACCATCACTGTCAGGATATCACCAAACTGCCTGTGCAAAAAAGGACTGTTGAAAGTTGATTTCAGCTCTGAGACACTGAGGAGTGCACGTTGAACTTACACAGTTTGGATTTTCCTGTAAGATTCGTCCTGGGTCCTCTATAGAAATCAATCCAGAGGCTGTTACAGGCAGTGAAAGTTGTGGAGGTGATTAACACATGTAAAAAGACCATTTTTGACAAATATTGCGAGTGTGATATGAGTCTGATTTTAGTCGCAAAGGTAATATTTGCAATTTCCCTGAAAGAAATATAAAAATGCTTGTGATTTTTGCAAAGGTCTGTACCAAACAAGCATGTTCCCTGCTGTCTGATATGTGATTCGTAGGCCGGGGCATCTCTGTAGCCCCACAATGCTTCAGTCATAATGATATGTTGTGCCACATTTAACCTTCATCACAAAATTTGCAGCTCCTGCAATTTGGATATTTCACTTTGCCATTTTGCTGTTTTGATTAATTGTGCAGCCCTGACACAGAACCTGTAAATGTTACTGAAAAAACACCAGAGAAATTCACTGTGCTGGTTTGAGACATGCGAGCGGAATATTTGAGAACACAATCAGCTCTTCATAAGACGAGATTTCCCAAGACGTGACGCTGCCTGAGGAAGCATTGCAACACCTGAAAGCCCTCTATTATCAAAGTGAGTGTAACACCTCGGCTGAAACTGGGACCGGGATGCCACAAAACACGTTGGGGAAATTCCCCAAAGTGTGAATGCTCTAACAAGACAATTCACAGATGGTTACAGGCAATAAAAGGCTGAGGGCTCCATCTATTTGGCTCTGGTACGTCTGCAACACTTTTCACTGTTGTGTTTTGTCAGCATCTGATTTTGCGGACTGGGTTTTACCTCTCAGGCAACATACAAGCTATCCCATACTGGTGGAGGTTGTTAGGGCTAACTGTAAACACTACTCAGGGCCGAGGAGATGAAGGACAGATCTGAACTTTTTGTGATGAAGATAGATCGATATTACTTCATAATAGTAGGTTGTTTTTTCTCTGACACACAAACCTTTAAACACACACACATACACTGGTCATACAGTGTGTGCATACTGCTAACATGAGTGTGTACATGCACTCACACCAAAAGCTTCTTGCTGAGCGAACACATGCTGCATTAATGCATTCACACACAAACTCACAAATGCACTGACTCTACACAAGTGCTCCAGCAAGCAAAGCTGTCACTTTACAGGCAGTTCACGAGTTGAAGCCACACGCACGCACGCACGCACGCACGCACGCACGCACTGGCAGCTCAATTTTCTCCTGCATAAGTGCTTCTCTCTCCAAATCCACTGTGTTAGCGTGCCATCCTGCTTTTCGCCCGGCGTAGGTGGCAGCAGGAGCTTCCTCCAGTTTTGGTGGCGCCGCAGCTCCTCGCTGTAACATCCATTCTTTGACTCCACTTATTCGTCTGTCTCTTGTTTTTGCTCTGTTCATGCCGCTTGCTTTGAATTAGGTCAACAAACTCATTGTAGAGCAATGACGTGCTCGTGCATCTGTCGCTGGATATTAGTTGTATCATTGTTATTAGGCAGGCGGACCGCCTGAGGACAGTTGTAACTCATTCTATTGTATATGGAGAGCTTAATTTGTCAACTTGCCCATCAGAACATTGAATTAGAGCTTCTTCTTTTTTTTTTTTTATTTTGACTAATGAAAGCAATCAATGTGCAACGGCCAAATCTGAACTAATTCCTTGGTTACATATGAAACCACCTGAGGTTGAATCAAGCTTGGATAGCACCATATTGCATGTCATATTGTACAGAAAAAAATATGCATTTGGTGGATGACTCATAATATTTAAAGTCTTACAAAGGGGTGAGCAATTTTTTTATTTACACAGTATTCTGTGTATCCAAATCTGCTCTGCATTTATGTCATCTATAGCTTGGTGCAGGAATGTGTCCTGAGACCCTGAATCGATTAGCATGTTTTCACCTTTGGCTCCCTTGTCTCAAAAGCCCTTTTTAAACAGGAATTGTGCAAATTTGCAGGAAAGCCCAATCAGTCTTTTTTTCAGCATTGACTGTATAAAAACAAAATCAGGGAGTGCAGCAAAATGCCGCCTGCCTACTTTTGTTTATACAGAATGTGCCTTTTTCAGGGCAATGGGGGGCGTGAGCAAGTAACACAACATGTAGCTCAGCGTGTGACATAAACTGACCTGGGAGGGAAGCCGCAGCTAGTTAGTCCTTCGCCGATTCTTTCGTAAATCGGCCCGTCCTTCACCGTCCCCATCATCTGACAGTTAATGGCCTCTTTGTTTGTGAGGACAAGGAGGGTGCGCTATTCTTTGTCTCCCCAGTTGCTCATCTTTACAGTGTCTGTCAGGTTTGCGTTTCTCTTGCTGCTCCTGTAGGAGTTCTTTTTAAACCAAAAGGGTTCCGCCAATATGACTACCCTACGAGGCGGAACATTGGGCACCATGGGTCAACTCTTCAATCCAGCTCTGTGTGCTCGGCCCAACATTTGTGGAAAATCTGGCAGTGTAAAAGGGGCTATAGTCAGTGTTTTTTTGAATGGGTTTTAGTTTAGATGCCTGAAATAAGGTCTGTGATTAACACAAGCTTGAGAGACTTCCACATTTTGTCGCAGTAAAAACGCCACTCTTGAGTTTTTTAAGCTTGTATGTCTTAAAAAGACAGGTGCTAACAAGTGGCTAAATGAGACAATATGAGGTCATCACAACGCACATGGCTTTACAGCATCGTGGTGGTGCTAATGTTGAAGTCATACAACCGTGGTGCATTTCGTTTGTAGCCTAATGTTAGCTTTATAATTCTAGTGATTGCATTTACGCTACAAAATTCACAAATGTGGTGTTCTTTTGTTTCGCTGAGCAACATGTGTGAGTATCATAAACATTCATTTTTGCAGTAATCCAAAATCTAGCTTTTTATCACTGGAACCAGGGCGATGTTAACTTGTAGGTTGGCCTCTGTTGCCCTCCCCCATAAAATTTTGTGGATTTAGAGCTTGAGTTTGTCTGCAGGCTGAAGCTGTTGTACAGATGAATGTATTTAAAAACACAGTGAAAACATGAATACTTTAGCCAATCACTGTTGACATGTACCCCCGCTAACAGATGAGTGCATATCTGACAGTTTCTCAGTCTCAAAACACCACTATGAAATTAGTTTTGGCACAGGTTTCGGGAAAAACAGATCATGAGCTGCTTTTGTCTGACCTGAGAAACACCACGTTTGGTGTTAGAGAGCATTAGCCTTGCAGGTAACACTTGATAATAACCATCATTATTTTTATTATTTTTTATCATTTACAGTTGGTTTGTAGCATCATTTGAATAGCTATTATAAGGCTGATACTTATAATCCCTTGTTAAATGGTTAATAAATACTGTGTAGTGCATCTATAAATGTCTGGAGCAGCTGATAACAATGCAGGACATTTAGGGTTTATTAAAACTTGTCTACCCTTTATTGAAAAGACCATATTCTTTATTTTAATGACATTTTAATAGCTGTGTATGCAACACTGCTACAGTCACTACGGGGTCTTGTGGAGGGTTTTACGATAGAGACTGTTGTGAGAACAATGAGGCTCTTGGAGTATGATTTGTGATTTTGGGGATGAGCTATCAGAGAGATGAACAGTGGCTTTGAGTGAGAGGTGTCTGTTGGGTCACTCTGGCTGGGGTCTCAGTATCAAGTCCTGCTCAAATTGGTGATGATTCACAGGGATCAAGTCCCAAAGAAGGATATTATGAAGGATATTGGATAGATACACTTGTGCACAGAACTGTTAAACCCCAAATGATGGCATTTCCAGTGGAATAATAGTGTTGCCTCTCTTCCACACATCCCAGATCCTCTCAGATCTGCTGCCTGGACCTGTAAACAGTCTGGAAGAGTTTCATTCTGGCAGAAAAAGACTTCACAGTAGCACTTGACCAAAACATTTTTTATTAATATAAGCAATGTACCACGCACTAGAAAAAAGATACCTATTTTCACTCTAGATCCTGTTTTCATAAAATATTTTCCCCAGGAGTGCCGATCCAAGATCAGAGTGGCTTTTTGTGTACAGCCACGCCTCCCAGAGACCTCAGTGACAGTCCAAACAAAATTGGTTCGCAGGATAAAGCAGGAGTACGTACATGATTCTGTGACACCTCGGTGCGACTGATGCACCGCTTTTCAGAGGAGCTGGGGAGCTATAACAGTGGCGATGAGGTCTCTGGAAGAGGCTCTTGAGCGAGTTCATTATGCTCGCCAGTGCTGATCCTGGGTTAGCACTCTGATTCCAAAGAGGCTTTATAAATACAGGTCCCAGTCAGCTGAAACACACATGATTTTCATCAAGACGTAGAAAATAGTGATTTTGTTTTATTGAAGTATCTCAACGGACTAAGACACTTATAAAGTGTAGTAGAAATATCAGAGGTGAGGAGAGTTTACTGCGGTGTGGGCCAAGCTCTGTTCAATTCAGTCAGTTCAGAGATCGATGGATGAATCTAAAATACTACTGAAAATATGAGCTAAAGCATTACATCATCAGAGCAACTAATTGCCCGCAGCCCCTCAGCTGTTTCTCCAGCATCACTTGAGGCGCTCTGAATTGTAATTACAAACCTCTGGACAGGCCACAAATGTGTCTAGAGGCCTCATGAATATGTAGGACCCCTAAATATAAACTCATTTAGGCTGCTTGAACTGACTGAACTGGAACCAGATTGACTCCGGCCTCGCTACTGGCCTAACTTACATTCCATATATAACTGTATGAAAATAGAAACATTAATTAGATACATCGTACATAAAAGCTTTTCTCTGAACATACAAATACCAGGGAAAAAGTGTTTGTGTGTGTGTGTGTGTGTGTGTGTGTCGGGGGAGGAGGAAGAGGAGGAGGAGGGAAAAGGGGGTTGATTGTTCTACAAAGCCAAACAACTGCAAAAAACACCATAGAACAGTAAACAAAACCGAAATGCTTCAAACGCCGCCATCACTGTCCATGTTTTCGTGTCCGTACGCCTCCATATGTAGCATCGCTTTTACATATTCGAGGAGGGGATGTGGGACTCCATTAAGAGCCATCAACAGCCATCTAAAATCATCCACTTTCCAACACTGCGCTGTGTACAGTGTGTGAGTGTGTGAAGTATCACAATATATAGAACCTATTTTACAGCACCTGTGATCACTGCCTGCAGGGCACAGACGATGTGCCTTTCTGTCCTGCATTTGGCAGGACATGGAAAAATTTAAGCTTTCATCAAGACTTCAATTTGCTATACTCAGGCTCTACTTGTGAAACTGAAGGAATGACTCTTATGCAACATGAACAGGCCGTGTACAGTGTGTGTTTCTATGTGCTTTAGGGTTCAGACGAATATTCCTGCTGCTCAAATCTATACTGATATATATGATGATATACTGTCATGCCAAAACAAGGAGTTTGTGTTCACCCAGATCACAAAATCCTGATGACATGTCTTTGGGATCAGTAACTTTTTGGAATAGTTCAAAATTCTGAGAAATATGCTTTCTTGCTTTGTTGATGAGAGTTCGGGTGTGCAAACTCGTCACTAGATGTGAATCAAGTAGGTCATTTTTGTGATTTATATTGATCCAATGAATCTCTGAAATTCCTTACATGATGTCTATGAGGATGTGTCAAGCTAGAGACTGTCAATTAGCCTGATAAGGTTGACTTGGTTTGATGTAGAGAATGTTAGCAGTCACAATATGGATATAATGTCAGCTAGCTAACATAAGCTAGCGCTCTTGTTATTCGAAATTCCACTTGTAGAATGCTACTGATGTTAGTGCTTGGGGGACTACTTGTTCAGCGTTGCTAACGTTACCATTTTGCCGATAACTACGACATTTGTTGAGCTCCACAGCAAAGGTACCCACTAACTGATATTAGCTAGGCTAATGCTATCATAACCGTGATGTATTTAAATGATTTGCTCGTGGATTTGTTTTGGAACATGAGAGTAATTCAGGAGACAACAGTGGAGATGTTAGCTCAAATGGACCTTATGATTCAGTTAGAGAATGCTTGTTACTCTGCCTACAGTCTTGGAACCCATTAGCTAACGTCTGATGATGATTAAGCCTCAGGGGGCAGTGACCAGTTTTTCCGAATATATGATTTAGCCAGCAGAAATCTGGGACAAGGCTGTTCCAGACAGTTTGGCTCATCTCTATGGACAGATAGATAAATTTAACCAGAAAGTCAGATGATAGCTTATGGGTTCAAGAACCGTTTACCTGCCACTCAAACGTGAGTGGCCAATACTATTGAGACAAACTACAAACTGGAACCAGAACGCTTCTGATGCCAAACTCTTGCCCTGTGTATATATGTAGTTATTTGTTGATAGAGATTCCTATGTTGGCATACAAATGTAATTAGCTTGTGAAGCTGCCGGCTAGCTTAGCTTAGCGCAAAGACTGCCTTCCTCTGTTCCTACTTTAAAATGTCTGCCTAATAGTACCTCTCACTAATTTACACAATATATCTTGTGTTTTAAAAATCCATACATTATCCATATCCATATCCATATGTTTCCGAATGAGGAGCTATTGGCGATGTTATGTGATACCATACTTACTGCTACTGTCGTGCATAACATCTCCACAAAGTGGTGAAGCTTCAGAGGCCTGATAGGTGGATTTTTCTTTAACCTTTAGACAGAGCCAGACTGCTTCCAGTTCATGTAGTAAACTGGACTTTATCAAGACTAAAGGTCAACCTGAAGGAAGTTTTGGGTTTGCATTAACTGGAGGACAGGGGAATTAGAAGTGAAGCACAAAATGTTGAACTTTTCCTCACACCAAGGTTAACCCACAGGCCCTGTTAGTAATAAAACAAAATCAGGTATAAATAGGGATAAAAAATGAGAAACTGTTTTCATACAGCTGTTGTCAGGAAGAAACCAGCACTGCTGCTAACCCTAATCTGTTTATTCATGTGCTGTACCATACATAATATGCCCGTGGATGAGATTAGCATGTTTAGTGTTGGACTGGTTTGTATTTATGCAGTTCTTATACATTTTGTGTGTGAGGATGTAACCCAGCATTTATTATAAGACACCCAAATCTTCTTGGCATCTACTGTAAACTGCATCGTTTAGTCATAAAGCATCATAAACAAAAGCTCACTGATTTAATAAACAAGATATTACCAGACAACCACGGCCCCTGACACTAACTCATATTCAACAATTAAGAACTGACGGCTGAGCTAGTTGACTCGCTGTGAAAATGCAACTAATACAACTAAGTCTAATAATAATAATAGAATAAGAAAAGGTTGGTAAAGTAGAACTAATCCTAGGATACAACTAAAACTAATGTGCTACAAAATGAATGGTGAGTGTTAGTTTAAACATGTCCAGTGGTGGTGTTCCGGTTTCATCAAAGAATAGACAGCTCAGCATGCGGCGGTGTGGTGGATGAGGTAATAAAGATAATGGAGGAAACTCTGAAGCTGCGTCTCGCGGTGCCGCACCCTTTCTAAAGAAGGCACTATGGGTGCTTCGCCATCTCGACGACCAAGATTCAGCAATGCAACCCCGTCCCCGAACGTCTCTGACGTCACAGCTGTCCGTTGTTTGGTTTCTGTCATAAACAGGACCTATCCATTCAAGTTGATGCTGGCGGCTTGTTGTTCTACTGGTGAGCGTTTTATTCTCCTTGGAGTGCCACCGCTCAAAATATCATGGCCTTTACACTGTGCACTACAGTGCACGTGTGTTTCCAGAGGCAGCACATCTTTCATGATTCCCACAGAGCTGATCCACCTTATTTCCTCCTCCACACTTAGTTCTGACCTTAGATCACAAGCCGCGGTTTAAAGTGGCAGGGACTGTGGCTGTTTCAGCATGGCCTAGGGATCACAGCCCGAGACCGACTAGAGGTAGAGGTAGCTGACCCAGTAGACTATGTTGAAGAGCAAGAAGGAGGTGGGGAAGAAGACCCGAGAGTAGGCATCCAGCTCGCGGATGTTGACGTGGATGCGTCCTTTCCTCCAGCCGCCTTCTTTACACTCCTCGTAGCAGCAGAAGAAGCTCTTGCAGTCTTTCCCGTCCAGGCACTCGTACAGGCAGTTGTCGTCGTAGTCCTGCCAGAAGAGGGAGTTACCCATGGGCATCATAGACCGAGGGGCGTGACCCATGTTGAAAGATGTGTAGGCCTGTAACAGAAGACAGAGTCAAGTCGGAGGAACTGACCGTTGACTAGTTACAGGACGAACTATATGCTCTACGAATTTTTGCCTTGGAGCACAATATCATGTACAGCATGCAGCCATGAAAGACCCATCTACATGATTCTAGTTGTGAGATGAGACCATGTAGCTAGCTACAGCTGATCACATCTGCCTGTGACAGTTGTCATTTCAGTTGGTAATATTTCACAGAAGCCTTTCAAAGAATCTTAAGTGGTAAATGTGCAGATGCACAGTGCCAGAATGGAAACTTGGACAGGCATAGCAGCACTAAGGCCTTGTTCAGACAAACCACTTTTGGAGATGGTTTTAAATGCGATTCCAATCAGATGTGTCTCAGTCTGGACACCCTGGATGTTCAAACTGGATTCAAAGTGTCTTTTGTGTTGATTGCAATGGACATACAACATCTAGAGTGATCAAAGTGCTGAGCAGAGTCCGTGCTGCTACGAGCAGAGCGCTGTGGGGTTTGTCTGCTGCGATAGAAGAGTTCTGCACTCACAACTTGACAATGATGGGCCTCCATTTCTCATGCCTCATGTGTTGGAAACCTGCACCACCAGCGTAGCTACATAGGTACTGATGCCTGTATCTTTACCACAGTAACCCCTGCAGATAGACTGGCGATGTCTGGACACAATAATTACTTGATTACTTGCAAAGAGCAAAGCAGACAGTCTGTCTTTAAGATCTGATTTGAGAAACAATCTGAAAGTAGCCAAAGAGGAAGAGGCATTTGTCATTATAAGGACGACTTAATGCTGTTGAGGTGTGGACTGTCCCCAAGTAGTACCATTAGTTCTGAAAAATAAAGTAGTTTATGGAAATTGGTGTTTGTCACTATAGCAGCATGCAAAAGGCACATGCCATTACATTCTGGTGCACTGAAGCTTTGCTGGAGATACTGCGCTGCATCTAGTGGATTAAACCCTATGTGACTCATCATTAGTGGAATTACGGGGGAGACTGTGGGGTCTGAACCTCCTAATTAGGACTAGACTAGACTATTGTCAAAGAAAGAACAGCTGACAAATTATGAGTATTAGGTGAGCTATGCCTTTAACGTTTGACCTGTTTGCTCTGTGGCAGTAACACATCTGCCTACCTCTCTTTAACATGTTGATAGTGCCTCTGGTTGTGGTTTAATAATGTGTGGCTCTGTAACTGAGCCAAAATGAGGGTCCTCAGTTGTGTGTGTGTGGGTCGAAGTTGCTGGCAGTTTTGCTCTGTAATACTTTTTTGGTGACCTCGGACTACAAAAGTTGTTATTGGTACGTGCCCTGTGAGCTGCTGTAATGGAACTGATTCATCATCATCTCCACACTGCAGACATTTACAAGCAAGATACTGTAAGGATGAAGCAGGCGCCTGCTCTGCACTGGGCTTCCTTTATGCCCTGAAGAAAAGTTGACTCCCTGAGTGTCATTGTATAAGTCACACAATGTCTTGGAAATAGATTTTTTTAATAAAATGAACACAATACTTATGTTTAATCTTTATAATACTACTGACTTAAAATGAAAAAGCCTGAATTTTGAGTCTGTGATGAGAAAATTCGTTATGTGACTTCTCCCTGATGTTTCTTAAATCGTGAGAGACAACCTAATTGGGGTAAAATCTTCACACATTTTTCCAGTCCTCCACTCTGCTCTTAAGGGAAGAGTGGGAGGTGAGAGAGGGAGAGTTAGATGTGTCTTGTGGAGTAACAGAATTGACTGAGTGGGCGGCACAAAGGGGCCACACGGATGGCGGGGGGAGGGAAATATGAGGCTTCCCCACAGACAGACTGGGCCAAAATACAGCACAGAGCCAGAGATGCAGAGGAGGGGACTGGATGTAACACGACTTAATTGTTCAGCGCGAGCCGACTGTGTCTCAGGTCTTTTTAGCCCTGAGACACATTCAGCAGAACTCCCGTACACTGGGTGGAAATAATGAAGAGGGAGGGGATCTGGGGAGAGGGAAATGACAGCAGTGGTGGCTGACTCAGTCTTAGTAGATGTGTGCTGCCGCCATTAAAGTGTTCGCGGCAGGTGCAGCCTTGAGAACGCCTACACAGAGCATTAGGCTCTCGCACAGGAGCGATTGCTGGAGAAGAAAGGTTTTCAACTACACACATATAGACACACGTCAGAGAAAACATTGTGCACTGTATATATGTCCACATCCTATGGATCAAAGGCACCTATAGTCAGCAAAGACTTTATTAAATGTTCACTGATACGATTTCAAGAAGTTCATTTTCAGTATATTGAAGACGTCTCTGCAGCAACACTTTGATCACTGTATGACACAATGACGAGACACATTATTTTATTTTTATTTCTTTGTCCAGGCAGCTGCATCACCAGCGTTGGTACTGATCCCATGGGTGCCTGAGGGACTTGATGGCCTCCAAGGTTGGTATGATCCATTAAACAACTGTCCTTACACCAATGACATCATTATTATTATTATTATTATTATTATTGTTACAGTTGTGATACACATGGACATGAAAAAAGCCCCCAACCCCAGAGAGAAAGGCTTCAACATGTTGTGCCTCTCCTGTTTAATTTTATATTTCTTTGTAGCTGTTTTGAGTTGCTTTTGTGGTCATGTGAGTCTTTTTCTGGCCATCTTGTGTCTAAATGTTGTAGTTTTCTGTGTCATTTGGGTCATTCTGTGCATTTTTGTAGTTTTTAAAATATCTATAGCAGCTTTGTGTGTCTCTGTAGTAGTTTTGTGTATACTTGTAGCCCTGTTGAGTCTCTTTGTGGTTACTTTGAGTCTTTTCTGGCCATCTTTATGTCCAATTGTTACTTTTGTGTGTCTTATGGGTCATTTTGTGCGCTTTTGTAGTTGTTTATTGTTTATTTTTGTGGCTGCTTTGTGGCATATGGTGTATCTTTGTAGTCGTTTTGCGTATATTTGTAGTCCTGTTGTGTCTCTTTGTGGTTATCTGAAGTCTTTCTCTGGCCATCTTGTGTCTAATTGTTGTTTTGCATGTCTTTGTAGTCATTTTGCATATCTCACTCTCAATGCATCTGGGGGACGCAGTTTTATTTTTCCTGATAACACTACATTGAGATTACTTTTTGTGAAAGTATTTCTCTCATGTCACAGAAACCTCTGAGAGCACAACTTGTGTTTTGGATATCTCAATATACTGTAGGTGAATCCCTGGCTCTCTGGAGCTCTGTGCTCTGTGCCTGGTGTAAAGACGGTGGGGTCTGCCAGTAGACTATAACTGAATATTCGTAGGCAAGACAGCTGCTAAGTTGCGACGACTACTTGAGATTAGTAGATATTTAGGATCCACGTGTGGGGGTTTGTAGCGGCAAGTTTTTCTTTCGGCTTCTTATGCTCCAATTGTGGGTAGCTGTTCTGAGACTCTTTGTGGTGTTTTGAGTCTTTTTCTGGTCTTCTGGTTGTAATTGTTTTCTGTGTCTTTATTGTGGGTGTGCATGTCTTTGCAGTCATTTGATTTCCATTAGCAATGCAATACAATGCATCCACGTTGCTACATCACATGAAAGATACTGATGAAAGATGCTTCACAGGCTGTTTTATGCTCAAAGAAGAACCTTGGCCTGTGGAGGTGGATGTTAACACAAAGAAAAGGCAAATACAGTCCCTGCCAATTACTCACGCGTTCACCACAGGCTTACCATTCTCTGCGTCTTGGCAGGAGGTCTGCGTATACTGTAGGAGTAGTAGTTGAGCATGGCGTACTCGATCATGGCAGCGAAGACGAACAGGAAGCAGACGGTGACAAACAGGTCCATGGCCGTCACGTAGGACACCCTTGGTAGCGAGTTCCTGGCCACAGTGCTGAGGGTGGTCATGGTCAGCACTGTGGTGATACCTAGGAAGGTAAAGCATGTATGAGGAATGCAGGAACAATACTTTGTAAAGAGAATTCAGTGTGATGATGTGATGAATGGCTGGTCGGCACTGGGGTGACCCATGCAGAAGTCAGTGATTATAGAACATGTGGGCAGAGGTTTATTAATCACCGTTAATAATGCATGTGGGGTATTCTGGATAGATGTCCCCGTTCTTGCATCAATCCTGTCTTGTATTAAACAGCTGCAGTGGTGATTGGCTTTCAGTGAGCTGCAGCAGAATAGTTAAGATGATCAATGCTTCTCCCACAATCTACAATGTGATGAAATTAAGTGTCAGAAATCGATTTGTGGGTTAAGAACCTCTATTATGCAGTGGAGCCACACCAGAATTATGAGGCAAATCCTGACACCTCCTCATGACTGAAACATGACTAGTCTCTGAAGTGGAGTGCAGTGCAGCCATTATTCAGCAAGCATGCAGTTACAATGGCTATGAATTCAATGATGACCAATTAAATGGCAAGTGAAGATTTTTAGACAAAGCTATAATTGAAATGTTTTTTCTGCTGGTAGCACCTTGTTTTAAAGTCGTCAGTTACTTCAAGAGCAAATTAAACATTAAATGTTTTCTCAGATGAAAACCATATTCAAGAAACATGACCAGTCTTACTCAAGTGGCTGGTGTCTTATTTTATTTTTCGCAGTTGTTTAATTCCTTTTTGGCATCAACAACAAAAAGTGTATTTTCCAAGTGAGCTCTACCAAAGAGCTGAGACATTAATTTATAGTAAAAGGGTGTTTTCAGCAATCAAATGTGTAGATGTTTCGTAATACAAGTAAGTAGGTAGAAAAAAAAGTCATATTATAGTGTGTAAAAAAAGGTATTGTATATTGAAAAAAAGACATAGTAAGTTGATAAAACTGGATAGAAAGTTACAAAATATTATGTTCAAGAAAATGTCAAGTAAAGTACATATAGTATAATAAAAAACAACTTATAGTATAATGTCAAAAAACTAGTTTTGTATGTTTAAAAAAACTGACATGTCATAACATAGAATACTGAACGTATACTTTTTAAAAAAAAAAAAATCATGAAAAAATTTAAATAATTCATGGTATGTGTATTAAAAAACTGTTAAGAAAAGTATTGTACAGTAAAAAAAAAAGTCATCTTTTATGTCAAAAAGAAAACCTCAAAGTAAAGTTTTTTTTAGTAGTAAAAAGTAATACTAAACTCTGTATAGTATGTTGAAAAAAGTTAATAGTACATAAAAAAGTCATTGTGTAATATGTTCGAAAAAGTCCTAGAACTGTGTGTCGGAGAAAAACCTCATACTATCTTTCTTTTTGTCTTTCGGCTGCTCACTTCAGGGGTTGCCACAGCGGATCATCTGCCTCCCGATGGTCTACGACCAACAATTGTCCAATTTCCAATGGCACCCTGCTGGTCAAGAGCACCAGAGGCGGTCGTTGTCAACCCGGGCCTCGACCAATCCGGTATGGCAGACATGTTTGTTTTCCGCATCATTGCTTTGGCATAAGTGTTACGTCAGATGCCCTTTCTGATGCAACCCTCACCATTTATCCAAGCTTGGGACCGACATCAGGAGTACATTTAAAAACTGTTCAAAAAGTCATACTATATATGTTGAAAAAAAAGGGAGTATATCCTGTAGTTGTAGTATAGTATGTTGAAAAATTCATAGCATTTTATTTAATCATAAAAAGTTTTTAAAAAAATTGTGTGTATGTTCAAAAAACTGTCAAGAAGTCATAGCATTGTATATTTTTTTTTAAAAAAATCATAGTATATTATGTCGAACAAAGCCATAGTGTAGTATGTCTAAAAAAGTCATATTATAGCACATTAAAAGTCATAGCACATAAAAATGTCACATTATAGCACATAAAAAAAGTCATAGTATAGCACATAAAAAACTCATAGCATAGCACATAAAGAAGTCATAGTATAGCACATAGAAAAGTCATCGTAAGTCATAGTACAGCACACAGAAAATTCATAAAAAAGTCATAGTATAGCACATAAAGTCATAGTATAGCACATAGAAAAGTCATAAAAAGTCATAGTATAGCACATAGAAAAGTCATAAAAAAGTCTTAGTGTAGCACATAGAAAAGTCATAAAAAAGTCTTAGTGTGGCACAGAAACGTCATAAAAAAGTCATAGTATAGCACATAGAAAAGTCATAAAAAAGTCATAGTGTAGCACATAGAAAAGTCATAGCATAGCACATAGAAAAGTCATAGTATTGCACTTAAAAAGTCATAATATAGCATGTAAAAAAGTCATAGCATAGCACATAAAAAAGTCATAGTATAGAACATAGAAAAATCATTGTATAGCACATAGAAAAGTCATAGTATAGCACATAGAAAAGTAAAAAAAAAAGTCTTAGTGTAGCACATAAAAAAGTCATAGCATAGCACGTAGAAAAGTCATAGTATAGCACATAAGAAGTCATAGTATAGCACGTAAAAAAGTCATAGTGTAGCATATAAAAAAGTCATAGTATAGCACGTAAAAAAGTCATAGCATAGCACATAAAAAAGTCATAGCATAGCACGTAGAAAAGTCATAGTATAGCACATAAAAAGTCATAGTATAGCACGTAAAAAAGTCATAGTGTAGCACATAAAAAAATCATAGCATAGCACGTAGAAAAGTCATGGTGTAGCACATAAAAAAGTCATAGCATAGCACGTAGAAAAGTCATAGTATAGCACATAAAAAGTCGTATAGCACGTAAAAAAGTCATAGTGTAGCACATAAAAAAATCATAGCATAGCACGTAGAAAAGTCATGGTGTAGCACATAAAAAAGTCATAGCATAGCACGTAGAAAAGTCATAGTATAGCACATAAAAAGTCGTATAGCACATAAAAAAGTCATAGTGTAGCACATAAAAAAGTCATAGCATAGCATGTAGAAAAGTCATGGTGTAGCACATAAAAAAGTCATAGCATAGCATGTAGAAAAGTCATAGTATAGCACATAAAAAGTCATAGTATAGCATGTAAAAAAGTCATAGTGTAGCAAATAGAAAAGTCATAGCATAGCACATAAAAAAAGTCAGTGTAGCACATAAAAAAGTCATAGTATAGCACATAGAGAAGTCATAAAAAAGTCATAGTATAGCACGTAGAAAAGTCATAGTATAGCACATAAAAAGTCATAGTATAGCACATAGAAAAGTCATCGTATAGCACATAGAAAAGTCATAGTATAGCACATAGAAAAGTCATAAAAAAATCATAGTATAGCACATAGAAAAGTCATGAAAAAAGTCTTAGTATAGCACATAGAAAAGTCATAAAAAAGTCATAGTATAGCACATAGAAAAGTCATCATATAGCACATAGAAAAGTCATAGTATAGCACATAGAAAAGTCATAAAAAAGTCTTAGTGTAGCACATAGAAAAGTCAAAAAAGTCATAGCATAGCACATAGAAAAGTCATAGTATTGCACATAAAAAGTCATAGTATAGCACGTAAAAAAGTCATAGTGTAGCACATAAAAAAGTAATAGCATAGCACATAGAAAAGTCATAGTATAGCACATAAAAAGTCATAGTATAGCATGTAAAAAAAGTCATAGTGTAGCAAATAGAAAAGTCATAGCATAGCACATAAAAAAGTCAGTGTAGCACATAAAGTCATAGTATAGCACATAGAAAAGTCATAAAAAAGTCATAGTATAGCATGTAAAAAAGTCATAGTGTAGCAAATAGAAAAGTCATAGCATAGCACATAAAAAAGTCAGTGTAGCACATAAAAAAGTCATAGTATAGCACATAGAAAAGTCATAAAAAAGTCATAGTATAGCATGTAAAAAAGTCATAGTGTAGCAAATAGAAAAGTCATAGCATAGCACATAAAAAAGTCAGTGTAGCACATAAAAAAGTCATAGTATAGCACATAGAAAAGTCATAAAAAAGTCATAGTATAGCATGTAAAAAAGTCATAGTGTAGCAAATAGAAAAGTCATAGCATAGCACATAAAAAAGTCAGTGTAGCACATAAAAAAGTCATAGTATAGCACATAGAGAAGTCATAAAAAAGTCATAGTATAGCACATAAAAAGTCATAGTATAACACATAGAAAAGTCATCGTATAGCACATAGAAAAGTCATAGTATAGCACATAGAAAAGTCATAAAAAAGTCATAGTATAGCACATAGAAAAGTCATGAAAAAAGTCTTAGTATAGCACATAGAAAAGTCATAAAAAAGTCATAGTATAGCACATAGAAAAGTCATAAAAAAGTCTTAGTGTAGCACATAGAAAAGTCAAAAAAGTCATAGCATAGCACATAGAAAAGTCATAGTATTGCACATAAAAAGTCATAGTATAGCACGTAAAAAAGTTATAGTGTAGCACATAAAAAAGTCATAGCATAGCACGTAGAAAAGTCATAGTATAGCACATAAAAAGTCATAGTATAGCATGTAAAAAAGTCATAGTATAGCACATAGAAAAGTCATAAAAAAGTCATAGTATAGCACATAGAAAAGTCATGAAAAAAGTCTTAGTATAGCACATAGAAAAGTCATAAAAAAGTCATAGTATAGCACATAGAAAAGTCATCATATAGCACATAGAAAAGTCATAGTATAGCACATAGAAAAGTCATAAAAAAGTCTTAGTGTAGCACATAGAAAAGTCAAAAAAGTCATAGCATAGCACATAGAAAAGTTATAGTATTGCACATAAAAAGTCATAGTATAGCACGTAGAAAAGTCATAGTATAGCACATAAAAAGTCATAGTATAGCATGTAAAAAAAGTCATAGTGTAGCAAATAGAAAAGTCATAGCATAGCACATAAAAAAGTCAGTGTAGCACATAAAAAAGTCATAGTATAGCACATAGAAAAGTCATAAAAAAGTCATAGTATAGCATGTAAAAAAGTCATAGTATAACACATAGAAAAGTCATCGTATAGCACATAGAAAAGTCATAGTATAGCACATAGAAAAGTCATAAAAAAGTCATAGTATAGCACAGAAAAGTCATGAAAAAAGTCTTAGTATAGCACATAGAAAAGTCATAAAAAAGTCATAGTATAGCACATAGAAAAGTCATAAAAAAGTCTTAGTGTAGCACATAGAAAAGTCAAAAAAGTCATAGCATAGCACATAGAAAAGTCATAGTATTGCACATAAAAAGTCATAGTATAGCACGTAAAAAAGTCATAGTATAGCACACAAAAAAGTCCCAGTATAGCACATAGAAAAGTCATAGTATAGCACATAGAAAAGTCATAGTATAGCACATAGAAAAGTCATAGTATAGGACATAAAGTCATAGTATAGCACATAAAAAAAGTCATAGCATAGCACATAGAAAAGTCATAGTATTGCACATAAAAAGTCATAGTATAGCACGTAAAAAAGTCATAGTGTAGCACATAAAAAAGTCATAGCATAGCACATAGAAAAGTCATAAAAAAGTCATAGTATAGGACATAAAGTCATAGTATAGCACATAAAAAAAGTCATAGTATAGCACATAGAAAAGTCATCATATAGCACATAGAAAAGTCATAAAGTCTTAGTGTAGCACATAGAAAAGTCAAAAAAGTCATAGCATAGCACATAGAAAAGTCATAGTATTGCACATAAAAAGTCATAGTATAGCACGTAAAAAAGTCATAGTATAGCACATAAAAAAGTCCTAGTATAGCACATAGAAAAGTCATAGTATAGCACATAGAAAAGTCATAGTATAGGACATAAAGTCATAGTATAGCACATAAAAAAAGTCATAGCATAGCACATAGAAAAGTCATAGTATTGCACATAAAAAGTCATAGTATAGCACGTAAAAAAGTCATAGTGTAGCACATAAAAAAGTCATAGCATAGCACATAGAAAAGTCATAAAAAAGTCACAGTATAGGACATAAAGTCATAGTATAGCACATAAAAAAAGTCATAGTATAGCACATAGAAAAGTCATCATATAGCACATAGAAAAGTCATAGTATAGCACATAAAAAAGTCAGTGTAGCACAAAAATGTCATAGTGTAGCACATAAAAAAGTCAGTGTAGCACATAAAAAAGTCATAGCATAGCACGTAGAAAAGTCAGTGTAGCACATAAGTCATAGTATAGCACATAGAAAGGTCATAGTATAGCACATAAAAAAGTCATAGTATAGCACATAGAAAAGTCATAGTATAGCACATAGAAAAGTCATAAAAAAGTCTTAGTGTAGCACATAAAAAAGTCATAGCATAGCACGTAGAAAAGTCATAGTATAGCACATAGAAAAGTCATCATATAGCATATAGAAAAGTCATAGTATTGCACATAAAAAGTCATAGTATAGCAAATAGCAAAGTCAAAAAAGTCATAGTGTAGCACATAAAAAAGTCATAGCATAGCACGTAGAAAAGTCATCGTATAGCACACAGAAAAGGCATAGTATAGTACATAAAAAGTCATAGTATAGCACGTAAAAAAGTCATAGTGTAGCACATAAAAAAGTCATAGCATAGCACATAAAAAGTCATAGTATAGCATGTAAAAAAGTCATAGTATAGCACGTAAAAAAGTCATAGTGTAGCACATAAAAAAAAGTCATAGCATAGCATGTAAAGAAGTCATGGTGTAGCACATAAAAAAGTCATGGTGTAGCACATAAAAAAGTCATAGCATAGCACATAGAAAAGTCATAGTATAGCACATAAAAAAGTCAAAGTGTAGCACAAAAATGTCATAGTGTAGCACATAAAAAAGTCATAGTGTAGCACATAAAAAAGTCATAGTATAGCTCATAAAAAAGTCATAGGATAGCACATAGGATAGGATAACACACAGATAATTCATCATATGTATGTTTCAGAAACTGTTACGAAAAATAATAGTATTGTATATTCAAAACCCCCTCAAAAGTCAGAGTATAGTATATTTTTTAAAAGTCATGGTAAAGTGTGTTGAAAAAAATTAAAACAGTAAGTGTTAAGGATGTCCAAAAAGAAAAGTCATAGTATAGTAAGTAACAAACAACAAACAAAACAAACAAAAAAAAAAAAAACAAGAAATAATATAGTATGTCGTAAAGAGTCATGGTATAGCATGTAGAAATAAAGTGTAATATGTTGAAAATAGTATATTATAGCGTGTAAAAAAAAGTGTAGTATGTCCAAAGAATTTTTAAAAAGTCATAGTAAAGTATCACAAAAAAAAGTGTTTTATAGTACAGTGAAAAAGTGTAGTATGCTAAAAGAAAAATTGATAGTATAGCAGTTTTTAAAAAGTTGTAGTGTGTTGAAAACTATAACACAGTAAGACTATAGCATGTCAAAAAGGTCATAGTATAGTATGTCCCATTGTAATTGTTTTTTTTTTTTTTTTAAAACCTGTATCTGTCTTTCCATCTATAGATACACACATACACAGACATATGTGTCGGCAGGATAGCTCAGTGGTTAAAGCCACTAGCTGTGGCACGGGAGACCGGGGTTCAAATCCCGGGCAGGACAGGGACCAATGCTGCCTACCTTAGCTTAGGAATATGCTACGGCGAGGAGGAGTCAGGACGCCAAGAAAAGTGGGGATGTCAACATCATCCCCACATCAAATTGAATATTAGAACATAGAAGCATTACAACTATAGTAAATATGTAAGTGTAACAGTAACTAAAACACTAGTCTACCATAGTGATAGACATAAAGACACACTGGTGGATGATCGATAATACGGCTCCATGGTGTCCTCCAGACCTGGCGTATACTGAGGTAGCTAGGTAGCAATAATAACAAGTGATAAAATAGTAAATAGCAAATTAGAAAATACTAATGTAGAAAAAAAGTAGTCGTGAGTTGTTTTTTTTTTTGTTGTTCTTGTACTTCAAGTCCTATACCTGTAAGTTTTCTACAAAACTAATTTAACCTACTTTTTTTTTAACTACTTTACTTACCATATTAGTATTTTCTATATACTATTTTTTTTTTACCATACTACAGCTACTATATATTAGTATTTTCTAATTTGCTATATACTATTTTATCACTTGTTATTATTGCTACCTAGCTACCTCAGTATACGCCAGGTCTGGAGGACACCATGGAGCCGTATTATCGATCATCCACCAGTGTGTCTTTATGTCTATCACTATGGTAGACTAGTGTTTTAGTTACAGTTACATATTTACTATAGTTGTAATGCTTCTATGTTCTAATATTCAATTTGATGTGGGGATGATGTTGACATCCCCACTTTTCTTGGCGTCCTGACTCCTCCTCGCCGTAGCGTATTCCTAAACTAAGGTAGGCAGCATTGGTCCCTGTCCTGCCCGGGATTTGAACCCCGGTCTCCCGTGCCACAGCTAGTGGCTTTAACCACTGAGCTATCCTGCCTACACATATGTCACCGTGTATGTGTGTATCTATAGATGGAAAGACAGATACAGATTTAAAAAAAAAAAAAAAACAAAAAAAAAAAAACAATTACAATGGGACATACTATACTATGACCTTTTTGACATGCTATAGTCTTACTGTGTTATAGTTTTCAACACACTACAACTTTCTAAAAATATACTATACTATCATTTTTTTTTTATGTAGCATACTACACTTCACCATACTATAAAACACTTTTTTGTCATACTTTACTATGACTTTTAAAAAATTCTTTGGACATACTACACTTTTTTTTTCTTTCGCGCTATACTATAATATTTTCAACATATTACACTTTATTTCTACATGCTATGCCACGACTCTACGACATACAGTGCTATTTTTTTGACATACTTCACTATGTGCTATACGATGACTTTTCTATGTGCTATACTATGACTTTTTTATGACTTTTTCATGTGCTACACTTTGACTTTTTATGTGTTATACTATGACTTCACTATGTGCTACACCATGACTTTTTTATGTGCTACACTATGACTTTTCTATGTGCTATACGATGACTTTTTTATGTGCTACACTATGACTTTTCTATGTGCTATATGATGACTTTTTTTATGTGCTATACTATGACTTTATGTGCTACACTATGACTTTTTCATGTGCTACACTATGACTTTATGTTCTATACTTTGACTTTATGTGCAATATTATGACTTTTCTATGTGCTACACTGACTTTTCTATGTGCTATACTATGATTTATAACTTTTTTATATGCTACACTATGACTTTTTTATGTGCTATACTGTGACTTTTTTATCTGCTATACTATGATGTTTTTATGTGCTACACTATGACTTTTTTTATGACATACTACACACACTTTACCATGACTTTTAAAAAATATACTATACTCTGATTTTTGAGGGGATTTTGAATATAACTACTATGCTACTACTACTATAACCACTGAGCTATCCTGCCTACATATGTCTCTGTGTATGTGTGTATCTATAGATGGAAAGACAGATACAGATTTTAAATAAATAAATAAATAAATTACGACATACTATACTGCCTATCTAACATACTATGAGGGTTTTCTTTGGACATATTACACTTGTTTGACATGCTATACTATTTTTTTCCCCCAACATATTACACTGACTTTATTTCTACATGCTATACCAAGACTTTTTATGACATACTATATTATTTATTGAGTTATGTTTTTTTTTGACATGCTATAGTCTTACTGTTTTATATTTTTTCAACACACTACACTTTGACTTTTTAAAAATATACTATACTATCGATTTTTTTTTTTTTTTAAACATACTACACTGACTTTTGAGGTTTTTTTTGACATGCTATGATATGACTTTTTCACCATACTACAGTATGTAACAGTTTTTTGACAGACTTTTTAAAAATTCTTTGGACATACTACACTTTTTTTTTTTTGCGCTATATAATAATATTTTCAACATATTACACTTTATTTCTACATACTATACCATGACTCTTGACGACATACTATATTATTTCTTTTTTTTGTTTGTTTGTTTTTTACATACTATACTATGACTTTTTTTTGGACATGCTTAACTCTTACTGTTTAAATTTTTTTTAACAAATTATACTGACTTTAAAAATATACTATACTCTGACTTTTGAAGGTTTTTTGACTTTCTATGCGCTATACTATGACTTTTCTATGTGCTATACTCTTTTCATAAATAAAAATAAATAAAAGTCATGAATAAAAGTCACAGTATAGTGTGTCATGAACAAAAGTCATAGTATAGTGTGTCATTAGGGTTGGGATCCGGATCCGGTTCTTTTTTTCGGAACCGGGTCCAAAGTTCCGGAACTGGTTCCATCACATTTGGAGTAACGGTTCCTGCAAATGGTTCCTAGATGGGGGAAAAAAAAAAAAAAAAGGCCACGTGCATTTCCATTGGAGTGCAGCACGGACCGCATATTTCTTTCCGAACCCAACCGAGCCTGACAATATTTAATGACTAAAGCACAGAGTTTGTGTCACACAGTTGTTATGGATACAGGCTATTTAACAGGCCGGGCGTGCGCCGTGGGTGCTCAGCGGAGAGGGAGACCTCTGTGTTTGAGACGGGAGCGGACGGCGGGAGGTCCGATGCTTCCAGCGAGAGGAGAGGGAGAAATATAACAAAATAAGATAAAATAGGAAAAACCTGTCTCCCTCTTATAATTAATTTTCAGCGTTTAATCAAGGCGGAGGCGGGCGGCGAGAGGTCCGATGCTTCCAGCGAGGGGAGCGGTGTGTGTTCTGTTCAGGTGTTGTCACGTAAATAACAGTGCCCAAGCATGAATGCATATAAGTATTTTTTATTACATTGCTGTGGTTAATTTGAGGTAATAGTGTTACTGTAGAAATCACAGAATCACTTTTTGTTATATATTCTCAGGGAGATGATACAAGCTCTAAATCTGAAATACACACCACACACAAATGTGTATTTTCATCTAATTGTACTGTGCAACAGTTAGAATAAAGTTTTTGTTTTTGTATGATTACATTTGTGTTTATTATATACTTGTTTAAGTATAGCAAGTATAATGAATATAATGTAGGAATCGATAAGAGGAATCGATAAGGAATTGGACCGTTAAGAAGGAATCGGTATTGTTAAAATCCTAAGGAGTCCCAACCCTATGTGTCATGAATAAAAGTCATAGTATAGTGTGTCATGAATAAAGGTCATAGTATAGTGTGTCATGAATAAAAGTTACAGTATAGTGTGTGTTGGGATTCACTGGACCACAGATGATTTGTCATTTGTTAAAATCTAAACTGGACATGTGAAGGTTTTACCTCTTGCCATCTGATATGGTGAGAGATGTTCTTTGTTCCTCAACAGAGGACAGTTATTTGACACAGTTCTCCACAGGAGGTCCCACTTCACACCTCTTTGAGAGACAAGTCTCAAAACGTGATTAGACAGGACTTTTACAGTGACATGTCCCTCTGCGATGTCACCAAGCAAACTTCAGATTATTTCTGCTCCCTTCACTACAGTCTCTCTCTTGCTCCTGGGCCATTGGCCGGCCCAGACAGTCATCTCTTCGTCCTGAGCTGTGTATCAGCCCAGACAGGCCTCCTCTTTCTCCTGGGCTGCCAACAAGCTCAGACCCTTGCTCCTTGCCCCCGAACCATCAGGGGGGGGGGGCAATTGCTCACAGACTCTCCTTCTCCTGGACCATGACTTGCCCTTGCTCACGGCAGAAGCAAACCTGAACCAGAGAAGTTAGAGGTGCAAACATAAGGTTTGCAACTAACTTTCCAGCAACAAGGAGAACCAAGTTGAGTTAGCACTCCAACGTCTAACCTGCACGGACCCCAAGTGACCAGCTTCCTCGGATCTGCACCTTTGGAACAAGGACACAACAAAGACTGCATCTGGAACCACAGCTCTTTCCAGCCTTCCTCTGCTGGCTAACAAAAGCAGCACACCACCAAGCGACTCTTTCTTCCATCCATTCAAGGATCAGTAATGTAACTGTGAGCTTACTACACATTTAGTGAGAATGTGTTACTGATTTACTGTACTTCCTTTATATCATATAAAAAAAATGAATGAATTCTTTTACTACTACTTTATATGACTATTACTGATGTCTGCTGCTAAATTCAGCTTCATGTTTCACTCAGAACAATTTTTAATAAATCAGAAGTTAAAAAAAATGTGTAAACTGCATCGTTAACGCAGACGAGCGGGGGATTACCTGGGAAACATCACATTTATTCACTTTACATGGAGCTACAGTTAATACTGAATTATGTTAAATGTTTGCTGAATGTGTTAGTGTCTCGTCATAAGTCATCAGAAATCAGAAATCATCTTCAGAAGGAGCAGATGTTACCTTTAGCCCGCTTGGGACATGTTAAAGCTAACAATATTTTAACAGGGCAAGGCAAGCTAATTGCTAACGTGCTCGGTTGAAAAGGAAAAAAAAAACAACAATGCTTTGAGATGGCTGTCAGAGACGGCAGAGGTATGATCACATAATGTCATCTCAGGTATAACAGGTGGTGTGTTCCACGTTTTTAGTACTGTAAACAAACTGTTACCATTGGAAATCAATGGTTAATAGTGGAGACACCAAAACTGTTTTTTGTTTTGGCTTTTAACATGGGGGACTTGCTTCTGTTGCCAATGGCCATTTAAGGAACTGCAGTTGTTGGCTTAATTTTTTAGCCTCGGAGGTTGCCACTTAATAAAAACATTGTAAAAAATGTCATAGTATCGTATGCAATAGAAAAGCCAAAGTCTAGTATGCCATAAAAACATCATAAAAACTGTCACTTAAAAGTCAAATAAAATAAATAAATAAAATAAAAAAATTATAAATATACTAAACTAATTAAAAAATAATAATTATAATATGCCATTAAGAAATTCATGAAAAGTCATGAACTAGAATTACTGCCTAGCAGCTATGTCACATTAAAGTTAAAAAAAAAAAATTCAGAGTATAGCCTAAAAAAAGTAATAATATGACAAAAAAGTGTTATAAAAATCTTAAAACTGTTGACTGTGGTCATTTTAAAAGGTATTTTAGTATAGCCTGTTATATAGTTTGTCACAAAAAAATCTTGTATGTAATAAATTAGTCACAAAAAAGCCATAGTATAGTATGACATAAAAACAACTTCATATAGTATGTTAAAAATAAGTCATAAAAGTTGTAAAATAAAAAAAATGAAAATAAAAAAGTGCTATAAAAATAGCACTGTAACTGCATGTCATAGCATGTAATTACAATGAAATAGATGGGAGCAGCTTAATGCTCAAATGTCACAGTAAAGTATACCTCTAAAAATGTCATGGCGTAGCATGTCATAAAAATATGTCATTAATATTGCATCCTGCATTCATTGCATTCATAATGCATTCATTAGTCAGCCTCTGAAGAGGTAAAGCGCTCATCACTCCACTTGTCTTTTAATGACAGTGATGAATGATGGAGATGAAGCTGTAACACTTGTATTAGCTTGACCATGATGGTGAAAACTCACAATGAATTGAAAATGTGTAATGTGCAGGTTAGGAAAATACTGCCAATCACCAATCAGCTGCTTGATTCTGATCACTGCAACGGCTGAGTGTCTTCAGGAGACAACTAACCGTTTCTAAAATAGATGTTAAATTGTTAAAGTGGCTGTTATGAATATCAATAATTACCTGTCACACAGGTAAATAAGTTGTTGTGTCATCAGTGCCATTGTTTGAGAAATGACTCCCCATGGTGTCTTGAAGGAGAATATTGTGTTCACTTGGTGAAATTAAATCAATTCTTTAAAAGAGAGATGAACCTAGTGACACTAATGCCCACTGGGGGCATCGATATCTACCGCTGTGACACACGCATCTTTCTCGTAAGCTCACCATCTTTCCCTCTCATCTTCTCCATGCTGCGCCTCACCCCCTCCTCCCCCTCTCCATTCCTTTCTCTCTCCCTCTCTCCTCTGTCTCTTTCATCCTCATCTCCCACGTCTTTCATGGCAGAGTGTGCCACTGTTTTCGCCTGTGGTTTCCATAGAGACGAGTTGCTCCCATCTATTTCAAGCTACCTCCTCTGGTCTAGTGCTCGTCTAGACTTTGTGTTTTTTCGCCCGCTCATTAGATTTAAGTGCCAAACTAGGTAAATGGACAACTCTCTGCTCCTAATACCTGACTATCTCTTCAAATCCTATTGTACTGTAAACTGTGTGATCTCAAGAAAACAGCAAATGCATCCACCACTATTTCTTCTTTTAGTTTCTTTATCTCGACCTACCCACCAAAGCTACCCCACCGGCTGCTCACAGTTTGGGCTGCTATTCCAAACCAAGGCCACCAGTTTTCTTTGTACAGTTTAATTCATTCTGTCGAAATTGTCACTACATGATGCCATAGCAACCGGGTGATTCCTGTCGGTGCAGGCGATCTGAACAACACGACGCCTCACAGCTACAGACAGAAAACAAGGGCCATCACTTCGAAGTGAGAAAAGCTCCGGTGCATATGCCTGTGCAAAGCAAATATGCTGCAGAGTGCTGAATAATATTGATAGTGTGATCACAGCAATAAGACGGAACAGATTTCTTTTTTCTTTTTTACATGCATTTGCAAAATAAGATTTCAAAGATGTGATATTTGTTGCCACAATATGCTAACAAATATCAGACGCTGACCTTTGTTATCTGTCCGGGGGTAAACCAGGTGGAACAGACCACAGCTTGTGTTCATGGAGCATCTATAAATAGTGCTGAGGGAGTACCAGTCAGGGATCAGTGGCCAGGTCACAAGACTGCATGGGTTTTATTACGGCTACAGACTTAATCTGTTCTGAGAACAGCAGTTTTTCGATTTTTATTAAAGAAAAAAAATTGGGACATTGAATTTGTCGATAGATTAAAGCTGCAGTTTCTAACTTTCCCCGTTTGTATTGCCTCATTTTCTCAGTCGTCTGACTTGCCTCACAACAGGGTGGGTGTCATTATTGTTTGTATCAGTGTGTTTGTTTTGAATAGCGAGAAGAAAGCTTAGAGATCACAGCAGCCCAAAATAACAGTGAATATACTGTATGTGTTCTGACAAAGTAGGTTAATGGAAAGTTGAAATTACTCAGAACAGTTGAACTGGAATAAAACTGTGTATTACTTGTAAAAAGGGGAAGGCGTTCCTGTTTAGAGCTGTGAAGCACATCTTCCATCACGTCGACACAAAGAAAAATACAGCGTACATCGGAGATGACAGTCTCCTCGGCGAGAGCTTGTTTGTTTGTGGTAATTATGCTGATGTTTTCAAATTAATGTGCTGGTGATTGAGGTTAAAATGCTTCACATGGCAACTTCAATCTAATCTGATTAAAGGTGTTTCACGGGCGCTGGAGAAGCCTCGACTTTAAGCCGCATCCTCCATGCATGTAATCAGTCAGATGGCCCTACATGAGCGCCCTCTGACCAAGGAGGCACTTGGGACTAAACAACCTGGAGTAAGTCCACACCTCTAGAATTTATTTACTCAGTCAGCCTGTCTTCTGTGGGCCATGATAGATGAGGAGACTTTAAAGGAGATCTGTTATGCTTATTATCAGCTTCATACTTGTATTTAAAGTTTCTAGAACATGTTTACATGCTTAAATGTTCAAAAAACACTTTGTATTTCTCTACTTTCTGTGCTCCAGTCTGCTCTGATTGGTCATTGTTTCCAGGTCTTCCATATCTCTGTGTCGCTGCACTGTCACTGCAGCTGGGGAATGACAGTAACAGAGAATAGCGGCATTTTCTAGCGTGACAAATCACCACACACCCGGACATGTCGGGAGAAATTCAAAACTGCAACCAAGTTTACATGTTTCTCTAAAGTTAGCATGTAGCTACATTTAGCAGTGTAAGCTACGTGACATAAACACCCGCAGAAGTGTGCCTGGAGCAGATGACCATATAAGGACATACATCACACTATGACCATGACCTCATTGCTAGAGCAGAAAAAATGTTTGAAACGCAGTGTTCAGAACGGTGGGATACCTGAAGTTGCTAATAGTTTCTGCTATTGGTAAACTTAATTTTATTTTGTTGGAATTAGTGACTGCTACCATTAAACCCTAGAAAAACATGGCCCGTCATATAGCAGGTTTGTCCCTGTGGTGAAAGGAGCATCTGATTTAGATTCTCCCATCTCGTCACAGCACAGTTTGAGGGACTGAAGTACTTCCACCTATCTTTACCTCACTGCCTTCTTGGTGGAGTTCCCATAAGGAACACTGTCAGCTCGTACACCTGAGCTGACTTATCACCATTGACAGATATTTGTGTGAATGATGGCTCTCGCAGGGAAACCTTTTTTTAAATGTTTTTCACTGCCACACCCACATCAGGAGGAATAAGCTTCTTTTGTTGCCAGTGCTTGCTGCTAGCCAGGGCCCAATATTTGGGATAGATAAATACTAAACAAACTGGGTGTTGCCGGGGTATTGGAGCAGTTTTTTGGTTTAAAACTGTTCCAATGAAAACTGTGATTTGCCTCTAGCTTTCTAACAAAACCCCAAAATCTCAGAATTGCTAGATTTCAGACAATCCTTTTTTGTGACTGTGGTGAACTGCTCCTTTAAGTGAAGTGAACTCTTCACCCACTTTAATCAACTCCAATTCTCTTTTACTCTCCACAGCTCTACATTCTCAGCTTGTGCCCTGAGGTGGGTTTATTTCCCACCAACAACCCCCCTCCTGTATCTCTGTCAAGATCCATCTGAGCTGCACAGATTGAGGTCTAATGGGAATCAACCGCAGCTCTCTTCCTTCCACCTTGCTGCTATCCACACATCCTGCTGCCGAAGAAGCAGCAGCTGAGTGACAGCTCTTTGGAAAAACCACCTGGAACATGTTAGCAGCTTGTCAAGGGACGGTGCCTTGAGGGGTTGGGTGGGGGCAGCGGCATCACCTGCCTTTTTCTTGCACTTCAACCTCTCGGCGAACCTCCTCCCTCCTCCTGACATTTCTCCCTGCCGCTACATGCGAGAGGCCTTCACTGCATTTTACACTCTCTTATTGTCCCTCTGTTGAGCCCATCCTTTCCTCCTCTTATCTCTCCTCTCCCTCTTTCAGCCTTGGGATCAGGTCTCAGACCGACCTGAAAACGGGGCCAATGTAGTACAGAAGAAAGGCTAAATGACTTTCTGTCCTTGAGCTGAATGTGGATGTTTATCAGGACTGGGACAGCTTGCTTCTCTGCTACCTGTTGTTTGAGGGAGATCACAGGCCTTTCACTGCCTTTGATATCACACCACCACCCATGTACTCTAAGCCTTGACGGCAGTTGGTTGTAGTCTATGCAGACAGACAGACAGGTTGACAGAGTGATGGAGACAGCTGCAGTGGCAAGCTGCTGCAACTGTGATGCAGTGACCCTACATTTTTCCTGCACAGCTTAGCCAAATTAACATGAAGTAAAACCTCTCCAATTACATCTTATGAGACTATAAAATCTAATTAATCAGCTTTTGGAAAAGAGCAAGACATCAGCACATATCTGCAGACCACTCTGAAAATAAACCTTTGCCTTGCTGTCTCTCTCTTCACACTGTTTTGATGTTCAACTGTCACCGTGTCAACTCTCATCAACATAACATCCAAAGTAAGCTGAGCAGAATGCCAAGCACAATCTCTTATTATGATCAGCTTTCATTAACGGACCAAGAGAAGTAACGCTCCATTTGGCTAGGAGCATGCTTCAGTCATAACGCCAGCTTATTATTGAATTCGATGCAACATGAGACGACTTTATTGTTCAGCTATCAGTGAACTTTTTTCTTTGGGCTTGATGAAGAATAGGGACGGACAGAACTGCAATATAACTTCTTTATTACCACTGAGGCGTTCCAGATGACCTTCTGTGATACTGGCTGACTGGCAGGCTGATGGAGGGCGGGAGGGACCGAGTGGAATTAAAGTACTTCAGAGTTGTGAGTGCCACCGCTTTGGCAAGTGGCATCAGGAAGTGAAGGTGGCTGGGGGTTGGAAAGGTCGGATCAGATTGAGCACTCAGGTTAAGTGAGTTAATTAGTTCAAGTCTAAACTCCGTCAACATATTTTTACCACAGCGGCAGAAAGCAAAGCACCGTAGCTGACGACAGAGGGGAGCAAACTTCCTAGGTTTTGTTTCTTGAGTGTGTTGTCTCTCTGAATAAAGAGATTTTTGCGAGTCAGTGAACGCCGCGCTGGCAGAACTCTTCATGAGTTGTTCTTTACCTCAGCAGCAGTTTGTGGAGTTTGAGTCGCAACTGATCGGTAGAGCCAATCAGAGCTGATGCTGCAGAGGTGAGTGAATGCAAATTTTTAGACCGAGCATTGAATAACCAAACATATTATATAAATAAAAGCGCTCCCAATGAATGGCCCCAGTGGGCAGTGCATTGATAACTATTAAGTACTAGTAGAGTAAATGGACATAAGTCAGTTGTTTCATTTTGAATTGGCTAGTATTTCTCAAATCCGTAGATTAAATTAAGGTAAACCAGCTATGGAATAAGTAGCCAGTAAATTTATAAAGGATTAAAGCAAGTGATAAAATGACGTAGGGCCTATTTGCATATTGGTAAAGATTACATTTTAAATGAAGAAATTGGGAAACTTTTATTTGTCAAGATTTTTCCGAGAAGTTCATTTTTTATCATTATATTTTAAATGACAGCAGGTTGTCTTTAACCATTCAGCACTGATCACAATTTTCTTGGATGAAGGTCAGCTCCTTTGTGTTCTGTGTGTGTGTTTATAACCTGCTGTCAAGTTTGCAAGCTTTTGTTTCACTTCTGTTTGAATCTAATATTAGCCAGCAGCATGGCCTTGGGGACGGCAGTATCAGTCCGTTGTGTCCAGACCGAAATGTCCCATCTACTGTTGAATGGATTGCTATTAAACTTGGTACAAATAATCATGTAGCTTTTCATCTAGTGTCATCATCAGGTCAGAATTTAATTTGGTCTAAAACTAAAGGCCTCAGCTGTGCTTTGTGTTTGGTGCTAATTGCAAGGTCAGCTCAGTGATGATGAACCAAAGTAGGAGATCACAGGTCACAGTGTTCTGCATGAAGGTGCTCATGTTTTTGGTGATTGGTGATTTGAACATACGCATTTCCAGCTAATGAACGCATGCTACCAGCTACCAGCATGTCAGTATTGTTAACAGGTGTTGTGTTGACAACTGTTCCCTGTCGAGATGAGTTCCCCCCTACCTCAATCTGAACCAAAGCTTATCCCTAACCCTAACCATAGAGGGGGATGCTACAGGAAACAACAGCTGGTTAACTTCAGCCACATCAGTTACAAAGTTTGGTCAATTTTAATCTGTGTGGACTGAGCTTTGCGCTTGTTCTTCTGAAGTGTGCAACACTGGCAGAAGAAAATACACATATGGCTTTAAAGACTGCAGTGTCAATCCCACCCTCATTCCCAGCAGGGTGGAGAGGGAGCTCTCCACACTCTGACCAAACAAAGCTAGTGGGCCAACATCAGTCTCACGGTACATAAAACGTGTGCTTGGCAGCTTACAGCAGCCATCTAGCACCTCTTTGACCTTTCCTTGAGGTTGAGGAAGGTGCCCAAAAATTGAAGACCTCCTGCATTGTTCCAGTGCCAAAGAATGGACGTCCCAGCGCTTTCGGTGACTACACACTTGTTGCACTTTCGTCACATGTCATAAAGACCTCTGAGAGGCTGCTTCTGCACCACCTGAAGACCCTGCTAATTGACCTGCTACAGTTTGTATCCCAACCAAACATCATAGTAGGGGATACCATCATCCTTCTGACCAGAGTTAGGTTCTTCTCCAATACCTCCAGCACATCTAGCCCCGCCTTCTAGGGAAAAGCTTCTGGCGATGCAAAGGCACCCTGACACCACAACATGGACCACAGAATACCTCACTGGCTGGCCACAGCACACTAGTGCGGATGGCTTTGCATTTGAGATTGGGAAGAGCAACAACCCATGCACCTCAAGGAACTGTACTGGTGCCATTCCTCTTTGCTCTCTACACCTCAAACGTCCTTTATGCTGGTTCCTGCCACCTCTTAAATTGTTCCTCCACTGTTTAATGCATCAATAATTACAGCCAAAAGGAGTTTCGTCACATGGTGCAACAACAATCAGCTGAAACTCAATATTAGCAAGGCCAAAGAGTTGGCGGTGGACTACCAGAGGACTAGGAGGGCCCTTGTCCTGGTTATCACCCAGGGAGAGAAAAAGTGACTTTGGGTCCAAATCAACAAAAAACTGGTCTCATATAACCAGTGCCCTCTTCAAGATGGGACGGAACATAGTGTGTGTATGAAAGGCTCCTGAAGACCTTCTGTCCTGTCTGTACAGTGCTAGTCAGTGCACTGTTCATTGCTGTGGTGTTGGCGAGTGTATAACAAGATGAATGCTGATGTTTCTATTTCATATTCCTGTCGTATTTTTAAATCTAATTAATAAAGATGTTTCTTATCTGATCTTTTTTACACTGATGGAAATATCTAAACCCTATGCATTCCAAAATTAAATACTGTAGATGTTTTTTCTAAATTTGGTCATATTTTCATTTGAAAATTGGATATACAGTCTACAAATATATATTTACTCTATACAGTATATTGTCATGGACATGAACTCATCAGACACTTACCTTTCATTCCACCTTAAATAGGCACCATCAGCACAACATCATCATCCACAGGAAAGCAAATGAGCTAATGGTAGGCATGCAGTGGGGGAGGAAAATAATCCAAAATAGCTGTCAACTCATACAAAGAAAGATAAAATTAACTCAGCAATAAAGGATGAAACGGAAACAAGAAACACTGATGGGATATACATTTTAAAGATGGCTTAATGAGCAGCTGAACGTGAATCATGCATATTCGTTTGTCAATGACTGATATGTAGTATGACACAGAGATACACAACAGCTTTTCTTAGTTTGTTCTCTCACCCCACAACAATGTCGAGTGATGTGCAAGTGTTCCAGTAATATGATTGCTTTTGCCAGTAAACTACTTTAGCAAAGGCTGAGTTATATTATTGCAGTTACCAATCAAAAAGGAGATTATTGCTTTTGCTATCAAGCTGTCTAAATCTCAGATTGAATGGGAATTATCAAAAAAGCTTTAAATCCTGCTGCCAACTTCTGATTCATTATCCTCATATTAGACTCAGCTACAGTCTGAATATGCAGTGGGCAGGGAGCTTTATATTAACTGGTGAAAAGTATTCCCATCACTTCAATTAAAGCAAATGGGTGACAAAATGTTGGACATCAACACTATTCCCTCCTGCTGATCATCGGGTTATCTGCCAATTTGGTGGGTGTAAGAGAAAATGTATTGCAACACATTACTGCTCCCAAAGATGATTAAGTTATACAAGCCCTTTTGAAATGAAGAAAAGTTCCTCACACTACCTAGGGCTGTTCTTGCAGGCGTGGCATCACTCTTGATCCAGAAGGAGACCCAGGAGAGGACCACTGTCAGGATGCAGGGGATGTAGGTCTGGATAGTGAAGTAGCCCATCCTCCTGCTGAGGTCGAAGTACACGGTCATAACCACATAGTCACCTGTTAGGAGAGAGAAAACGGAGCATAAAAACTGTCAATTCTATCAATCAATCACTTTTTTAATCACATGATATCATTAAATATGATTTCAGTGAAATGTAGTTGTCAGTTCTGTCAATCTGTGTATTCAAAATTGTGTAGTAATAATAAATAACTGTCAGTGTTTAGAGTAAGGCAGGGTCTTCATTCAGTGTCCTTGTGGTTTGAGGGTAGAAGCTCTTTCTGAGCCTCTCAGTACTGGCCTGGTGCATCCAGTACATTCTTCCCTACTTCAATGGGGAGACAAAGCAGTTATCTGAGTGGTTGAAATCCCTTATGATTTTTCTTGCTGTTTTTTGGCAGCATCTGGTGCAAACATCCTTTATGCAGGGTAGAGCAGCACCTACAGTGTTCAGCTGAATGAACCACTCTTTGCAGGGCCTTGCTGGCCTGTTCAGTGCTGTGTCTGTACTAGGCAGTGATGTTCCCTGTCAGGACACTCTCAATGGTGCAGTAGAATATCCTCAGTATTTGAGGGGATGTCGGCAGTTGAAGGTGAAACATTCTCTACCTTGCCTTTCTCACCACTGAGTCAGGATGCAACGCTCAGGTCAGGCCCACTGTGATGTGGACAACAAAGTACTTGAAGCCATCTACATCTCCCTGAAGGGGATGGATGGCTTCAACAAAGTACTTGAAGCCATCCATCCCCTTCAGGGAGATGTAGATCCTTCACTGCTTCTTCCCAGAGTCCACTATCATCTCCACAGTTCTGCTGACATTCAGGAGTAGATTGTTTCATTGTTATCTGTGATCAGACCCAACTCGCCTGTGTCGTCAGCAAACTTAATGACGGTGTTGGAATCTGAAGTGGCTACAGAGTCAGGTGTGTACAGGGAGTCTAGCTGGGGACCCAAAACACAGCCCTGAGGTGCTCCTGTGTTAAGGATGAGGGTGGCAGAGGTGTGTCTGCCCACTCTCACCACCTGGGGTGTGTTTGTCAGGAAGTCAAGGATCCACATGCACAGTGAGGCGTTTAATTCCAGCTCCTTGAGCTTCATGATGAGCCAAGAAGGAACTCACATAGCTCCTCTTCTTTTCCAGGTGAGATACAGTGGTGTGGAGGATGTGTGCTATGGCGTCTTCTGTAGATCAGCTGGGACAGTAGTGGGTCCAGTGTGCTGGTTAGTGAGGAGCAGATGTAATCCTTTACCATTAAAAGCACTTTATCACTACAGAGGTGAGTGCCTCTGGGCGGTAGTTATTCATGAAGGTCGGTTTTGTTTTCTTGGGCACAGACTTGGGTATGACAGACTGAACCAGTGACCAGTTGTATATTGTTGTAAACACTGGTGCTAGTGTCGGGGGGTGGTCTTGTAATCCGTCATATTCCTTAGACCTTGCCACATGAGTCTGGAATTGCCTTTCTGGAATTGTATTTCCACTTTCTTCTTGTAGTCCCTTATAACCTTGTTTACTGCTCTTCTTACACAACTGGCTACTTTATAACTGTCCTTCCTGTCCGATTGTGGAATGATTAAACTGTAGCTTCTGGTTGAGTTGCTTCTGTAATTTCACAGATTAAATCTACCACAGACTCTGAGTTCATTGATGTCATCAGTGACGTTCATGGTGATGTCCTGGAATATTCACTTAAAAGGTGAAAATATCTTTTCACCATGCTTGCGACTGAAATATCTCAACGACTATTGGATAGACAGCCTTGTAATTTTGTACTGACACTCATGCTCCCTACAGAGTCAATCAGGAATCAGGATGATTCACTCAGCCACAGGATCGTCCCACCCAGGTGCAAAACAGAGCGCTTCAGGCACTAATTTGTATCAGACTGTACACTAGCAGTGGAGCCACAGACCCATGTCCCATTCACTCTGAGCAGCCAGCCAAAATCACAAAGACACACACATACACACAATTCCCACAGTGTTTGGCACCCTCTCCATTGTCTCTATTGGACCTGATTTGCAAATATTGAACACACCACTGCATCAAATACATATAGCATTTATTATACTATATTTTATATTTTATTTTAAGATTAATATTATTAAATAAAACTTTCCTGTGTTCTTACCATACTTTCTTAAATTCTGTGCTTTACTGCTGTACTTAACTGTTCATTATGTTACATGATATCACTACATTACTCTCTATATCCCACATTATCTATACTATATTATATACTTTTCTGGTGTACATTGTTGTAGGTGATGACATCATATTACTTTACATACTATACATGCCTGACTTTGGTGCTACTATGATGGGATTGCTTTATTAGTTCAAGTATAGCTCTGGTTATTGCTCCCTCATAGTTTCAGTTTCAGAGTTACTCTATACCTTTCTCTGTGTATCTATACTTTTTTCTGCCCTTGTGGTACTGCAACATCTAAATTTCCCATCTTGGTATCAATAAAGTTTGATCATATCTCATCTTATGAATAGCATGCTAACGAGTGTTGTAGTCAAGAACACGTAAACTGAGACCAAATCATGACCAAGACCACAGTGTATCGAGACCAAGACAAGACTTTGTGGGACTGAGACGACATTAGCATTTAGCTCAAAGCACCTCAGCTCAGTACATTAATAAAGCCCCACAGAGCTCTTAGTGTTGCATGTCAGAACTCTGGACAGCTGTATTAAGGTGCACATTGCAAGGTGACCTTGCTATTTTGTAAGTTAGACATTTTTATCCACCATAAACTACAGACCATAAACCCTGAGGGTGAAGCAGCACACTGGCTCATGAGTCATTAAAAGGTCTGATATGTAGCTGGAGGCTACATCCTGCTGTGCTCTTCTTGGTCATCACAACAGAGGCCAGAGAACCACATTTTACTGTGAGATCGTCACATTATTCTGCAAGCTAGTCAGCAGATTAGTTAGTCCCAAACAATACACAAGTCTGCCTTCTTACAAAATCTTCTAAGAATTTATGTGTAGCCTTACAAAACAGCCAGGAGCCGAAGAATGACCCCTGGGGAACACCACACAAAAAAGAGCCATTTTATATGAGTGAAATTCAACTTTTTCAGACAGACTTTTTTTCTAATGAGATCATCAGAAGTGTCTGAAGCTGTATTAAGATCTGAGGTCCTCAGTAACTTTAATTAAGACAGTGTCTGTGCAGTGAAGGGCTGATAAACTTCAGTGAAATTTGTCAGAGTTGTTATTATTGGTCATACAAGACATCAGAAAGATGTTCAGTTCATCTCTGATAGTATGGAATGAGGTCTATAATTGGTTTAAGTGAGATAATTTGGATCAAATGGAGAGTGAGACTGACAGAGGACAGACGGAGACAGGAAAGCTAGAAAAATAGGTGGAAAAGATTTACAGAGAGCAGAGGGCAGGAAAAGAAAAAAAAGATGAGACAAAAACCTTAATAGAGCCCAGAAAACAGAGGAACAATCTCCTCTCCAACTTGAGCAACTGCACAATGCGGCAGTCAGTGTGAGGGGAAGAAAAACAAGGAGAGTGACAGAGTTTATTCTGCTGCCTCTTTACTGGTCCGACTGCAGTAGGATGCTTGTTATTGTGAGCACTAATTGACAGCAGCAGGGAGACACTGAGCTACAACACTTGCTGAACAAAAGCCATTGTTCTGTAACCTTGACAAAGTTCTACGCATCAGAAGAGCATTACTTTAAATATGATTGAAGAATGCCGTTTGATAATCTGCTGCCACTCAGGCACTTCCATGAAAAGGATGTCGGATTGAATAAAACATCTGTAGAAGAAGACCTTTTGTCCTCGGCCCCGCAGCTGAATCTCACATCACACTTGGGCTCAACATAGAATTGGAATAATCATTTTAATCGCCAGGTGCAATGAAAGGAGCACCGTGGCATGGTGACCCTGTTGGAGAGAAGTGTTTATCACTTGCAAATACGAGCATGTAACAGTTATCTGCACACTACCTCAGCTTTTGTTTTTTGGTGATGTCCACAGCTGTTTCTAGCACATTGTTTACGTAAATGTTCAGGTAGTTTTAATTAATGTCAAACACCCTTTTTACTTCTACAATCCGTCACACTAACATCTAATGCAGCCGTTCTGTGTTAGACAAACTCACACCACGCTAAACACCTGACGCTGAGAAGTATCTGCAGGTAATTTGCATTACACACTCTAATGGGAGCTGACATTCACTGTCATGTTGTTAATTGGAACTGCTGGTTACTGCTTATTTTTGCTAGCAGTTCAGTCACTCATCATCTACCATTAGTTAAACAAAGGATATATTGAGAAATAATGATTTCCAAAGTGGATCTACAGGATCTAGACTGGGACAAATCCAGGCAGTTTTTGACAGTGGTGATCAACTATAAACCTTGCTGTTTGTTCCAGGAATGACAACAGTAACAAAAGGGCCCCAATTTGGGTTTCAGAGACGTTTTGTAGATGAACCAGTGGATGAATAACCAGTGATGCTGTTGGTTCAATTTCAGGAGAGTCTATCTAAATAATGTCCAAACCTTACTTACACAAAAGGTCCACACTTTTCTCAAATACTACAAACAGGGATAAAAGGAGTACTCAGAAAGCAATACCACTGTGTAAAAATACTGTTTAAGTCATGCAAAAATCTTACTTAAGTTAAAGTACCACAAGTAAAAGTATTTATTAGCACTGGATTATGATTAGTGAGACACTGATGTGCAAACATCACTAATGTAACATCACTAATGTTGCAGCTAATGAAGGTGGAGCTAATTTCAACTACCTTACACCATGTGCCAAATACTGCACTTCATTGAATAGCCACATGAAGCTGGTTCCAAAACAGATCAATCCCCGAAGACACACATTAAAATGTCCAACTTCATAGCAGAAATAAACAAGTTTACAGCCTGGTACATAAAATGATTCTGGTTTCTATAGCTGATGTATTCATTCATGACAATTGTATGGAGGTAAATTTTTATATAACTCACCCTTTTATGTTTTATCAAGGCCCAAAGTTGTCCTTGGCTTCTCTGTCAAATCCACCTCTCACTAATCCCCATTTCCAGCCTCTCAACCGATTATGATCACTTCTGGCTCCAAAAAAACCAAGATGGCGACGGGTTGAATGCCGACCTAGAGGCTTCAAAATTGAACCAATGGGTGAGGGCACAGTAGCTACGTCTATTATTTATACAGTCTATGCTTTATACACAGCCGGGTAGCTTGATCCTTAATAATACAACATAATCAATGACTTAATTTATACTTTGTATTGATAAGCTCACTCTGCAATGTGACAGGTAACTAATGTTGTCAAATAAATGTAGTGAAGTAAAAAGTACAATACTGGCATCTAAACTGTCGTGGAGTATAAGTATTAAGTATCATACAATGGAAATACACCAGTACATCAAAATTGGACTTCCCTTCAGCACTGGATGTACTCAGTTACATCCCACCACTGATTGACTGTACTACTGACTGTAGAGACAGAGCACGACACTTCATACTCTGAAAACCTCGCTCACTGGAGGGGACAGCAATCACAAAATGCAACCACAGGCTGAAACACTGACAACATGCCTTTAGCTAGCTGAAAACATTAGATTTCAGCATGTCCACCAGAAAGGAATTAAATTGACAACCTCAATATTGTGAGTCTATCTCAGTGTCCATTTTCCAAAGAGTGCTCATCTAGGAGAAATGTTTCCACTTCAAGGCCAAAAGTGAATGATTTTAATATACAATTATTTGATTGAATCACCATGTAAGATAATAATTTAACCCATATACCGTATGTAAGATGGACGACATAACAGCTCCCTAAAGGTGAAGCCAAAACATCTTGACAGCCCACTGGTGGCTGGCTGCAGTACAGGTCATTGGCCAACAAACAATGTGCATCAAATACATTTTCCTCAAAGATTGTTTTTGTTATTTTAGGTAGCTCTTATCACTCTGTTGCTGTGCCCAAGTGTCATATTTCTGATAAGTTTGGTTTTCCTTGGTTAAGTGATGCTATCCCATATCTCCGACATAGCTTCGTTACCTTTAACCTCTATAGTCTGGACAAATTAGAAAAAATTTTTGAAGCACGCATAGTGTAGTTTTGGGTTCTTTACCTTGTTGGTAGTGCATCCTACCACACATCAGCTTTTAGAGGAAGTCACAAAAAGGCACCTTCATGTAAGACAGTCAATGGCAAGTGATGAATTGTTTCCCCTCCAGTATGGGTGGGATATGATTGTGCTCTGTCTCTGTATGACACTAAGGCACCAAGGAAAGCTGTAAGGCACATTATGTTATCTTAATACTGAGCTAAAAGTTGCCTAGTGTAACTGCAGGTCTGTTGTAAGTGTGTATAATGAAGGCACAATGAGCGGAAACCTAACACTAATGATAACAGCACCTCAGTACAGCTCTTGAACATGATCAAAACCTGGATGAGAATGTTAACAGACACTTGTGTGCAAGTGAAGGCGCTAATCGACAGTCTTTGTGTTGATGATGATCACAAAATCTGTACTAAAATTAGCATATTTTTAGAGGTTCTTTTCATGTTTTTGTCCAGTGGCAACAACATGTAGATTGGCTCGTTTTGAAGAATTACTGCTAAAGCAAATTGGGGAATGAAAATGTGTTTAAGTGGAAAATGAAGATTAATAAGTAAGGCGCATTTAATTACCTTTTATTCATATAGTGTCGATTCTGTAAATCCCATGGTTGCCAATACAAAAGTGCTATTAAGAAAGGGAATTTTATAGCCCATTAAGGAAGGATGCATGTAATCAGATCTTGTACTAAAAAGAATTAGTTGACTGTACATCACAAAGATGACTACAAATTACCTGGTTAATGTTACAACAAAGGAATTCTTAATCACAACACAGTTGGCACAACATAAAATTGGAGTATTTTGCCATTTCACCAAAATAAAACTGTCTAGTTTTATGTTGTGTTCCCATTTATGTTTGAGATGGAGTGTGTGTTCTTTTAAGGCAATCCAAAAAGGGTGAGGATTAGAGGACATAATGCTGGTTAGATAATAAATAAAGAAATAAATGAATAGGATACTGGGGTAAATAAAACAATTCATTGCAGCTTGAATTATTCTCCTTTTCCTCCCTCTCAGTACAACACTGCACAGTTGTAGAAGCAGACCAAGACAGACGGTTCACACAACATCTAATTTGACAATTCAGTGCCAGAAGATAAGTTGTTCTTGCATATGTTGCAGGATAATACTGTTTAGCTTGCATTAATAATTATATTGAGGCTGCAAAAACGTTCGTTCCCAGATGGACTAACTATAGCCGTGTGCATACACGAGCAGTGTGGTGACTTCTGTGCTCCAACTGTGCGTCGTAGCAAACAACCCCTCTGTTTACATTCTGTTAGGACAGTAACAACCCCTCTGTTTACACACTCCTGCAGAATACTTATTAGCCCGAGTTGCCTGCTCTACACTCGTCGACAGACTCTGTCATGCCATACGGTCGGGGCTACTGTCTGTTTGGAAGCTGCGAGGGAAATTCTTCCGAAAACTGTTTTCATTAATGAGCTCGAGACAACTGAGCTGAGATGTTGTTATTGTGACTGCCTCTGTCTTTACTACACTGACACATGACGGCAGTGATGCCAAGAAAATAACATGTATGAGTGCATTTATTTTCCTACACTAACTTTGGTAATGTCTCCAGAATTTTGTATGTATAATTACTGTAACCTAATTCATCACTGTAGTATGGTTATTGATCTGCTACACTCTGAGGAAACAAAGTGGTACAGTAATGAGTCCTAAAACCCTGAAATGATTCACATTTTTGCACTTGCGGTTCCCTCGTCTCAAAGTCAGTGGGTCTTTTTTTTTTAAATTGGTATTTCGCTAGATGCCTGTGGTTAACACAAGCTTAAAAGATGTTTAGGTTTTGTTCTATGACATAAAATATGTCAGTAAATGCCACACATGTAAATTTTGAAGATTTTATGTGTCTTTAAAAAAAATCAATTAATAACAATGAGAGCCAAAATAAGCTGAACACAGCCTTACAGCTTGGTTGTGGTGGTAAGTAATGCTCCTGCAGTCCAGTTTGTTTATAGCCTAACGTTAGCATTTTACTTCTGGAGATAACATTCATGCTTCACAAATCATAAAAGTGGTGTAAATTTTATCTTGATGAGCAAAATGTTAAGGTATCATAAACTTTTGTCTGCCACAGAGTATTTTTTGCTATAATCCAAAATCCAATGGGAAAAAATCCATTGACCTTTGTCAAGGGAACCAGAGCAATGCTAACTTTCGGGTTAGCCAACATAAAAAGGGCATCCCTGCACAACTCAATAAAGTCTATTCGCTAAGCCCTGCCCCCCACTTTTTTACTCTTGCTACACCTGTCAAGTTTTTTTTTTCTTGCAAGGCACATGCAATTTACAATAGTAACAGCAGGAGATTTACCACACAACATTCTTGGCCTATTTTTTGAAACAATGGTTTCAAAGCTAGATGCAGATTCTTCATTTTTAGCTAGGGACCGTTGATTTTGTTGGCAAAAACAACTATACGCTTCCAATTATTTTATCAGCTGTACCTAGCTAGCTAATTAAACAAATATTTTCAGTGATTTTAATAGCTATAATGTAGCTAATTAAGCGGTTTCCAATTATTTCATCAGCTATACCCAACTAGCTACTCTAGTAACTTTTCAAATTACTGTATCAACTGTAGCTTCTTAAGCTTTGTGTTATGCTTACGGCTACTTATTTTAAGTAAAAGCAGGGCTCAACAATAAGGATTGCCCAATTGCCCGGGGCAAGTAAAACTCAAGGTCGGGCATGTAAACTAACAACTCACTTGCCCGATCGGGCAAGTTGCTAAAAATAGTCAAAGTTAATAACTAACTGATAAAATAAATGTATTTTAAAACGTGCTCCTTCAGCTCTGATGCAGCAGTCTCTCTGCCTGAAGTCACAGGCACAGCTCTGTAACAATGTCCTGCCCACAGCGCCAATTGATATTATTTTGCATGACGAACACTTCATATAATAACATAACATATTGTACCACAGTAGCCAGAACTATAACTATAATATTATTACTTTCAATAATGTTGTTGTAAGCTACTGTCATTACCTGCATCTCTCTCTCTCTCTCTCATTGTGTCATGCGGATTACTGTTAATTTATTATGTTGATCTGTTCTGTACGACATCTATTGCACGTCTGTCCGTCCTGGAAGAGGGATCCCTCCTCAGTTGCTCTTCCTGAGGTTTCTACTGTTTTTTTCCCCGTTAAAGGGTTTTTTTGGGGAGTTTTTCCTTATCCGCTGCGAGGGTCATAAGGACAGAGGGATGTCGTATGCTGTAAAGCCCTGTGAGGCAAATTGTGATTTGTGATATTGGGCTTTATAAATAAAACTGAATTGAATTGAACTGAATAACAACATACTATTTATGGTGTTATGTCATCGTGTCATTTCTGTCTCTACATGGTCACGCGTTAACAATTCTCCTCTGCTCTCTGTATCGCGCACGGCGGAGTTCCGCCACACACACAGGTGAGCACGCTAGAGCGGCTCGGGCCGCATTTTCCTGACCAAACCTGACCCCGAGCCCGGTGCAGTTTGTCAGCTGACAAAGTTATTGAAATGGACAGTGTGTAAATAACCAGCAACAACGCACAGACAAACAGTTGCTCGCACAGCAGCGCTGCACTCTTGGTGCTGAGCTTGTGTTGCGTTCAGGCGATGGCACGTAAATAACAACTTCCAGCACTTAAATAGGTCATAGCACAAAACAGCATGTCAAGTGACTTTTTACTTTTATTATATTCAATAAAATTGTATGTTCCTAAATCTTGAGACACCTCATATGTAAGCTAGACAGACATTTCACCTGCTCATACTGTGCACACATGTACTGTATGTACTTAGTCCTAAAGAGCCCTTCTGGTGCCAGTAGATACATAGAAACATCCCAGCAGGCTGTGCTTTGCAAGCATACAAAAAAGTTTCACGCATGTGAAAATTATTTTTCATGCATGTGCTTCACCTCCGCTGCTACAACTCCATCCTAGGGGAAACACTGCTGTGTGCATTTTGTGCAACAGGTGGATGTGGTAGTCTACTGGTAGAGTAGAGAGAGAGCTAAGTAGCGTTGAAGTAGAGTAGAGAAGGGCAGAGAGATGGAAGCAAAGTATATTAAACCCGGTGTTAATGCAGCAGAACTGGAGAGAGGGGTGAAAAATAAATAGAGGTGGGCATGGCTCAAGTAGAGAGCAAAATTATAGACGGAGAATGATTGACACATTTTTCACTTTAAGCCCTGACACTGTCATTTTTGTGTAGGAATTAAGCTACAATACATGACATATGTTGTTTTAATTAATAAATACAGTGTGAATAAAGATTACATAACATGAAAATAACTGCAGTCTTTGTTAATTGATAGCCGCTTAAATTAAACAATTTTTATAGGGCAAGTAAAAACTGACTTTGGGCAAGTAGATCTGTGACCCGACCGGGCAAGTGAAAAAAAACCTTAGCGTTGAACCCTGAAAAGGCTCCAAATATGCACATTGTGACTACAAACATGGTATCATGCCAGCATCTTCAGCAGCTGCTAATCTATGGAGAAGACATGAAAAGGCAAGTTCTTGTACTACAGTGTAGAGCTAGTTAGTCCTACAGTAGTCTTTTAAGTATGTTAAGAAAAAATGTAATGTAATGCTATCTCAAGTAACACTGACTGCACCACAGGAAAGATAGTCCTATTATAAACTGGGCTGTTTATGCAATACAAAGATAGGAATACTTTTGATGTTGGTGCAACATGACCAGAAAACACAGAGAAAAAGGACTGTGGCATTCGCTTTTGCTCAAGAGGTAGAAAACCTACAACTACCAGAATGCACAACACCGCACCCAACCAATAAATGCTCTCGCTGGTGGGTGAAGTCATGAGAGCTCATCCATTTACACAATGGCAGCCATTTGGTAACAAACAATCTTGTAATACAGTTAAGTGGTCAGCTAAAATATGTTTCTGAAAACATCTGAGGTGAGAAATATGCAAATAATTAATTAAGCGCCGCTTAGTTTTACTGTTTGATCTCAGTTTTTGTTAGCCTCCGTTTTCAGAATGCAGGGAACAGTATGGCACACACTTCCTGTTCACAAACTCTTGCTATTACAGCTAAACAAGACACTAATATATGTTTCGAGAGAACATTTTTGGAGAGAAATAGGCACTACAGTAACAGAATCTTGCAGGACACAACGGCCACTGACATTAGCTAAAACTCTGATAGCATCCCAGAACTGTTGATGCGTTAGTCAGCCCACTATGCCTGTTTCTGGTTGTTTTTGGAAAGGCTTAAAAAAAAAAAAGAAAAAGAAAGGACGTGGCCCTTCAAATTCTATAAATGCTGATTGTTTGTCTAACCGCAGCCCCATGCGCACTACTTCAACATACAAAGAAATCCAAAGCCAGACAAGCCTGCTGTGCCATGCTCCCGTTACTTAACTATGATTGGTCACCTTTCTTTTTAAATGTCTATATCCTTGGACATGTCTCATCCACCTGTGATTTTCTTTGTGATCAGACTAGTGAGCACAGTCAAAGGATGCAGGACGGATCAATCACATCAAGCAGAAAAGAAATATCAAATGGAATATCAGTATTGTGATCCATGATGCAATCAGAGATCATGGCGCAGGGTTCTCAGCCATTTCACAAAAGATTCTTTACTAAAGGCATTTGAAGAATTTCCACGGTGGACATGTAAAGAAAGAAAAAGGAAGAACATCAGCATTTCAGCAATGTAACCGCAGGAAAGGGCATAATGGGATCTTTTGGGGAATTTGCCATGGGATAGTAGAACAAAGCACTGAAGTGTTTGGGATTCCGCATTGGGGCCTTTTGAAGAGGACGCTGCTGAATTGATAACGATGGTGGATTTGCAGCGGAGGTCCCCAGTGGCGCTGTGGCCGGGGATCTGTCCACTCTGTCCTCATTAAAACAGCCCCATACCTCATGTGTTTATGAGGGATGAAGGATAAAGCTGGAGAGTTAGGAGACAGAGAGAGAGAGAGAGAGAGAGAGAGAGGGGGGGGGCGAGGGAGAGGAAGAGAAACGCAGCACTTTCGAAGTTTGTCATGATGTAAATTAATGATAGGTATTTTTAGCCGGGGATCTAATCATCATGCGTGTGGAGAAGGAGCTCCGGCAAGTGAAACAGGAAAAAGAAACGAGGTAATAAATGAGAAAACGGCTAATTTTCTTGAACAGCATGAGGTAGATGTGTAGGTTTGCCGTTGCTTTGGAACATCTCAGCAGAAAATTAGTTTGGCTGTGTTTTGACGATGCAGCGGGAGTCCGGGAAAACATATAATTTATAAGGCCATCAATGTGTCTCGGGATGCTCATCAGTCACCTTCTTTTTGTGTGATCAGAAACACAAAGAAAGAGTTTCTCATCAGATACAAACAGGATGCTTGATGAGCGTTCCCAATGGGCGATATACTTAAACAGACATTTGTTAACGTCTTCAGTTAAAAAGGATACATTTGATTTAGCTATGTCATGTTTGAGTACCGCCACAAACTCTACCACGCTTTTGCAAAATGAAGCTACAACTAATTTCCACTGAGCTCCTTAATAATTTGATGCCACTTCTTGTTATCTCTCTCCTAATCACGCCGAGTACTCCTGTTCCTCGAATATTCATGAACAGAGGTTCAGCTCTTAGAAAGCTAAATTAGGTCACATTATGCAGACGGGAGCACCGGCGACAAAAGACCATATGGCACAAACTAGGAGCAATATATGCAACTCATAAACAAGGTTAAGAGGGGTTAACAATCTCTGCATCACACTCTTTCTCTATCTCTCTCATTTATAATGCTTGACTTATAAATCTGCCACATGGAAGCATTAAAAATGGATTAGGAAGTTGTCCATCCCATGCCAGTTGCGGGTATAATTACGGGCACCTGTGGGGGAAACAATATTTCTCTCTGCCTCCCAAACAAACTTAAATTAAATCATGAAAGAAAACAAGGCCTAATAAGTGCACTGAAAGCTTTGGAAGAGAGAAGGAAAAGGAGTGAATAATTAAACTTCCTTTTTAATCTTTAATCTTGGTGATTAATGTCAGTGGAGAAACCTATTTGCCCTTACACCCGAGGGGAATACTTATGAGCTTTGAGCTTGTAGTTATATGATTACATTTATGGGCACGGTGCTAATGTTAACCTGTGCACACCTCGGGGCACCGAGGTAGTCAAACGGCTCCAGAGGTTTATTTTGAAGGCAGCTGAACAGCAATCCAGTTCCAGCTGCTACTGAGCTGAAACTGACCTTTGATCTCCATGAAAAGTAGGGTTGACGTGAACAAAGAGCTTCCTAGCATGGATTAATAAAGTTTTAAATCATCATCAGTTATAATGCAATGAAATAAAAGTGTTTTGTGACTCCTGTGCCAGAGTTATTGACCTTTTCTCAACCTTTTGTTGACGTCTTTCTTACCTGCTGTCGTCTTGAGCACATCTGTGGTGTTTCGGAGCCCCATGAAATCAAACTGGTAAAGCCTCCAGTATTTTTGGTCTGAAGTCTCCACTGAGTTGCGGTTCCACTTGTACACAATCTCATCTCGTGGGTAGCCATCTGGAAACCACACAGAGAGTGGGTTAGAAGTGTAAAGGAAAGAGATAAAAATTGAAGGGGAAGAACACAGGAAAGATTAATGCAGCAATGTAGGGCTTTTATTGCGTGCGTGATTCACACCCATGTTGTATAAAGAGAACTGGATACAGCGTTGGAGGCAGAGCCCTGTTGTTTCCTATGAAAGTTGCTCAGTGGTACATGAGGCCAAACAGTTTGACTTCCTGGGTGTAAAATGACCCAGATCTTCACTATCATTGGGTCAATAGAGCAGGCGCACTAGAGACTTTGCCGTCCAAGTGGCTGACGTCCGGTGTCGCCCTCCTCTAACCTGAACAGGAATAAAATGGTTTAATAATGCAGCTCTTCTAGACTTGAATGTCATTAAATATTATTGGACCAAACTGATCAAATCCAGATAGTGAAAGAGTATAAAATATTTTGATCTGCTTTCATTTATCTGTTAAACTTGCCCTGAACCAGAAAACAGCTTTGTCCCAGAAAAGAATTCAGAACGTCAAACAATTTACAAGCCTTCAAAATCTAACACTAACAGTACATACTAATAACATCAGTGTAAAATGTACTGCTATTATCATCTTTGTTTTAAATATGTTTTTTGTGTGTGTGTGAAAATTTTGGCCATTTAAAGATGTACCATGGCTTATTGTCAACTCCGTCAGATTTCTACAAAACCATGATTTAATCAGGCATAAAAGGAGCTAGCTATATTCCAATGACTCCTGTCTCACTTCCTGGTTTCCAAAAAGGCGGGAATGCTGCTCAAGTACTGGTATGCTTTCTACTTTTTGATAAATTCATTAAATAATAAAGCTATTGGGTGTGTCTTAACCATGACAGGTCAACTCCACAACCCTTCTGAATCAGAACTAAATAAGAATAATGGTGTAATTTAATAATGGTGTCACACTTTTTCAATGGTGTCTGTACACAATCCATTTCTCCCAGTATTTTGTACATTTTTCCATCTCAAGTCTTAAAATAAAAGTAAGTCTTTCCATACAGTATATTTCGTTTATAATCCCCAGCCATTGGGCAAATGTTGGAGGATCAACTCGCAACCATTTGTGAGTTATGGCTTTCCTGCTACTTGCCAAAAGTATCTTTAATAAATACTTATCTTTGTTTGGGGCGGTTTCAGGTATTTTTCCTAAGTATAACAAGACAAATGAATAGACTAAATCCATCCCAATAATCTTGAGAATCTCAGCTGCAATCTCTTGCCAATATGGTGGTATTTTTGGGCCCAGAAAACATGATAATGATTGGCCAGTGAGGTTCCACATTGCATCCAACAAAAGCCCTGTCTCTGTGGGCCTGTCCACAGTGCTGTTTGTCTGGAGGTGATAAAGAACTGCACAAGGTTTTGCCAACCAAACTCCCTGAGGGACCTTGAGTTTGCAGTAGTTGCCTGTGTCTCACATATCTCTGTCCAGTCCTCGTCTGATATTTGTATGTGCGATTCTTTCTACCATTTTTAAAAAAAACAACTTTAAAAAAGTGTTTTTGGGCCCAATGGCATCACAGACCCAGAAATTACAGCTACAAGGTTTGGCAACTATGTCAAACTGACTTCAAAGTCCAGCTGCAAGGTCTGGGGCTAAAAACAAAAACTGTAGTTCCTCTAATGGCCACTTGGGGCTGGCTTCAAGAGCGAGCCAATCCCCACAGACCCCCATGTTAAAATGCCCATGTTTACAGCCTGGTACAAAAGACAGTTTTAGTCACTATAGCTAATTTATCCGTACATGACAGCTGTACAGGGGTATGAATTTTTATATATCTCACCTGTTTAAGTTTAATTAAGGCTTTAAGTTATGCACAATTAAGGGCATGACCACTCAAAGTCCTCTTGTCCAAATCTGGACTTCTGTCACTTCTGCCTCCAAAAAAACAAGCTGGTGCCAGACTCAAGGCTTCAAAACCAATGGGTGACGTCAGGGTGGCTACATTCATTATTATTAACAGTCTATGTATAACCCTGATTTATACAATTTTATACAGTGTGTTTTTTTATTGGCAGTTCAGTGGACTGCAGACCAACTGAGCAATTACTGTGAACTTGTTTGCTTGGGATCTGCTGTAGTGCACCCACGGTGAACAAATATCCACTCTCCCATGTAATTTAATCTGGTCTTAAAATCTTAATTTCCATGGAATAATTTCACCTGTTTGAAGTCAATTGGTCTCAAGGATGCTCTTGAATCTAATTATATTTTAATGGAAAAATTGAGCAGCCTCTAATGCAAGGTAGTTAGATTGTAGGAGGGGAAAGGCAAAGCTGCTTTAAGGAAAAACAAAATGGCTCAACTTTTTTAATATGAAAAGGTCATTTCTGTAGTGTGAGATCATCAGATTTTCACATGCAGAGCCTCGCTGGGTGAGGCAGTTTAACACAGCTGCAAAAACAGCATGCAATAATTTCTATGAAAGCTAATATATTAATAACAGTGTAAAAAAAGAAGCTGGGCTCATTTGACAAGTTGAAGCAATTTTACATCGAAAAATGAGTGACAGCAATAATGAGCCAGCCTCGTTGTGCCCTGTAGTGGAAACCAGACTAATTATGTAAATAGTCTCATTTAGAGGACAGCAGTCTATAACCAAGAAGACCAATCACCATCATGCAAGAGGTGTTTTTTCACAAACTAATATAGATGGCAAACATTATTGCCATCATATTTCTCTTGGTGTGTTCGTACAATTATCTTTAGTGCAAACAGTATTACCATTATGTTACCAGTGTATCTTCATAGCTATGAAATGTTAGTCATATTTCATGACTTTAAAAGCCCCCTGAAGCAACATGTTCTTCCACAATGATATAAACTACACTCTTCTGTTGCTTTGGCTCTAATATTCTTCCTGTCTATCCTGCAAGCAAATAAGACGAGGGATGTCCACTGCTGCCATATTGCTGTAAACAAGTCCAGCTTTATGAGAGGTTATCTGCCAGTGAAAACATATCATGTGAGATAAGAGGTATTGGTAACACTTTACTTGAAGGTATCTACATAAGGGTGACATGACACTGTCATAACTATGACATGACACGGTCATTTACCTGTCATGAACATTATGTACATGTCATAAACATTTATGACTGCTGTCATTAAGTGTCATTCGGTTTTGTAATTACAAGTTGACATTGCTTGGGTTGTCTTGATTATGACAATTTGACATTAATTAATGTGACATTGCCAGAAGTTGTCTTTGTCATGACAAGTTGACATTAAATTTGTCTGGGATGTCTTTATTATGATACCTAGACATGACATTACATTACCAGAAGATGTCTCTGTCATAACAAAAATAATCATTATGTCAACTTGTAATAAACACAAAAAGAGGTGCATTTCTTGTCAATGTCAACTTGTCACAACAAAGACATCTTCTGGTAATGTCACTTTGATTAATGTGAAGTTGTCATTATAAGGACATCCCAAACAAATTTAATGTCAACTTGTCATGACAAAGACAACTTCTGGTAATGCCACTTTGATTAATGTCAAGTTGTCATAATCAAGACAACCCAAACAATGTCAACTTGTCATTACAAAAACCAAATGACACTTAATGACAGCAGTCATAAACATTTATGACATGTACATAATGTTCATGACAGGTGCATGACCGTGGTATGACAGTGTCATGCCACCCTTATGTAGACACACAGACACACACACACACACAGACGTACAGACGTAGTTATGGGGGGGTTGATTGTACATTTTCTTGTCGTAGTAAACAAGTAAAGTGTTACCAAGGTATTTGCAGTCAGATTGAATGAGTTCTCCTTGTATGTTGTGTAAGAAAATATCTACATTAATGACACAGCAGCTATTGTGCATTTTTTCCATAATATGAAAAGTGATATAAGATCCCCCCCCCCCCTTTTTTTAAACAAGCCCACATTTTGTACTTTTAGCTCATTTATTTTAAGTTTCTTAGTAATTATGTGGTATCAGATCGATGCTTAGACTAGCATACTTGCCGATACAGGATCCAGCAGCATTGGATACTTATTGGTACTGGTGTACGTATTGGCATCAGAAACACTCTCCGGCTAATTAGCTTGCACTCAGGCTTGTTAGTCTATCTGTTAGCACTGATTTCCATGTAATTTGACAGCTCCTGCAAGTGTTATGGTCGTCCCACATTATGGAAAGATGGGGATATAGCTAGGGTAGTATAAAAATATATGTATATGTTTGTATATATTAAAGGGGTTGCATTTCAGGGCTTCCCAGACTACAGTTTACCTCATCCAAATCATTCTGATTTGAAAAGTTTTGTGATTTTCCAAACTCTCTAAAGCTCATTTTATTGTCTTTAAGGTGGAAACAGTGCTTATCTAATTAGAGTATGTATGCATATGGTTGTAAGAGGACTTCAAACTGACAGCTCCTTTCATTGTCTGAAATACACCACAGTGTGCTTGGTAAAGATAACTTATCATATCATGGGGGGGGGGGGGGGGGGGGAGAAAACAGCCGAGTCTAGGCACAATTTTTCCACCTACTGTGGAGCAGCAACTCTTTTCGATAGCTGTACCTGAATGAAAGGTCAGTAACAGTTTTTTTTCCAGCGTCAGCTGCTTTGGGGATATGTTTAAACTGTGAGCATTCAGGATTCTGTCCCTTGTTCTGTACACCGACACCCAACAGTTTAACACAGGTCCAGTTTTAGATGAGGTTTTCAAAATGAAAAGTTGTGAAAAACACAAAATCAGAGTGACAACTGCAGATGATTGACCATTCAAGAACCCCCGTGGAGGGGTTTCAAATAACGTAACAAGCTCTGTGACAGTTATGATGGAGGACTTTGTTGAGCAGGAGAGACTGAGAACTGCTGATTACATCTTTAAATGTATGACTCACCTGTTTCAACAGCACTGAGACGGGGTTAATTGCGCATGTTGTGCTGGAAACTGTTCCCTTTGCTACTGGTTTAACTGCGCCACGCAGAGTTTATATTAAGATAGTGAAAAATAGTAATATTAGGTCTGCTAAAATTTTTCTTTTTATATCTGAATGGTTTTAGCCCACATACCATGTGCAATAGGTCTTAAATAAGTCTTTATTAATCTACTGTACGTTGCTTGTATTTTAAGACTTTTAACCACAGTAAAGACAGGACTCTATAGACTTTGGTGATCCCCTGACTTTTCCTATTTGTGGTTGTCCTTGAGTGAAACATCTCAAAACCTATCAGATGGATTGTCATGATATTTGCTAGATTACATCACATTATAATTTGTACATTTGTGACCTCATTACATTACTATTTACACATCAACATCATTCTAGAGAAGAAATATATACCTGCAAAACTAATGACATTCCCATCAGCCTTAGCTGTAGTTCGTGGTAAAGCTAAGGAGAAGTTAGCATGCTAACACACACTACACTTAGCGCCTGTTTACATCTGGTATTATCATGTGTCTCAGTGATCCAAACACAAGTGAACAGCCAAGACACCTGTGTCTAACATGCGTCTACAGCTCACCACTTCTGTTCATATTTCGTCACTGCCTACGCCACTTAGGCTCGAAGGTTATTACACCTACATTCTCGCTAGCTGCTCACTAGCATGCTTGCTAGTCACGTTAGCAGTTGTGCTGGAGGTATCACTGTTAGCAGAATTCAGCACATCTCCTTTCATAAGGCACAATGATGGATAGTCATGCAACACTTTGTCCAAGTCGTCCTAAAATGGACAACTTATATAGCATTAGCACACTGTCACCAAAACAACCACGAGGTCCGGCACTGATGATGTAGTCCTGTCGGGGATACATCAGGACGCACTGGTGTTTGCACTACAAAACATATGTGGCCAAATATGTACAACACCATCTCGGCAAGTGGTTTGAGTGATTGGATCATAATGTGCCTTCTTGGTTGCTTAGCACAGCCCACTTGTGATCAGATCACTCAAGATGCACCTTAATACCAGGAATAAACAGGGCCTTTGATGTGTTGACTGTAGACTCTGAGTCTGTAATCCATATCCGTCCAGTGAACAAAGCCGTGCTATAACATGGAGTTTGTGAGATTACTGCTCTGACAAATTAAAGGCTTCCTGTCGCTGTCACATGATTGACAAACAGCAAAAAGAAATAGGGATGCACCGAATATATTCAGCCAAATATTGCAAAAAAACACACATTCGGTATTTGGGGCAATAAGTGAAAAGCAAGGCCGAATAATAGAGGTGTTTTGATAACGCAAACGGAGTAAAATGTCGGCAGTGTGGCGATATTTCAAAGTGTTGGAGAGTGATAGAAGAAAAGCGGTTTGCAAAGAATGTGATACTGAACTATCTAGAGTAGTGTTGCAGGGTATACTGGTACCAATGGTAGACCGGGGTACTAAAACACCACAGTGCATATGATACCATAATGTTGGAGTAACGTAGTATTACGGTACCTCAGGTACCACTACTGTGGGATAAGTTCAAAGTCCAATCGCAAGAGGGTGAGTGTCCATGCGCCGTCCAATAACGGCGCACACTGGCCACCTGGCACTCAATATGCCGCTGCAGTGGTTTGTTTTCCTCTTCTTAGTGTCATGACTGCCCAAAAGTACCTGGACAACCGAGCCGTGGCGTCACACAGGTATGTGACGTGTCAGAGGAGAAACGAGCCGTTCACATTTCTCTCTTTGTGGCATGTAACGGGAGGAGGGTGGCTGGTTGATTTTTATTGTATTTATTTATTCTATTTCGATTCCCGCTATGTTAATCACTTATTGATGCTGTTTTTGAAGTATGAATAAGTCAATAAGTAATCTATTCCATTGAAATATCATTGATGTATTATAGAAAAGTGATTTATCTTTTTATAAATGACAAAAGGCAAATCTGCCCCATTTTTGCTGTGGTATCCTGATACTACTCTGAACCGTGATACTTTCACTGGTATCATACCATGGGTCCCAATTTTGCTACCATGACAACACTAATCTGGAGGCTGTTCATCTGCAAAAACTAATGAAATACTAAACAACGGTATTCAGTACTCGGTATTTGGCCAAGCGTTTAATTTAAACAAATTTTCATTTCGGTGCATCCCTAAAAAGAAATGTACTGAAAATGTCACGTTTTGCCACTTCTTTCACACAGCAAACTACCATCAAGCCCTCAATCACGACCAGCATTTTGTGACACAAATAACTATTACTCATATGTAATGGTATGTGCAGTAAAAATGTAAATACCCTACTAATGTCATGCCACAAAGGGTGTTCTTTAGGAAGTGATTGCTGCCTGTGGTGTGGATGACTGCATGGGTCCTTGTAATCATAGTTAAGGCTTTTCACGGCTTTCACACTGAGCTTTCCAGACGTCAGAGAAGTTTTCTTTTTTTATTATACAATGAATAGACTAAAACCACAGAGCTTAAAAGCCATAAATTCAAAGCATGTTTTCAAGGTGTCGGGGATACATCTGCTATCAGACAATATTTGGAATTAATGAGAGAGATTAGTGAGGTCTTAAAGGCATTCATCATATTTACAGTGTTGTATCTCAATAAATGAACAGATTGATGAAGAGACAACAGGTATGTGCATTAGGCTGGTTGATAGCAGTGTAAGAAAAGATTATGTGTTTGGATGGTGGAGAAAAAAGTGAGGGCTTTTTGTGTTTGTCGCTTCATTATCAGGTGTCACCCCGATGAAATCACCTCGTCTCCTTCATATCCGTCTGCCACAGGACGTGTCATTTGCGAGCTGGCGACATGTTTATGCAAAACAGACTGAGATGACCTGTCCAAACACTTACTGAAGTGCTTTTTAAAAAGCAAGGTCATGTCATGTGATAGATTGACGGAAATTGTTTCTTTAGCTTGTCAGAGTTGGATGAGAATCTGGAGAGCAGGAGTTGACTCATATGTGCTGATATAGATGTCTGTGCTGCTGTCTCCAAAAATAACAAGTCCAAAGATACAGAGTGAAAAGATTGGGACGTTTCAAACCAGAAGTTATACAAGTTTTAGTTATTTTCATCTAGAAGCCTCCGTTCCGCTCTGAGAGGTAATTAAACCTCTTAAACTCGGGAAAACTGGCCACTTTGAACTTGCTTTTAGGAACGTCCCCAAATATGATTTACGCTGTTCCTTAATTATCCTGCTCTGATCGGAAAATCCTGAATAAAGCACAGTTTTAAGCGGAGGGGATTTAGTGTTAACGCAGATATTTGCTGCTATCGGAGCTTACATTTGTATTCATTACTAACGACTACTATCATCACTTTTGCTGAGAGTCTAAATCTAAAACATACACCGTGAAATGATACAGTAGTTTTTTATTAAAATACGTCAGGGTAATTAACTATCAACATGGCAGTCTTCAGCTTCAGCAAATATGAAACTTCAAGGTTTTATTTCAGTGTTATTGAAGATAACTGCTCATCCGTTGCAGCCAGAGACTGAAAAAAATGTCCATTCACACAGTCTGGGAAAAAAGGGTTATTACAGGAAATCCTTTCACTGAGAGCAGAGACATAATGGAAGCCCATTTGCAGTCAATAGTTCTTTCAGTACCTACAGTACTGTGACATCCGGCCTCATCACACTGTGAACATAAATAGTCAATTGATTATCAATGCTGAGAGGAGGTTCAATAATGGCCTGTGACAAATACTGCCATCTGTAGGCGCATCAGGTAATGATTATTACCTAAATTAAATCATCTCCAGCAGTGTGGAACATGTCTGGTCCAACACAATGACCCATCATACAAGACTAAATGGGATTTTGGTGCTTTTTAGGTGATGGGCAACTTAATAAAGGCACTGGTTAATGGGACGATAAATGCTTTGAAGGCTCTAATTTCACGCCAGCATCAAGTCAGTGGTGGTGCTAATGCGGTCATCATGCCATAGTTTCTGGCTCTGAACCACTAAAATGCACAAGAACTAGGGCCGTAACGGTACATGTAACTGTGTCGAACTGTTCAGTACACGACTTTCGGTTCGGCACGACCCTGTACCGAATTATTGGACGCAGGATATTATTTTATTTTGTTATATTTTAATTCCGTTTTTGTGAGCCGAACCATTTAAAATATCTAGTTCCCCCGACGGACATAATTGAGTGACAGACCGAGTCCGACCGTAAATCTCCGCTTTCTCTTTGTGCAGCGCATTCTCGCATTTTGACAACATTGCAAGTGAGCCTGACGAACCTGAAGACCCACCCGCAAACCTTAAGTCCTCTGTTTGGGAACACTTTGGTTTCAGGGTAAAATACGAAGATGGAAATAAACAAGTTGACAAGACAAAAGCAGTGTGCTGACACTGCAGAACAGCGGTCGGGTATGTACTTGGAAACACGTCTAACATGCTAACGCATCTAAAGCGACACCACCCGAGTTTGAACGTTAACCGGCACGACTAGAAAAAGCAATCTGGTGCAAACTACGATATCGTCGTCGTTTAAAAAGAAAGAGCGTTTCCCTGACCATCGTGCTAAAGAAATAATCAGCGCCATTGGAGTTGAGTAAAATTGTTTAAGCTGCACTTTAGATATAAGCATGTTTTGTTTACTGCACTTTAACAAAGTGGGAAAGCTAAGTAAGTTCCTAGTAAAACTGAATCTGAGCAGGCTTTAAAGCTGACCAGCTGCACTATACTTTTTATTTTAATTGAGTAAAACTGTTAAAGCAGAAATATATATTTATATTTTTCATTCAAAAAATGTGAAAAAGCAGGATTCTATATGTATTTGTTTCATTCAAAAATTGTGTAAAAAGAGTTAACTGCTGTGGTGGTATGTTTTAATAAGGTTACCAATAAGTAAAAGATATTTAATAGTTGTCTATTTTTTTCATTACTGTACCAAAAAAAAACAAAACGAACCGTGACTTGTGTACTGAGGTACGTACCGAACCGTGATTTTTGTGTACCGTTACACCCCTAACAAGAACATAGACCTAGTTAATACAATTGTTTTTCAACACATTAAAGCTGCGGCAGGCAGATTTATTTTTGCCATCATTGGACGAAAAACCCATAATTAACTTGGAGCATATTGTAATTCGAGTGATCTGAGACAAAACTAGACTTCTGCACCTCCTATTGGTTCTGTTTTCAGGCTTTCGAAAACCTAGCTTGTGACGAGAGACTCTGGCCAATCACAGATCATTTCAGGGAGACAGGGAGGGAGACAGGGAGGCTGTTCTACTAATGGAGATGCCCTTCCCTTTGGTGAAAGCCCGATTGAATGGTGGAGAATCCTGCAGAGAAAGTTGCGACTCCAGCATTGGCAACAACTGCCTACACTGCAAAGTAACCCGAAAAAAGGAAGACAGACTTTAAAAACAGAGTCTAAAAGAGTCTGACAATAAACAAAATAAAACACGTTCATATCAGCGAAGTGATTCAAAGATGGAGAGAAAATGTTGCTCATCATTTAGCCTTCTGCTAAACTGAGCCGCAGCCTCATGATCATGTTTCTGTGGCTAACCTTAGCTAGCGTCTCAAATCACAGTGTGTCCTACGAATCACTTCCTGCTGCTAACAACCATCTCACCATGAGAAAAGCTGGCAGCAGCTCCAGAGATGGACCACCAGTCCAACGCCACAGCAACCTGAATCCAGTCAGCACAACCGGACAGCCCCGACTCCCCGCCACCTTAGCAAACTTTCTGTTGCTGCTGTTACACAGGTTAAACCTGGTGCTGCCACTGGCAACCAGCTCGCTGTGACACCCAGTGCTGGTTGAATTGGAGCTGCTAAAGCTTGCAACCAAAGCTCTATCTCCTAGGCTGCTGCCCAATGGCTGAGTGAATGAGCTGCAGGCAACTCTACGATTAAATAAGATTAAAGTTTAAAGATAAAAGTTTACTGTATGAAGTGTTTGCATATGTGGTTGTCTGGTGGGAGGGACCAGGACACACTGCCAATTTGGGGTATACAGTTGATTTTATAAAGGTAAGAAAAATGTAGATTTGTTATCATAGAAAATTAATCTACCTAAATGCTATTAAAACTTGACGGATACTCATTTTCTACAGCTAATGCTAATGAGACACAGACCCTTGTTAACACCCCTGCGGCTCTTGTCCTTGGTTCCATCTCTTCATCTGTTAAACCCTCTGTCAGAAACTAAGGACACTGACTCGCGTGGGAAGTGTTTGATTCATTCCTGTTTTGAGAAATATTGTGTAAAACCTATTGTGTCTCAAGCTGAGATGGAAATAATTATTCATGCTTTTTATTTCATCCTGTCCTGACTATCATAACTCCCTCTTCACTTGTAGCAAGATGGATGGAATCCAAAATGCTGCTGCTGAGCTTCTGACCCAGTCTTCACAGAGACATCATGTAACACCAATCCTGGGCTCTTTCCACTGACTTTTATTTCTATGATATGTCTCCATTTTACATCTTTTGTCTTCATTGTGAAGCACTTTGTGACATCTGATCTCTTTCTCACTCACTTACCTATAAACCATTCTAACTAAAGAGCGTGTGGCCATAAATCACAGAAACACTTTACGATAAGCCTCATCATTAGCGTCAGTAGTGGCTCTCCCGCTGCTGAGGTCCTCACTGTGGCTCAATGCATTAGGTTCATCCTCTCCATCCTGCTCATTTGATCCCTCATCTGAATCTGATGAGCCATTGGGAGGCAGAACTATAATCAGGCTGCAAAATATGAGAGGATGGAAAGGACACTAATATAAAACAGCTGCTGCAAACTGATTTATCCCCACAGACCCAACACAGCAGCCGCCTGAACTGTGTCTGAAATTTAATGTGTGGGAAATGTAGGTATAAATCTGCAGCATGGTTTTATGGGGCACGCCATAGATTGAGAGACTATAAACTAAAGAGGGAGAGGGAGAGAGAAACGCAAATTAAAAGACTATTACAAGTTACATTATAGGAGCTCTCAGTTCAGCACCAGATGTACAAGTCACATGATTTTACCCACAGGTCCCGCCTGCCTATTATCCTCGACTTATAATGGATTGTAGCAGCTCCAGTCCACTGTGATATGACTGAAGGAGCCAGTAATACTGTACCGAGTAAATCAACATTCAAATGCTGCACAGGTTTTTTTTTTTTTTTTTTTGCACGTCTGTATTTCTGCACAGTTCCATACACTATTTGAATAATTATTCCAGTTGTAGCTGCGTAAGATTGTTCCCAGCTTGTGTGATCCAAAGATTTCCAGTGAATCCAGAGCATTGTGAAGTCCAAAAGTCAAAACTTATTAAAAAGAGACAGATGTCATCACCTCCAAAATTTCACAACATGTTTATATCTAATAACATATTCAGCTTTAATCCATGTTTATTAGCGTCACTGCTGTCAAAAATCTGTCTGCTCTTACACTTGGGGCACACCTTCATTAACAGGGCAGCAATACAACAGCACCATAAATTACATTTATTCACTAAGTAAAGTTGATAGGTTAAAGAAAAATACTAGCTCATTCAATCCAATTAATCACTTTCCTGAAATTGAGTTTATCTTTTATAATCTAATATTTTTTAGGGTGATGATGTCATGAAAACCTCAACAGAATCTTTGAAAATAAAAAATGACGGTACAGCCCGACACTAGTTGTTAAGTAATATCTGTATACAGATATAATATAGTCAAAAGAAATTTAAAGGATTTTCCCAAAATCTCCCTTTGATTTCTCATAACTCATTCAATCACTCCTCTTTTTGCTGAGCTGACAACTTCAAGCTGTTCAATTAACATTTCCTCACATACAGCCTTCCTCTTATGAGATAAACACAGGCCTGGAGTCCCAAACATGTCTTCTCTTCAAGTGAATTACAGCTGGGATGATTTATCTACGTCGTCTTAGTAAATATGTCGCTAAGTCAAGGCTAAATTTTGTTGACAGACTTCAGGAACATTGCCCCTATAAATGCAGCTGATCCCCAATCAATGACTCCTTCTGAAACTGGAACACTTCAATTCAGGGCCTTTCAAATGTCTGGATCAACAGGGTGTCTATAGGTGTAAGTCACTTATAGTTAATGCTTTTTAAGACGTTGTTAAGATTTTAACCAAATTGGACACCAACTTTTAGACAAATAATCTGTTTTTAATTCAAACATTGCAGGTAAAATTCAGTATATATGGTATGTAAAGGTTTAAACATTTATAATGTCAGAAGTGTGGACTTTTACTATGTAGAGCTCCACTCACAGGCAAATTAAAGGGCAAATCACTGAAATTAGATCAAATATCTGAGGTAATTAAAACCTTTACAGATGCAAATGCAAGACTAATTCATGATTTTTAAGGCCTAATATTTATATAAATGAATCTAAGACTTGCTGAGGATCTGCCGACAAACTGTCACAGGCCATAAAAACAACCTGCTTGTGTTGAGCTGGGTTCACAGCTGAGGTTGTTTACGCTCATCAGGTGGCACAGCTCGGTTCTGGTGCTCATTTTGGCATAAAATTGTGCCTTCATTACCACCTGCTGAGACCGCCTCTTACTCCAAAGCAAAAAGAGTTTTTTGTTGTTGTTATTTGGATCTTTTTTGTGTTCATGAAGCCCTATCTCTGATTTTAAAGTTCTGCTTCAGCAGGTGTTGTGTGTGTAGGCACTGCTTGGCGAGAATATGTGCATATTGTGTGTTATGCTACTGCCAACACTCACAGCTGGAGAAGACAAGAGGACAGGAGTGTTCGTCCATTGGGAAATTATGGAGTTGCAGCTGGCATTCTGCATTGATGGTCATCCTGAGGAGGGAGAGAGAAAGACTTAGATAAAGACATTGGATCATGGCCCATGTAGCACATTTTGTGAATGCACAGCTATCATCTCTGCTTATATCACATCATGCACTTTTTGCGCTACACTACACGAAGCGCCGGCTTTGAACCAGATGGTGCAGGATCACACTTGGTTGCTTGGTTGATGTGTGAAATCCCTCAAAATGACAGAACTGTTTAATCATCAGCGTCGGACATGTTTGTGGGGAAGACGGCATTAACTTAGAGGTCAGGGCCCAGAGGCATGTCAGAGTCTAAAAACAGCAGTACTTAGCTCTGATCACTGGACAAGTCAATACACCAGATGTTTTGGAGAAGAACCGGTGATAACAAAGACACAGGGGATTAGTTTTACATCCAAAATATAAAGCCTGCTTAATTTATATTCTCCGTGTGTTACTTCAATATATCATCCTAAAATTAATTTTCACTGGATGCGATAATGGCTGTAAAAACGAGACCATCATGAAAATGAGCTTTTTCTTTTGACTTGCTCTGTGTTGTTGCGTCTTTGTCCCCGCTACAGTTTCTCATTAAAACTGACTGACTTAGAGCACAAAAGAAGAGCCTCATTCAAAGCAGGAAGAGCGCTGCCTTGCTCGTCTTGTTTGTAGGTGAACAAAGTGCACATGACTGAGCTGTACAGTCCCAATTTGCATATATTTGGGCAAGACTGGCGAGCCGAGGTGAGGGGATCAAGCTGCGGTGGCGAACACTGCAGAGATGTGAGTGTGAGAGATGTATCACTCAATGCAAATACGCCCCCAAACAAACGCCTCTTTGAGACTTAATATCCTTTTAATGAAACAATGATTTTCAGATTCATCATGGAGACGCACATTAGCAGGAGTGGAATTAGCTATTAAAAGCCAAACATTTCGTGGGAAGTTTGCAGTTGTGAGAGGGAATTTCAAGACAGAATGTGTTTTTCCATCTGTGTATTTTTAGCTGTCAACATGTATAGGTCTTTAAAGCTCCGTTAGCACTAAGACTCTGCTGCTGATTGGTTCTAACAAAAGAAAACTGCTTTGTTTTTGTCTGGTGCAGGCCTATTCAGGATGTCTAAATATCAGACATGTACAGTTCATGCTTTCAAAGACCTCCTGAAGATAATTTCAGTCAAATTTAAGACTGAATTTGGAAAAAAAACATCTTTTTCTCACTCAAACATTGTTCTTAGTAGAAAGTAGAAAGGTAAGTGGTTTATACTTGGTCCCATGCAGACGTAGGCTTTATGTAGTAACATGGTTATTAGAGTGAGTTAGGTTAATCTGAATCTTGCCAACAGATAGATGCAAGTCGGTTTAAAGATTTGTAACATCAGAAATGTGGATGTCCACACAGAAGAGCTTCAAACATTTTGACAAAAGGAAATTAAAAGATGGATAAATGAAACTAGATTAAAAAATATTTGTGGCAATTGACAACCTCACAAATTAATTTAAGACTATTAAATGACTTTGGAGGCCTAATCGTGATAAAATGGAATTCAAGACATTTTTAGACTTTCAAAGGAGCTACAGACACTCTGCTGTTCTTTGCTTGATCAAACTAAAGTCACACATAAAATACATTTATTTGTTGCGAGACATCTTTGTCTAAATATAAGCAACAGAGCGAAGGATGCGTTTATATAAACAGTTTTATTTATGTGTGGTCATCAAACCCAGTAATTAAGAAATCAGATTGTTTATAAATAAAATATCTGATGGAAATGTATCCCATCTGCAGTCTGTAGCTTGTTTAAGCTGCGTTAATTGCTTTGTTGGCCACCTGGGAGGCTGAAAACAACAGTGGCATATTATCACCTTATAAAGCTGTTGTAGAAAACACGTTAGCATGCACACACTGTGTAAACCACCTCAGCTTTTTATGTTGGAGATGTGTTTCTAGCCACCTGATGCATGTGATTGCAATATTATCTCTCATTTTATTAGAAAAATACATGTCTCTTTAGCTGTGAAATGCTCCACTATGCTCACCAGCTAGATGCTAAGAATAGGGCAGGTAGTGTACAGTGGGTGTTACAGAGTCTGGTGATACATTTTGTTCACTGAAACAGGTTTTGTTTAGCATTAAGTTGTACTAAAAGACCCTCTAAGGAGTCGGATGTTCAGCTTAACTGGTAAATACATTTTTTTCACAAGCAAAAGTTAGCATTAGCCTTGATATTATCAACGTTAACCATAGTTGTAGAGGCACCATGCTACCTAAGCTAGGAGCTAGGGGTCTAGCGCCACTTTCTTATCCAAGAATGGTCACTTCTGGTCAAAAAAATCCAACATGACGAGGCTTCAAAGCAGAAGTCCACAAACCAATGAGTTATGTCACAGTAGCTAGATACATTATTTTATACAGTGTATGGTGAGAGTTTGTCGAATACAGTTTTAAGGTTTCTAAACGCGTAATGAAGAATGTTTCCCTTTTTGGATCCTCTCTGCTCCGTGGACGCATGTGAGAAAAAATAGGTTTTCCTCACAAGGTAAGGAACTGATGTAAAAATGGTTATTCTGTGAGTTAAGTATTTCTTTAAACTTTGTTGAGAGCTAATGATGACAGTGGTATTAACCTCTGAAACACCCAAAATCATTCCTCTTCAATTATGAGTTAGATTTTAGGTAATTATTAGAATGGTTTGAAGTAAAGCCTTTCTTTTCGTCTCTCCTTACAGTCATATTGTTACACCTTTATTGGATTGATTCAACTCTCCGTGCCATCCCGATGCAGCAGCAGCTCTGCGTCTGTTCCTCCAAAGGCTTGAAAACAAACACTCATGCTGGTATTTGCTGTTTGACCAGGGTCTAGCTTGAAATCCTGAATATGCGGGTGAAATTGGATCCTCAGGACAGAAAAAGCTCATGTCAGAGCTTGAGGGTTCATAAACCCAGATGCCACTCAAATTTAAAAAGAACCTGTCCACTTGAATCCTGAGTGGAGTTTTTTTTTTCTCGCCACTGACACAGCGAGGGTTATTTTGTCATAAGGCCATGCACACACATGCACAACCCTCCCCTGTTTGTCATTTCTCTGGCACTGAGAAGCTGTCAGAGAGAGCACAACTAAACGAGCAGTAACACATGACATGCTGACATGTTGTGAGAGGAGTTTGTGTTTTTCTGAGTCGAGTAAAGCAAGGCTTCGTAGCAAAAGCAAAGACACTCTAATTTCAATACTGAACAACATGCAGAGAGGAAACATAATTAATTACACTGAAGCAGAAGCTAAAATAAGTCAAGCCACCAGAAAAAGAATTCTATTGGAGAGTTGCTGTGTGTGTGCAGGTGGCTGAGTGGTTAAGACACAACTTACCACAGCGTCCCTGATTTGATTTATTGCATGTCATACCCCTCTCTCTCTGCATTTCCTGTCTGTATCTCGACTGTTTCTATCAAGGTAAAGGTGAAATGATGCGTATCAGCTTTTTCTAATCTCTCACTCAAGTGATAATATACTTTGGGGTCGGTTAGAGAGGGGTGAGTCAGTCAAACTGAACTTTCTAGTCCAAGCAGACAATTTAATTTGAGCAGAAAAAGAGCTTTTTTTTTGGTTAGAAAAAGCACCTGTATTAACATATCACATGTCAACAAGAATCTATATGACATTAGTATGTGCACAACGCTAAAAATAATCGAGGGCTGCACCCTGAAAGTCAAAGATTTAAATCATCAGTTTTTTTCAGTCAGTGTGCAGTGTCCTTCTGGGGACGTTTCAGTCCCCAGAATTAGCAGACTAAGTGCTCCTTGCTGTTACGCTGCTCTCCAATACACACAGCTGTGGACCCAGACCCAGGATGAGTCTGAGTGGGATGGAGGCAGCTGCCCAGAGGAAGAGAGGCTTTGCCCTGCCATGCTCTGAGATAACACTATCTTCTGCTCACAACAACTTCATACGATACAGTCTGTGGCTTTTGTTTGATATATAGTGTCAGCAAAAAATGTGGTTGCACACTTCAAAAGTTAGTGTAGTTAGCATGCATTAGCTCAGAGGGCTAACCTGGCTTGTTTGTTATATTTTGTGAATTTCTTGCATGCCTCCATGGTAAACAAAGAATCCAAAAATTAAGAAAATTCTTGATGAACTAGAGTAAAAGGAGGAGTGCGCTGAACAACAGCAGAAGTACACCCATCAGCCAAAACATTAAAACCACTGACAGGTGAAGTGAATAACATTGATCATCTTGTGACAGTGCAGTGTTCTCTTGGGAAACCTTTGCTCTTGGCATTCATGTGGATGCTACTTGACATGTTCCACCCACCCGAACACCGTTGCAGACCAAGTAAACCTCCTCTTGGCAATGGCACTGGTCGTTGGCAGTGGCCCCCCGGCAGGACAATGCACCATGCCACATCACAAAAACTACTCAGGAATGACCCGAGGAACAGGACAAAGAGCTCAAGGTGTTGACCTGACCTTCAAATACCCCAGATCCCAATCTGAGCAAACATTTGAGGGACATGCTGGTACCCGAGAGGCACCCCTGATCCATGGTGGGGCCTCCTTGGACCGGACTTGGCTCTGACTTGTCAGGGCATGGACACAGGATCTCTGGACGGTGTCTTATAGTGTCTGGCACCAACGTGTTGCCTTCAGATCTTTTGAATCCTGTGGGTTGTGAGGTGGGGTACCAGCACGTCCCACAGATGATTGATCAGATTGGGATCTGGGGAATTTGGAGGGCAGGTTGACACTTTGAGGTCTCTGTCATGTTCCTTGGGCCACTCCTGAGCAGTGTTTGTGGTGTGTCATCGTGCACTGTCCTGCTGGGAGGTCCCTGCTACTGGGGAGTGCTGCTGCCATAAGGAGGGGTACCTGGTCTGCACTGGTGTTCAGGTGGGTGGAGCGTGTCAGGTGGCCTCCACATGAATGTCAGAACCCAAAGGTTTCCCAACAGAACATTGCACTATAACAAGATGATCAATGTTGTTCACTTCACCTGTCAGTGGTTTTAATGTTTTGGCTGATCGGTGTATATATACTTTTAACTATATATACCTAACAAGTAGAACAGCTTAAACTCTACTTGACAGGAAGTGACAGTTGTCGGTGATTGAGAACACAACTCCTGGCCAATAAACAAGCTGGGAGGCGGGATTTAAATAGAATGCAATAGAGTGCACATGCTTACCCAGGTGTGCTACTTCTCCATGCGTAAGAATGTTAATGCAGAAGTGTTTAAAATAGGAATGCATGTGTTTGGGAAGTACGGAGCATACGACTGGATAAGTAAGTATGCTTGTTTGTAAATGTATGATTTGATATAGTTTTGCTGTTGTTAGTTACGTCTCCCTGTGACTTCAATTTTCTCAGTTGTTGTATTATTCATTCACTGTGGAGGCATACAAAATCATACAAAGTAGCATACAAATCCAACTTAACACTGTGTGAGTAACTGCAGGGTTTCTCACACATTCATTTCTTTGTGGCAGCCCACCACGATCAAAACATCTGCCGCCACAAAGAGATTTTCAATTTTTGGAGCTGAGCTGTTTGTTAGGAGTGCTGTTGAAATACATCTGACTTTGCTTATTTATAGCATCACACTGTCAGAGCACAGAGCATCAGATGCACTTGTATGGCTTTCAAAAGCTGGTCTGTTGAGCTGTATTGCTTGCCATCACTGTAAATCATCTTCTTTATTATTGACCACAAGTTCTCAATTGGGTTGAGATCCGGTGAACAGCTAGGCCAGTTCATAAGGTGCGATGCCAACCAGTCTTGGTCTAGCTGATTGTCTTTTCCATCATGGGAGGAAATTTGTCTTGAGGAAAGTGCAGGACTCACTTTTACACCATCCGGAAAAGACCAGCAAGTTCATCATCAACAATAGCAGCCCAGAACACAACACCACCACCGCCTTAGTGACGTCACAGACGAGTTGGAGCGGCATGGCCGCTTGAAATCCAACCAGATGCCCACTCATCTGGTCAGTCTAGGTTGCCCAGCACTCATCTCCGTGAATATAACTTTGGACAAGTCAGCTTTCATGTATTATTTTGCCCATTCCAGTCGTTTTTCCCAATGTATTTTCTTCAGTGGAGGTCTGGTTTTTGCCTTAGACCTTTGCCATTTGCCCTGGGTCTTTCAGCAACCTCTCATTTGATTCTTGACAGTTCTCGGCTTGATAATGTCCGACAAGCTTTTTCTACTCTGGGTTTTCTCCCATCCTGACTATTTTGGACGAATCTTTTTTATGGTTTGGTGGTCACGCTACATTTCTTGGCTATATCATTTGTAGATTCCCCCTTGCTCAGAGTCTTGACAATTTGACTCTCTTTGTTTTTGGTCAGGTCAGTTTTCTAGCCCATGGTCAAAGTTGAATAGGACTTGCATAATAATGTGGCACGCGTGGTCTGTGATCAAGGATATTGGAAAGCATTTTAGATTAAAACAAAAAGGGTTTTGTTAAAGCACAAGGCCTTAAATAAATCATACTAAAACACTATTTTTTCCTGAACAGCAGCCTTCCAGATTTTCAAGAAAAGATCACTTGCATAATAATTTGGCACGCAGTGTATTCTACTGGGTGTAAACAGGGTCTAACCCGCCTCTGCAGCAGCTGCTCCTCTCGTTTAATCTGATCTGATCAACTCTGAATGGATCAACAGATCAATTACCCACCCTGCGACGCACAAAGTGATGCTGAGCAAAAAAAAGGAACTCATGGAGAGCTCTACCTGCACTGTGTCCACTGACCCACAAAGACAAGGGACAAAGAATGATACACTGGGACAAACGCATTTTTAAAGACAAACTGATAAAAGAAATGATCATTTTGGGGGTGAAGTATTCCTTTAAGATGTAAACCCATGTTTTCAGGGGCTTTATAGAGAGGAGGTGACCTGCACAAACTGACTTGTGCACCTACATAGCAGCCTGATGGGAACACACAGAGCATTTATTGGAAACTACTGCAACAGACATGAATTTAAGATGACTGCAGCTTGAATTAATCTGAAAAATGCACCAATAATTGCCTATTAATGAGCCAGACAGGTTCGTACGTTGCTGCTTGCACCACTCAGGCTTCCTTCCTTTTGCCCAAATATGGATGTTAGAAGAAAGATGGTGCTTCAAATAGTTTGAAATCTGGGATGATGTAACAGATGCCTTGTCCATATTTTTTTGTTTATAAATTTTAAGCATCTGTAGTTGTCTACAACACTTTTGTACATTAAACAGGATTCACTGCGGATACTTCTTTGTTGGATCTCCAGACAGTCTTTTGTGTCTTGTATCATACTGTTCCGTGTTTTTATGTCTTTTACCTCAGTGTGTAGAGGACTTTTCCATTGTTCCAGATCCGAAGCAGCTGATTGGGCGTCGTTATCCAGTGAGAGTCTGCGTTCTTGGAATTCCTAAAGATGGTGTCAGGCAGCCAGATCAAGCCGACCATATTGCTGGATGAATAAGAGGCAGAGAAAGACACAGAGAGAAAGAAATGAGAAAGAGGGGCAGAGGGTGAGAAATGATTGCTGCTGAATTCCTCCAGATTTCTCTGAAATGCATGAAGCAGCTCTACTTCCAATAAGAGGATAATAAAATACCCGAGCGACACCGGGAAAACAAAGCACATCAATCAATTTGTTCCATTAATTACAGGCCTCTTCCCAAGAGACGGAAGAATATTGTTCTTGAATGAGATATTCACAGTATGAAAATGTTGAAGCGCAATAGCTGCCACAGTGGAAACAGCAGTCACAGCAGCGTCCTGGAGTTCATTTAAAAATATATCTAAATATACAATACTATAATTCTCAATGGTATCAATGCTACAGCCGCAAAGTTGACATATTTGGAGAAAAAGCTGTATATCCGCAGTAAACCCAGCATACCTGTTGAGGGTTAGCCGCATGCTGCTGCTGCTGTTATACCGCAGACGGGTGTCCACCCAGGTCTGGGCGAAGATAATATCGATCTGGTACTCCTGGGGAGAGAAAAGTGGACTCAATATACTGATCTGACAAACCTTTTTAAAGTGCGTAAAGACAGAAGAGATGGCTGAAGAATGTCTGCTGAGCAGTCTCGGTCCACTCCTTCTGGAGGAGCTGATAATGTGTTTGTTTGAACACAAATGTGTCCACATCAAAGGAAATACTAACGCAGCGCAGCACTCGCTGGAAAAAACACTCAAATAGACATTATGCTTTTGATATGGAAAATAAATTACACCATCTCACAAACTGTTTACCTCAGCACTTTTTTCTTTAACCTCAGCATTGACCCCTCCTCTAATTGTGAGAAGTTCTAGCACAAGAACACTGGATCAGGATTTCCTTACTTAGCATGTAAAGTAAGTTTCAGTATTTGTCTACTTTGCATTGTGTTTCCTTCTCGTCTTTACACTATATGTTAAAGGAAAGTTTGGATTTTTGAAGTGAAGTTGTCGGAGGTACTTATCCATAGTCAGTGTTTTACATACAGTAGATGAAGCAGGCAGGAGTACTGTCACTGAAGCTGAGCAATGTACTGCTACGGACAGGGGCAACAACATGTTCTTTAGCCAGAAAAAAAAAAAATCAATATAAGTTACACTATATATAGAATATTTTCACAGCTTTACCTCAGCTTTAGACAGCCCTTTCCAACAAGGAACGGAAGCCTAAATATCCATCTGTGCTTCCCTTCAAAGCTACCAGACTCCTTTGACAAAACAGTCATTTTACCTAGCATAACACAGGAGCTGCTGGTCCACCACTGCATTGATCAAATTGTTTGCTTGTGTTATGTGTGACTCTGGTGTTTCAGTTTTCACAAAAGTCTCACATTAACAAACAAACTTACTGACAGAGGCAGCAGTGGACAAGCAACTCCTGTGTTTTGCGAGGTAAAATTGTTTTTGTCAAGGAGTCAGGCGGCTTTAAAGAGAGCGTAGATGAATTAATCTGCTTCACTTCCCATCAAAAAGGGCTATCTGACGGGATAGGTAAAATATTCTATATACATCCATTAGCCAAAACATTAAAACCACTGACAAGTGACATGAACAACATTGATCATCTTGCTACAATGCAATGTTCTGTTGGGAAACTTTGGGTTCTGACATTCGTGTGGATGCCACCTGACACGCTCCACCCACCTTAACACCAGTGCAGACCAGGTATTCCCCCTTGTGGCAGCTGCACCCCCCAGTAGCTATGGCCCCCAGCAGGACAGTGCGCCCAAGGAACTGGCCCAAGGAACATGAGAAAGAGCTCAAGGTGTTGCCCTGGCCTCCAAATTGCCCAGATCCCAATCGGATCAAACATCTGTGGGACGTGCTGTTATCCCACCTCAGACTCACAGTACTCAAAATATCTGAAGCCAACGTGTTGGTTCCAAACACTATAGGACACCCCCCAGAGGTCCTGTGCCCATGCCTTGACAGGTCAGAGCCAAGTCCAGTCCAAGGAGCACCCACCATGGATCGGGGGTACCAGCATGTCCCTCAAATGTTGGATCAGGTTGGGATCTGGGGTATTTGGAGGCCAAGTTAATGCCTTGAGTTCTTTGTCCCATTCCTGGGGTCATTCCTGAGCAGGTTTTGTGGTGTGGCATGGTGCATTGTTCTGCTGGGGGGGCCACTGCCATTGACAAAAGCTGTTGCCATGAGGGGGTAACAGTGTTCAGATGGGTGGAGCACGTCAGGGTGCATCCACACGAATGCCAGGACCAAAGGTTTCCAAGCAGAACATTAAATTGTAACAAGAGGATCAATGTTATTCACTTCTGTCAGTGGTTTTAATGTTTTGGCTGATTGGTGTATACACTACACAACAACTGATACTGATTTTTTAGATGGCTAAAATACATTTTACTGTTGCCCCCATCCACAGCAGTACACCGCTAAGCTCCATAGCAGTACTCCTGCCTGCTTTTTCCAAACGGGGGGAATACGACTGACATCTACTGTCTGTAAAACACTGACTATAGATTAGCATCACACAAACCAACTTCAAAAAAACTGAACTATCCCTTTTAATCCTTGGAAGATGTTAAAGTGAAAATATATGTAACTTGTTTTATCTGATCCAGCTCTGGTTGAGTGACAAGTTACTAATATAACCACTTGTCTCAGAGAATTGCTCGTTCCTCTGGAGAACTTGCGTCCAAATAATGGCTAAATATAACCTGGCAAGATTTGGCTGACAAATAGTGTCCTTCGTTGATCTTTACCATCTTTATCTCACATTTGGAAAGATGTGGATTCAGCTGACAGCTGGCTGCACAGCTGTCCTCACTCACCCACAACCCAGCATACACTCTAAATAGCATTCTACTGTTGTTGTAATAGCACAATGAAATTTTGTGCTTAACATGAAAGTGATGTGGTTGCAGTTGCATGTTAAAATCTTGACTCTTGCCATGGTTACTGTAAACACATGGAAACCAGGTTGGAATATCTTCAAAAAGAAGACAGAGGGGCTAAGAACACAAACAACCCTGTATTTGACACCACTCCAAACCAACAAACATTAAACTGAAAACACAAACAGTAAAAAACTGCACTGAAAAATAACTTAAACTTGTGTCTAACTCTAAAGCCACACTGCCTGTAACCTCACGACAATTTTGACAAATAGAAACTCTAAAAAAAGCTGAGTGGTTGCAGTGAGCTGCTTCAACAATGCTGTTTATCACCCTATCTCTAATATTGTAGACACCACATTTAATTGCTAAGACAATATAACATTTATTAAGTCAAGTACTGATTTGAAATCTAACGCTGAACATTAAATGTATTAAAACTACATAAATTAAAAACGTATTACAGGAAACCATTTATTATTTGAAAAGAAAGATACTATTTAAAGATAAATATTGTATAGTGAATACAGATCAATCTGTGACAGCCCAGAAATTAAACACATCTTAATACCCTTAAATCAGCTGGGATTAGTCACAGCTTCACAGTGTTCAGGAGTTGAGGACCTCCAACATAGCCGGCAGAAGGTCAGTACATCAGCTGGAAGCCCTCTATAGAACGTAAACGAGGTGGACTGATATCTCAATGATAAGGTCACACAGTGAGGACTCATTGGAAACTATTCACCACCCTCAGCTGATATGAAAGGGAGGAAAAGAAAAATGTCATTCCAGGGTCTGTTATGTGAGACAATCTCTGAATGATCATATTTGTCGAAAAGCTGATCTGAGCTTAAGGGAAAAATGTGCAATTATTGAAGGAGTTTTAAACTTGTGTCATGTTACTCTTCAGCAAAAGTGACCCAACTAAAGATTTATCACACTCTGTACATGTGTAAAGTAGAGTAAGTGCACAAACCCACCCCAAACATCACAATTTCGTACAAAGTGTCACTCACTGTCTGACTTTTCTGACCTTTTCCAAACACAGACAGACGAGACCTGACCTTCCCAATACATCTGTGGCCAGAATCCCCATTGTTACAGTAGGCCTGCATGACCTTTGGAGGATAATGATAGGGTGACACGCGCTGTTAATTCAGACAGCAAACTGCAAAGTGTTACATGTTGCGCCTGGTGCGGATGAACTCTCAGACTGGGAATTTCTGCTTCCACTGGGTCCTTTTGGGGACTACACCTACAAGACAAGGCACTGAAGCAGGTCCATTATTCATGGACATTATGCAAAACAATGATGGCGAGTGTTGGGAGATATCTGACTGAAATTAACTACGGAGGCTTGCATTATTCTCCTGGGGATCCATTTCAAAGTCAGAAAACGGAGGCGTAAAGGGAGTCCATTACTCACCGCTAGTGACTGAAAACAATGAAGCACAGACCTGCAGGTGAGATAATCAAGGGTGGCTTGTGTTGTATATTCTCTGCTGGGAAAGTCCAACATATAAAGTCAGAGACAGCGAGTGTTGTGAGTTCATTATTTAGGGTATAAATATTTTATTTTAGGTCTTGAAATATTCAGAATGTGATAAACTATTTCCCTCCTGTCCTAGACTAAGTTTTACACAACAGGAGATAGGTATAGGAAGTGTTAGGAAGCCATGATAAAAATAAAGAAAATTTTCTTTATATATTGTGAATCAGATTCATTAAAAAAGGTGAAGGTACAGGTATAAATCTTCGATGCATATAATTTAAAACTTTTGCATATTATTATTATTTTATTAATAAATGTTGGCATTGTACGTTTCTGCAAACCACAGATATGTCACATTCGTACATTTCATAAGTAGCAGACATGTTGAAACTGGCTTGGTTATTATTAGGGATGCACCGAAATGAAAATTTGTGACCGAAGCCAAAGCTGAATAAAATTACGCTTGGCTGAATACCGAGTACTGAATACCGAATACCGTTGTTTAGTTTTTCATTAGTTTTTGCAGATGAACCCACTCCAGATTAGTGTTGTCACGGTACCAAAATTGGGACCCACGGTACGATACCAGTGAAAATATCATGGTTCTGAGTAGTATCAGGATACCACAGCAAAAATGAGGCAGATATGCCTTTTGTCATTTATAAAAAGATAAATCACTTTTCTATAATACATCAATGATATTTCAATGGAATAAATGACTTACTGACTTATTCATACTTCAAAAACAGCATCAATGAGTGATTAACATAGGGGGGATCAAAATAAAATAAATAAATAAAATAAAAATCAAACAGCCACCCTACTCCCCTGACAAGTAAAGAACAGTCCCTCCATAAGTAAAGAACAGTCCCTAAAGTGCGGTGAGGTTTGTGGAGCGTTACCTACCACAAAGAGAGAAATGTGAACGGCTTGTTTCTCCTTTGACACGTCACATACCTGTGTGCCGCCACGGCTCGGCTGTCCAGGTACTTTTGGGAAGTCATGACGCCAAGAAGAGGACATTATTGGAGCTCGACTTCTTCGTCGCCAGTAAGCCTATGGCTGCCGTATTTGAGAGGAATACATTCCTGTCTGTGTCTGTGACCCCCATTCAACCCACAACCGGCGGGATTCGCCTTTCGTTTCTGACGCTGGTTGAAATCTGTACTCGCACAGCGTGCTGAATGATTTATTTTGCTCGAACAAAATTATTTTTATTCGCAAATGCGAGTGCAGTGACGGACGGAGTAAAATATCGCCACACTGCTGACATGTTACTCCGTCCATCACTGCACGCTGTTTGATTGCGTTATCAAAACACGCCACTATTATTCAGCCTTGCTTTTCACTTATTCCACCGAATACCGAATGTGTGTATTTTTGCAATATGCGGCCGAATATATTTGGTGCATCCCTAGTTATTATAAACATTGCTGTAAATTGCCGAACTTTTCCTTATGAAATAAACATGGCTGAAAATGTCCCGACCTCTTGCAAAAAAAATACCCCTGCTTTTATTCTTCAACCATGGCTGAAAATGTCCTGATCTTTTCTTAAAAAATACCTAGTTTGGAGATGCACCAAACTCTCCTTAAAAATACTGGATCTTGTCCCTACAAACAAAGCTGGAAATGTCCTTACCTTTCGTTAAAAAATACCCGGTTTGGCTGGGACAAACGCAGCTGGAAATTTCCTGATATTTTATTAAAAATATCTCTTTTTTGCCACAAACACAGATGGAAAGACCCTGACTTTTTGTGAAAAAATACCCAGTTTAGCCCCTACCAACACGGCCGGAAATGTCTCAACCTCTCATTAAAAAATACCTGGTTTTGTTGCTACAAACACGGATAGAAATTTCCGTGTTTGTGGCAACAAAAAATGCCCACTTTGGTTGCTATAAACATGGCTGTACATGTCCTGACCTCTTGCAAAAAAAATGCCTGGTTTGGTTGTTACAGCTGGAGATGCACCAACCTCTCATTAAAAAATACTGGATCTTGTCCCTACAAACACAGCTGGAAATGTCCTGACCTTTCGTTAAAAATTACCCAGTTTGGTCGCTACAAACACATTTAGAAATGTCTCAACCTCTCATTAAAAAATACCTGGTTTGGGCGCTACAAACACTGCTGGAAATGTCCTGACCTCTTGTTAAAAAATACTTGATCTTGTCTCTACAACCATGACTAGAAATGTCCCAAACTCTTGTTAAAAAATATCCTGCTTGGTTGCTACAAACACAGCTGGAAATTCCCGACCTCTTAAAAAACACCCCTTTATGTCCCTACAAACACAGCTGGAAATACCACAACATCTTGTTAAAAATACCCACTTGTATGAACACGGCTGGAAATTGCCCGACCTCTCGGTAAAAAATACCTGGTTATGACCCTACAAATTGGCTGAAAATATCCCAACTTCTTGTGAAAAAATACCTGGTTATGTCCCTACAAACACAGCTGGAAATGTCCTGACCTTTTGTTAAAAAATACTCGGCTATGCCCCTATGTACGTGGCTGGAAATGTCGTAAACCTCTCATTAAAAAATACCCGGTTATGTCTCCACAAACACAGCTAGAAATGTCCCAACATCTTGTTAGAAATACCCACTTTGGTTGTTTGTTGGTCTTGAACAGTGGTCTGCTTCTATCTGCTGTTAAAGCAGCCGTCTCACCGAGTTGTAATGCCATCCACCATCCCCTTCTCGTCCTGATGAAGCTCATACATATGTAATCTAAACTATGTAGAAATGTTGATATGATTTGAATGAAATGTACAAATGAAACATAATCCTGGTTTGCAGATTTTGTACAATGCAAACATTGTACTCTGGCAGCTGGGCTTTCAGCGGACACTGGATATCTGCACATTAACTTGATGTTACAAAGGTGGATAAAGATCAACAAATTTGGCCCCCTTCTCTTTGGGAATGCAATGCTGCTGAGAATCTGATAATATGAAATCCATTATTAAAGCCAAAGGATGTTGACAGCAAAGTATGTCTGACTGAAATTAATTAGCTTGACTTGAACAGTGTCAGAACAAATAGCTTCCTCCTTATCCAGCCTCATCATTTTTGCATGGAGGCGGATCGCTCCTTACCAATTACAGACGTCGCTCAGCCACATTTTCCGCATCCATGTACCAAAACGTTTCCCAAGAGGGTAGATATGCTTAATACTTTATATCTTCATAACTTTGTGTTTAGTGGGAGCTTGATTGAAAACTTCACACTCACTGAGCCAGAAATGTTGTTCTCGCCTGAATGTTTTTGCAAACTTTCAATAAAAAAGTGTCTGGGTTGGTAATGACAGGCCGTCCTGGTAACATTTTCAATATTTAAATGGTTTCATATGTCAACCGACGCTGCATCTTGAACGCCTCAAAATGTCTCAACAGAGAGATGATTATACAAATATTTTTTGGTGCTCCCTCTCCACTTTGACTTTGACCAATAGGAACACAGAGAGGAAAATCCTGCATAGCATATCTTAAGGTAAAGGATCTAAGTTCTTCTTTCACCACTGATGTTATGCTCTCTTCTCGATGCTGGTTTTCTTAATTAACTTACCAAAAAAGTCAGTTCAATCTGACATAAATATTACACCATTACAACCTCCCTCATAAAGGACTCTACTCACTTACTTCATTGTTGATCAAGTGGAATCCAGTCTGCTCTAAAATAATGTCTTGCACTTAATTATATTATTCTTTGCAGTGAAGGAAATCTCAAACTTATGCACAGATCACTGACTAATGCATTTCTTCAGGCACAACCGATGCCGCATAGTTGGTATAAATATTTATAAGTGAAATATTTATATCTCCCAGACCTTGGGAAATTGGTCACTGGACTACATTTTTAATCCCTCAAGAAGAAGAAGAAGAAAAAAGACACACATGATTTCTCTGAGTCATGTGTCCATTTCTGCACTGGTTCTTATAGTACTTCATCATCATGATCCTGAACGATATTTAAAATATGCAGTCTTATTCTCAGAGCCCTCATACCCACTCCCAAATGAACACATTCACCCAGGATGCATTGCTTTGTCCCACAGCCAGCTTCACAGTGATGATCCTTGTGTGTGACGGGCAGAAATAACGGTAAACACGACCATTCAACCACTGCTTAAGGGTGGCGATGAACTTTTGTCACATGTGTAATAAACAAAACTGTGTGTTACCTGCGGATATGAATGGCATTTGAAAGATTGCTTTTGTATGTGTGTGTGTGTGTGTGTGTGTGTGTGTGTGTGTGTGTGTGTGTGGAGCTAATTTCATAAACATGCTTTTGTCTTGTTCGTCCCTAAGAATCAAATAGAAAGACCTTTGAAAGAAACAAAAGGGAATGATTTGCATACCTGGCTGTTTAATTGAAGTCTGTGAGGATGGGAGAAACACAGAATAAGGAATGACACAAACTGTCGGCTGTGTTTTACTGAGCATCTGGCCTCGGGTACAATCAACACCTGTGTTCTTTGTCTAACTCTACGATAAATGATTTCATTTTGTTCGTACTGGTAATAGAGGTAGAAGACATAGTACAGGCAGCAGTAATGTGCATTTATCTGCCAGTTGTGCTGGTACTAATGACACAGCAGGAGTATCAAAAGAAGTAGTGCTAGTAATAAAAAAGATAGAAGCGACATAGAGTTGAGCATGGTCAAATTGCTTTGATAGAGAATTGAAGAATGACCATGACCATGACAGAGCTAAAGACTCTCAGGTGAGGTTATTTTTCTTGTGACATTGATTTTGAAATCTGCCACATTTACAGTTTAATTATTATCATAGCCTCATATTAACCTTAATAAAATAGAATACAATATTAAAACCAAGCAGAATCCGCACAGGCTGAAAAATTACACCAATGCAGAGGTACCAAAAACTGTTGTGCAGCAAATGGCCAGTTGGGGCTGGCTCAAAGAGCGAGTCAATCCCTGTAGACCCCTGTATTAACATACCCAAATTGACAGCAGAAATAAACATGTTTACAGCCTGGTGCACAAAACAACTTCTGTCTCTATAATGACAATTTTAGGATCGTCGTTTTTTTAATTAAGGATGCAGTTGGGTCCACTGACAAGTCACCACTATTGTGCTTTCATGTAACCATGGTGTAACCCCAGATCATAGACGGATAATAAGGTGGATGACATGACAGCTCTCCAAAAATGAAGCCAAAACATCTCAATCGCCCCCTAGTGGCTGGCTGCTGTACAGGTCATAAGCCCTGGCCCTATCCATATTAGTGGATGGGACATGGGCCACACTAAAAACTCAAAGTACAAGGCAAATACATTTTTCCTTACATTTTTGATTGGTTGGATGGGTGTATGGGCCGGCAGAGAAAGCTACTGTGCAGAATCTGTCTCCATATGACATCACCAGCGCAAGATGTCAGCTGCCGAACCGAGGATATTTTGGCTTCATTTTTGTACAGTGAGGGTTAGTGGAAACGCGTGGTCCATCTTTATATGGTCTATGCCCCAGATTCACAGAGTATAAGCCTAGCTGTACCTGTTGCTATTGTCATCAATTGTAAGATTTCGGTCGCCTGAAAAAGTCTCATTCATCGTTTGTATTAAAAGACCCTCTGAGGAGTCAGATGTTCAGTTTTTTCAGTAAGTACATTTTGTTTTATTGGTTTTAAGAACATGGGAAAAGTTTTCCTTAGTTGATGGGGCATGGACCAAACTAAAAACAGTTTGGTCCATGTCCTTTGTTTCTGACAGATATCTATTCATTTTCAAACCATGACTTTTCCTCATCTTAAACAAGAGATCCCTTTCTGGGAGAAAGCCCTCAAGGGAAAAATTCTTCCAGCTGCTGTTTTTTGCTAGAGACAGTTAGCATTAATATTATCTTAACAACAGCTGTAAATGCACTGTGATAACAAAGCTAGCAGCAAGCGTTCGGGCAAGTTCTACCTTCACGTCCAAATGTAATCACTGCTGACTCCAAGAAAACAAGATGGCGATGGCAAAAATGCCAAACTCTGGGCAGCAAAACTAGGCCCCCTGAATGAGCACCAGACTTGACATAGTGGCCAAACCGCATTATTATAACTTCCAGGTCCATCACAAGATCCATCGGGCCCCAAAAGACTATTTCCCAAAGACCTATGTTGTGAAAGAGAGCGTCACAACCCCTGCGAAATGACTCTTTTCACAATGAAAGCTGCACGATAAAATCATTTCATCTCCATTCAAGTTAGTGGGGGGCTAAACCACAAGTAGCCCGCTCGGCCAGCAAAAGTCTTTGATGTGCTTGCTCTATGGGTCCAGTGATGCAAAAGATCTGGATAATCTTACCCCGGTGAAGTCAAACTTTTTTGGCTTCATGTGCCAATGAGCATCTTCCAAAGAGACGATTAAGGTCCCGCCTTATCCATGTTTAAAACAGGAGTCCACAAACAAATGAGTGATGGGCAATGGCTACATCCATTAATTTTTACACTGTCTATGATTCAAACCTACACTTATACTAGTATTAACAGCAACATTTTAAAGTCCTTTGCTTTAATGCACAACGCCACACGATGCATCATCTCTTGTTTATCTCCTTAAACATATTTTCATACCTCATGCTTTTTGCCTCTGTCTTTGAACAGGTGATCGTTTTCCAGGGCTTAAGGAGTAGCCCTTCAAACACAAAGTGCTCATTATTAATTTATAAGCCGAGTTTCACTTCAAACACTAAATTTCTGTGTACATTGATTCTGAGGGAAAAACAAGCGCAGGAGGAGAAGGCAAAAGAAGAGGGATAAGTTAAGAGAGGAAACAGCAGAAGGTAATGGGATCTAACAAGGACAAAGAAAGTAATTAGGAGCAATAATGAGAACTGAAAGATTTAAGAGGAAAGATGCTGGAGAGGAAAGAAGAAAAAGTAGACACAAGGCACGATTAGTGATCCTGTTGTTACCACCATGTCAGTCAATCAATATCAGCTGACTTTCCAAATCCTATTCGAAGAAGTCACATCTTACATAACGCTGCAGCTGCTGGTTTTGCGTTGTTCCACCTGCGGCAAGCTGTATACTGACAATGATGATTGATATCTACCTGGCTCCATCTGTTCTACTTACTTATTTCCATACCTGGATAATGGCATCTCTTGCATTGTTGCATTGTGTGTCTTTATGAGCTCTGTTCTGTGTAGCCCTGGAGGGTTTTATTGCTTTCACAGCGCACTCCTGCTTGGATTTATTGGGGAGCATCCTCAAGGGTGCACCTACTCCACAAACACATCAGCAGACAAGAATTTTGATAGTGGATAATTCTGCAAAACCTTGGATTCACACTTTTTTATCATATCTGCGTATGGCAACTACACTTTGGTTGAGATTAAAGAAAGGACAAGAAAAAATACAAACATTCTTGCCTTTTACTTTCTGTCTGGTTTGTGTTTACACCTGCTTCTTACAACTGACCTACGAGCTGTGAACAGGAAGTAATGTACACTGATGGAAACTACTTGATTGGATAGCTTTGGCGATCATCATCCACTTAATATGACATCACATCCCTATTTAGATACTGTAAATGGCAATAAAGTTTTATTTCCTTGACATTTTCATAGGTAAGGCAAATGACAGACTTCACAGTGCACTAATTCAGAGTGCCTTTCCAAATGGTTCAAGTTGAGTTGCCGACATAGTGTGCTACTTAATCACAAGCATTCATAGTTAGAACGCCTGTTTTGTCAATCAAATATAAATCAAACTTTAGAGTACTATACCTCATTTTGTTACGCAAATGGAGGACTTTTCAGTCAATTTAATCTCACAAGCAAAAAGAACACATACCCTCAACTGCTGGTAAAAACACTGAATGAAGCAGTTTCATCTCTCTATTCTGTTGACTAAGGGGTTCAAGGGATATTGTGAGCTACCTGCTAGCTGCTACCTTTAACTAAGCTTGTTTCTCTGATAACTTAAGATCCAGATGCGCAATGACTGAAATCCTGCCATTAAAAGATATACTTAAAAACAACCAAGATCCAAAAAGGGATGATGAAGTGACTTGAAACAGTAAGAAAGTAGTCAACCGACAGCCGGTGCTCATGGAGAATCTTGTCATATGTTATTAGTTTAGATTAGATTTTAGTTTCTAAGATTCAACTATTCCCTCTGATTTCCCTTAGGTGTTATCCTTTTAAAAAAGATCATATATGACAGTTATATGAGAAAAACATTTTTAAATTTTATTACTAGGTTTCTCATCAACCTCTGAAAATGCAATAACACAGGGAATGCCATTTAATTTTCTGAATTAACTCATGAAGCTATCCTAATGCTGTCGTGGTGTAAAAGGCGATGAACAGTGACCTTCTGCACTGCAATCAGATAACCTTTTCTTATGAATTTTCAGCCCCACTCTCCCAGCACCTAAATGAGTCACATCATTGAAGGTCAAGCATGGAAAAGTTACAAAAAACACACACCGGCCCACACACACTTTCAAAATGCACACCCATGCACCCAGGCTACATTAAAAGGCACTTTAAAGTGACGTTTGACATCTGGAAAAAGTACAAACTCTCTGCTATACAAGAGGACAGCGAAGTCTCAGTCTGAGTAACTATGTTCCTCTGAGTCGTATCAACGCCAAGCTTAACACTGCTCAGGCTGTGGACACCTTGTCTGCTGTTAAAGCCAGTCAAAACTGCACATAGTCAGCATGACAGCCATTGTCTTTGCTAGTGCGACTGGTGTGTCAAGTATTACCAGTATTTATACCACATCATTCTAATTTAAGTTAAAAATCTTCTGAGCTCTTTATTTTCTCAGTTAGATCCTAAAATACTACAGAGCAAAAATAATTAAAGGACCCTCACAGGGACTGTATTCAACGAACAAGTGTGCTCCAAGTGCATCTTATTATAGTTCTAGAGGGTGTGGAGTGTCATCAAACAAATAATCATACCCATCATGAAACCCGAGATGTGTTTCGTGTCCTGAATTGATTTAGACTCTTCGTGATGTTCAGATGATCATGTGCCGGGCTGAATAACAAAGTGTTTGTACTTTGTTTAGCTTGTTCAGAGCTGGCCCTAGTTGAAGTGATTTTTCCCACTTGGCACACAGCTTTTGATTAAATCAGAATGAGGATTTATGGTAAAATGAGGTACTAAGTAGTCTATGCGAACCTGGATCTACCCCGTCTACCAGACCTCAGCCTCATTATGTTCAAGGACTTCTTGTAGAAATACCTTACCCTCCAAATGACCATTTGTATATCAATAATTCACCCCTTGTGACACTGAACTTGTGAAGAATACATTATATTTCTCTCACACCTCAACAGTGAGCGAAGAATTTAAAAAAGGAGAAAATTCTTCATGAATTGAAGTCATAGGGTTCCCCATTTAATAACAGTAGAATTATATTCAAAACATCTGTATATAAACTCTCAGACAACTCGTGTAGTATAATCCAAGTCTCATTTATCCACCTGTCCTGTGCTCAGTACTTGACAAACAGACAGCCCTTTCTGACGGAAACAGAAAGTGAAACTTACCTATGCTCTAATCAAAGCCAGACTCCACTGACAAAACCTGTATTTTTACACATGGGAGCTGATGGTCTACCGCTGCTTCACTTATTTGGTTTGTTTGTTTGTGACTTTGGCAGTTTTTAAAGGGTTAGTTTTGGTTAACCAAAGTCACATAATAACTAACTGAGCAAACTAACTGATCAAGGCAGCGGTAGATCAGTAGCTCCTTTGTTCAGCGAGGTAAAATTACTGCTTTTGTCAAAGGAGTCTAGCTTTGAAAAGAGCATAGGTAAGTTTCACTTACTGTTTCACTTTCCGTTCAATTACCCATCAGAAAGGGCTGAGCATATGACCTGATAAATGAGACTTGGATTATTCTGCAAATTAATCATATTCTCTGTTTGTGGTTTCTTCATTCACCGTGGAGGCATGCGAGAAAAACAAAGTTTGCTTCACAAATTCAGCGAATCACAGGGTGAGTAACTGAAATACATATTGTCCATTGGGGGTGAAGCATTCCCTTCAGATTATTTTATTTGAAGTTGATATAGCAAAAACGTTCAGCACAGAGAGCAACATCAGCATTTATCTGGTGCCGTTTTTCTGACCGTGTGATGATTTTAAAGTCCAATATTCACTCTTTTAGCTGTTTTCGTCTTCTCCAACTCTTGAGGAAAATAGCCGTCTCTTTAGCTGTTAGCTTATCTGTGTTGGTGCTGCTGGGCAGATAGCATACAGTGCCTTTTTAAAGCTTTTCCTGGATGAAAACAGCTTCATGCTGTGGCCAAAAAGGAAATGAAAGCAGTGAAAATGAACCACCACAGTTAAGTTGTGTACTGTGAAACCAAAACAAATCGCTGAAATATGCCAAAACACTCATATGTTAGAGTGATTATGACACAAATATATTACTGTACTTAAGCAACTATCAAAAATACCTAATATAGCGCAAAGTCCATCCATCCATTTTCATCCACATATCCAGGGCCGGGTCACGGGGCCAGCAGCCAAAGCGAAGCACCCCAAACATCCCTCTCCCAAGCAACACTTTCCAGCTCCTCCTGGGGGACCCCAAGGCGTTCCCAGGCCAGATGAGATATATAATCCCTCCAGCATGTTCTGGGTCTGCCCCGGGGCCTCCTACCAGTGGGACGTGCCCGGAACACCTCCAGCGGGAGGCGCCCAGGAGGCATCCTGATCAGATGCCCAAAGTACCTCAACTGACCCCTTTCGACGCAAAGAAGCAGCAGCTCTACTCCAAGCTCCCTCCAGATGTCCGAGCCCCACACCCTTTCTTTAAGGCTGAGCCCAGCCATCCCACGGAGGAAACTCATTTCTGTCGCTTCTATACGCGATCTATTTCTTTCGGTCACTACCCAGAGCTCATGACTATAGGTGAGGGGTTGGGACGTAGATGGACCAGTAAATCGAAAGCTTTGCCTTCTGGCTCAGCTCTCTCTTCACCATGACGGACCAGCGCAGCGCCTGCATCACTGCAGTGGCCGCAACATACTGCCGATGCATTTCACACTCCGTTCTACCATCACTTGTGAACGAGACCCCGAGATACTTGAACTCCCTTGCTCGAGGCAGTAACTCTCCCCCAACCCGAAGAGGGCAATCCACCGGTTTTCGGCAGAGCACCATGGCCTCAGATTTGGAGGAGCTGACTCTCATCCTGACCGCTTCACACTTGGTTGCAAACCGCCCCAGTGCATGCTGGAGGTCACAGTGTGATGAAGCCAACAGAACCACATCATCTGCGAAAAGCAGAGATGCAACTCTGAGGTCCCCAAACCAGACCCCTTCCTCCGTCTAGCTGCGCCTCGAGATCCTGTCCATTAGTACAAATTGAGATTTATATTTTTAGCAATTTCAGGATAATACATGTCGTCTTGTGTCCTTCAAGAGGCACTGCAGTGTCTTGAAATTCAAAGGGTTCTGGCAAGAAAGTCAGTTTTGAAGCCACATATTTCAGACACCAGCCAACTTGTTGAATCACTACTTTCTCCATTAACTCAGACATGTGGCAGTTCTTTTGTGCAATAGGCAGAAACTTCCTTTTTCTGAACTGCACATACAATGTACATTATTTATTTCTAGCATCTATTACTGACAGCTACAAAGGGCCTTGTTATCTTCTACAAGCTTGAATCATTGTGTTTCAGGAACAGTAATATACTGCAAAGTAATCCATAACAGATCCACAAACATAATAAACAGCACATACAGCATAAATGAGTGGTGAGTATTGAGCAGAAATGAAAGGAGAGGCAGAGGGACGGAAACACAATGTTCCTTTTAAGTGTAAGAGTCTCTTCTGAAGAGGGTCAGAGCCTTTGATGTATGAAGACTGCATGTGTGTGTGCACACGTGTGTGTATTTACACTTCACAGATAGATACTAGATGGAGCTGAGAAGTGTGTGTGTATCTGTGAATCCTGTTTGTGTACCTTGAGGTAAGTGTCCTATAAAAATAACTTCATCAAGTTTTCAGAGTGGAAGTTCAGGATGTCCTTCAATCTCTATGGACTCAATTATTCAGTGAGTCTGTCCCTTGTTGCTGTTGCTGTTGCTGTTGCTGTTGTACCGAGGGTGTACACTTTCTTTCATTCTGAAAAGGTCTAAGTGCATGCACAGGTTGAGTCAGTTTGGAGGGAAACCTAAATAACAGGGATGAATAGAGCAAGAACAAACATGAGAATCCCTGAGTCAAGGGTCCAGCATGTGCTCCTTTCCTCTCTGTCTTCAGACCTCCGCAGTTTAAAGGGGTAGCCATGTTTTTGCATTTAAAGCAACTGCTACTTTAAGGCAGCATTGAGCGAGCTTTTATGCAAAAACACACCCGTTTTATCAACCTTAATCACTTAAAGGGAGCTGCAGGATACAGAGCAGCCCATCACCGCTGATTGAGACACCAGCAATTCAACCTGTCTGCCAAAATTAGATTCAAGAAACGTCTCCATTTAGAGGAGGTGAAGAGTTGAAGCTTAGGAATAAATTAATAAACAGCGTCTTTATTCTCAGGCCAAGAAAAGAAGAAAGTGTTTATAATCACATTACTTTGCAGTGTGATGCATTTTTGCTTCAATAGGCAGATAGCAGGTTTTTAGAATTTCACCTGTCGGTCCCTTTTCACCCAAATCAAAGCAAATAAACAACCTGTGTTAAAATGTACACTTTCTACCATTTGTTTGTTTTTCTCCGAAATACCAAGAGCAAAAAAGACTTAGTTTTGCACCACTAAGGTCTTGAAAAGTCAAACCTTAAGTCTCAGTTTTTGAAAATGAATGCGGACTTTTTCTTGTAAATAAAATTGTTTGTCTCTTTGCTTGCTTTCTGTCATTTGTGAATAAAATTACATTACTCACTTCTGACCTGGGGTTATCCTGGCTTATATTTGACAAATAACAGTCTGTGAAAATCCAAAAATATCTGCTTATTGTACTCAGAAACAAGTGGTCTATTGAACATACAGTCCAAAATTCAGTCTAAGACTTGTGGTACTGAGTTGGAATTAAGTTGTTGATGGTGAATTGAGTGATAATTTATACTTTTGTGTTATAAATAATCAAACCAAACCATGACATCAGGAAGCCGATATAAAGATTAAGAAAAAAATGAAGTATAAAACAAATAGCAAGGCTAAGAGTCGATGGTCATGCTAACAGCTCTGAGAGATTGCATTTAGGCACAATAGAAGTCTGAACTAAGTCATTATGTTATCAGGCAAAACAGATCACAATAGTCAAGTTTGCGGTTTGCGTATCCAAACAGGTGGATGGAAACAGACTTAATAACATGGTTCATGCCTGAACCAAACTGCATGATAATCCATCCAACTGTTGAGCCACTTCACTTGACACTACAAATGCCAACCCCATGGTGGCGCTATAGGAAAAAGCCATTAGAATCTAACCTCTGGAGAACATGGATATCTGTGCCAAATTTCATGGCAATCCATCCAATAGTTATTGAGATATTTCAGCCTGGACCACAGAGGTGATTGCTGAGAGCGAAAAAAAAACAAGGCTTAATTTGCAGCATTATTACAAAAAACAGAAAAACATGAATGAGAAAGTTGCCATGCTGCTGTTGTCCCAAACACAAGAGCCACAAGAGACATAATTATATTGTTGATTGTTGGCTCACAGGCCACCGTGAAATGGAAAAATACACCATGAATTGACAGCACTCGATTGCTGCAAATTAAAAGTGCGGCTGTGCTGTATTGCCGTGACCTGCTTCGTGTTTTGGGTCAGTAATAACATCTTTGAAATGCACACGCCGACTAATAGATGCAGGATCTCTGTGCCAAGGAGACAGAGGGCTGGGCTAGATTGATGGTGTGCCAATGACAATAATAATCTGTCCTCTCCATCTCTGACTCTCTGTCCCTCTCTTTGTCTTGCAGTTATGGCATGATGAATGTGTTCATTGTTGATATGTCCGCTAATTTGGTTAGCTTGTCTTTGCAAAGGACAACCCTGATCTGGAACCTGGATGAGGCAGGATGTGTGAAAAGAATAAATGAAAGCGAGATTTTTGTCTTCATCAGCCGAGCCTCCAGCTAAAGCACAAAATAAAAGCAGAGCTAAAAAAATGAAGAAATAAAAGATCTCAATAAGCACAAGTGATCAAAGACGAGGGATAAGAAGCAGTAAAAAGTGTCTGGAATCACTCTGAACTTTTACTTCGGTGGATTTATCGGTCCAAACAGTAGAAACACTGTTCACACACACATACACATACAAGAGGAGCATGCATGTACAGACTGCTACTTCATCTCTGACTTAGTGCACAGAAAGACAAACACAGACCGTAAGACCGCACATACACACTGTACACACACAGCTGCTTTGAAATATTGCCTCTGTCAAACAGGGACGTTGTCTCTTGGCTGGGGTTGACATCTCTTCAAAGATTATTCATGTAAACACATTTATCTGGACTAATGTAGACAGCTGTCTGTACTGGATGTATCAATCGCTTTACACTCACCAGAGACGAGCTAAGACTGACGTGAGGAGCAAGACAAAAAAAGTGCTCAAGGCTTCAAAATGGGACTCCACAAACCCATGGGTGACGTCACGGTAGTCCATTATTTTATACTATCTATCCTATGTGCACACACTAAAGCCCCATTTCCACCGAGCAGTACGGTACAGTACAGTTCAGTCTGGTATGCTTTTTTCCGTTTCCAATGTGAAAAGTTGAGGATGGTACCACTGGAACCATTCCTAATGTTCCCATTTTTGATCACCCCTCTGTTGGGGTACCTAGCACACAGGTCTGGTACTAAAAGGTGGAGCTGTGGACACTGCAGTCCGTCGATTGGTCAGTGGAGGACGGTCACTCTGCTAAGAGTCACTGTAACTATAAAATATAAGGATGTTTTCTGCCTCTCACAGCAGCTGGAGTCGGAAAAACAATACCTTAATTCACTGGGCCAACTGCCGGGATTTTTAAGGTGGAACATTAACAAGTAATGTTACTGAATGCACAAGCTGACATGACTCAATCAACACACCTTAAACCTTCCATATGATAACTTTGACCATGACTTTAGTCTTTATATGATATACACTTTCAGTAATGAGTGGAGCGTTTATATGTATTAATTTTGAGCAGGTTGTGTGAACTACATATATTCTAATCCTCACTCGAAAAAAAGGGTTGTGTAGCACCGAGCTACAGCGACACTAAACCCCTGAGCTTGCCTGAGAAGGACTAAATGCACAAACCCCATATTTTTAAATATCCCATGGAGAGAGACTCTCACTGCAGCCTGTTTTATTTTGTTCTGAAAATGTCGGTTTGCAGCCTCATTCTGTGGACGATAAACGAGGTGCAGACTTCCATCTGTGTCACCGGTAATGAGGAAATACAGTGAGTGCTGGACAGAGCAGTGAGTGACAACAACCCCGCCCATATTTAAGGGTAAGGCTTGCAGTGGAAACACTAGGGTCTAGGTACCATGTCTGAAGGGTACTTTCGGTTCTAAAGGTACCATACTGATTGTATTTGGTGGAAACGGGGCTTATATGCAGTGGTGAAATTTAATTAAGTACAGTTACTCAGGTACAGTGCTTAAGTACAGTTTTAAAGTACTTGTACTTTACATTTCATGCTACATCATACTTCTACTCCACTACATTCTTGAGGCAAATATTGCACTTCTTACTCCACTTCATGTATTGGATAACTTTAGTTACTGTGCAGATTTCTATATTTTAACAAGCATGCAAGTCCTGCATACAAACTTCATATACTAGTATGTGACTTCCAAAACTATACGATGTATTAAAAACAATCTAACCTAACCAGTGAATCGACTGCATGACCTGACACTGCATACTCCTTAATTAGAGTGGTTGTCTCCCTGCATTACCAAAACCTTTTGTCATGTGTATCCACACATACTGTATCTGCTATTTTCCTACACTGCTCTTCATGTGCTTCATCAACTGTAGCCATCAATAGCCACGTTTCACCTCCGAGAAGAGGGTCACTGCACATCTCTACACCACCTTTAATTTGCTGCTGGAGTGAAGCACTAAACACTGTAATAAGACAACAACCAATCAAGCCTTGAGTGACTTCTAGTAAAAACATCTTTAGAAATAGAAATAATGGGTTTTTACAGGAAGTGTGACAGAAAGCTGAGCTGTGACAACTTTCACACAGCCACAAATAGCAGCCCGACACTTCTACATCGGTGAAAATGATCTGCTTTGACACTTGAGTCAGATGTGAGCAGTGAGGAGACTTCACTGATGTTTAAAGGTGGTATATACCACATTCAGAGCAGATCTGGGATTCTGATTCAGAGTCTGGGCCAGGATTGCTTGCACACAGCTTGGGTGGGATACATTCTTCACATTTCACCGGCGTAAACAATATATGACAGTATTTGGGTAAAAAACAAATAAACAAAACACAACTGGTACACAACTGGTATTTAGGAAAAACAGAATAATATAATAAAGTTAGGTCGCTCCACCAGCACTACAGTTTCTAACAGCATGTATCATCTATGGAGATAAAGCTACCTAACTTTGACTGAGGTGCTCTTGCTTTTCTTGCAGCGTTCCTCCTCTATTTAATCTCTCAGGTGGGTTTAGTACGGCTGGTATCAGCAGGGAATCATGGCTTCCACTTGGTTTCACATAATCATTTCATGGACAGAGCAGGTGGTCCTAATAATTTCCATGCCTGGTTGATACACACTGGCACGCTCAATAATGGAGTGGTAAATCCAAGATGCCACCCACTCACTGGCTCGAACATAGACGACAAGAACATAGTGTCGATGTCAAAGTGCGTCCATCTTTGTCTGTTAATTTACTGCCTGTGTTATCTGACTCTCCCAGCAATAGCTATAAAAGCCCAGCACTTTCGCTTGACTTTAATGCCGCTAATGCTGTTTAATCACTCAACCATTCATCACAGTATGTCCTAAATTACTATCAGCTTCATTTGGCATTGCATCATCCCAGCCAGTGCCCATTACCGTCGGAGCAAATGAGGAAAGATAATGTGTTTTATTCAAAGGAAGATGAGAAGCTTCCTGGAGTTTGGTCAGTGACTTATATCGTAGCGCTGGAGACAGTTGTGCGATCAATATGGATCATGCATCTGATACATCCCGGGGATTTGACCTGGTTTTTCATGTGGAAGTCACACACACACCCCGAGATACACACCCGTGAGGTTCAGAGGGAAGAAACACTCTAAATGGAGGTCAAGTGATGGCTCGTACTCAAGCAAGAGGACAGTGCAGTGTGGTTGTGGAGCTTTGAAAAAAGAAAGTTAAAAAATCAAGGGCAGGCCAAGCCATGGCAGGCCACGCTGAAGAAATCAGTTGTTTTCTCTCTGACACTGTAACATTTCCTGACAGAAGTGGATAAAAGGGGAAGACACACAGAGGCGGACAGAGACCAAGATAAAAGAGTTGTGACTGCGCACTAATTCCAGTCTAGTCAACCCCCGGGGGCAGCCAGGGATTCACATTCCACTGACCAGCGTCCACCAATCCTGACAGGGTGAAGCCAATCAGTGCGTGCACAGAGGAAAATCACTGGAATGTCACAGCGGGATCCTGCATCCACTGAAACAAAGTTTGGGCTCCCACAGCGAGCCGAGCCCAGCCATGCCTCACTGACCCACTACAGGCTGCAGGAGTTCTTAATTCACAACAACTATATTATCTCCAAATGCATGTGTGTGTGTCGTTGTCCTATTTCACAGAAGTTACACTCACAACAATTTTACTATACACAAAGAGTCTACATGATTTTTAAAGATTTGCAGTACAAAAGTACAGTGTGAAATTATGAGATATTCTCACTTGAAATAAATGCTGGAATAAACATAATTTGCATAGCTGGTTGAAGTTATAAATAGAAACAAGGACATCCTGAAACAGCTCAACTCTGCCAATGAAGCTGTGAATTTAGAAATAGGGACTACTTTGAAATTAGGGATGCATTTCATCCCAATGCATGTAATTACAAGAGCTGTGTTCCATAAGTGCTCCTAGTTTTCTGTTCTTGTAACTAATGCAGTGTCTGTTGTGCCTACAATACAAGACTTTATAAAGACTGTGAAAAGAGTAAAGTCTGACACATCTAAAGACAATGTGAGTTTTTCGTCACACACTAAAATTTTGCTGGGTAGCCATTTTCAAGACAACAACTAGATTCATTTTGAGAGTATTTCCCATCCTGTTTCTGGCAGCAAACATTACACCAAACTCCCCTTAGGAAATATGACATATTAACAATTTCTTATGTGTCAGCAAAACAACAGAACTCTAAAAAAGCATCAGATGTCGACAGGATTTCGATTTTGTTGCCTCAACTCGCTATCAGCCTCTGTTGGTTTGCTGCGCTATTTTAATGGGAGGAGACCATGGAGGGGTACACCGCTTCAAAACTTAAGATTTCTGACTAAAATAAGTGCTGGCTGGTGGATCAGATGCACGCCCAATTGAACACCGAATCTTTCCCTCCACAACTCCAACAGTTTCTCCTCCTATTCCACAGCAAAAGAGAACCAAGACTTCCTTAAGTCCCCTCACTTACACTTACTGTGTACCCGGTTTGCTGCTTCTTGAGGGAGAGCACCTATTGGTTTTTGACAATGCTCACATCACTGAAGTTTAGTATTCGCATGAATCAAGACTAAAAACTTGCTAAAACGGTATCAAACACAGTTGATTTTGTCAAGATGAGACAAAGACTGACTGAGTTTTAAGACCACCTTACACCAAGTGATGAAAATCATGGGAGCATGCCCCAACTGAGGTAAGACTCTCATCATTTTATTCCAACATTTTAATCCCAAATTTGTATACAGAAGGGAAATTGCTTTCAAAGTCCTTTGGTGTACGGCCTGCATTAGCAACAAAGGGAAAAAAAAAGTTTTTAAGTACAGAAACTTTTTGTCTGATGAATTCATTTTGTAAATCTCGCTTCCTCCTCACCAACAGAACTGAGCATTTTGGTTTTAATTGAACGCCCCTGTTCTAGTTCCAGTCTTAAAACCCCTGGAAGTTGATTACAGTGAATATTCATGACTAAAAAAGCAATTAAAGTTTAAGTTTAGAAATTAAAAAACTCATGCCTTTAACTGCAGAATGGAGCAATCTGTTAAAAGCAAGGTATTTCAAAATCAACCCCTGCAAGTGTCAACTAAGGCATACCCCATGGCTCAGTGTTTGGACCCCTACTTTTAATGATGCGTGCTTCCATTAGGTCCCATTATCATAGGTCATGGATTCACAGGGCTCGACTTTAAGGCTTATCTGTTTGTCTTTACTTTATGTGCCACTAATTACTTGACTCTTAGTGAAATGAATACAGTCAGAATACTGATTTTAGACGAATGCAAATGCCTTGATTGACTCCTCATTGGTCAATCAAGCATTCCACAGAGTAGGAACCTCTCACAGTTCAAACACTGTACCTCAGAAGAACAGTTGAGTCCCTTAATTTGCTGTCAACTTAGAGAGAAGAGTTCCTGGTAAGGTTAAAGTGAAGTAATTCTTAGTAAAGTGTCTCCTTAAAAAGTAGTTACATAGAATGAATGAAAACCAAACAAGCACAACATGGTAACTTACCAACCATCCTAAACAGATGATCCAGTTTTATTGCTAAACAATCTTTACTTCACACCAAACACTCCTCCTTCCTGCCTCCTCTGTCACTTATCTGCCCATGTTCAAACTTTACACCAACAGAGAGCTCTTACGTTGTAGCGTCAAGATCTTGGAAGCCACAACCAAGAGCTCTGTTGGTGTAACAATGACTACTTCATCTGTGCCACTTCGGAAGTCTGCAACTTTTGATTCCAGTCTCTCATTAGGGCCGCACTTTAAATCCATAACTAAATCTGCTTTCTCAGAAAGTGTCAGGAGCTGCTTAAAATCAATTATTTAATGCTACTGAAATGGTTGCCTATGTAAAAGCAATAACATACTTGAGATTCAGCTGTTTTTGAGGTTGAGCGTGTGTCCTTGTTCCCACGCTGCACCTCTGCCAAGTGCAATATACAGTGGCACTATGCCACTTTGCTTAATGATTACAGGGCCTTGTTGATCAGTCAATTCTGATTGGCCTGGAAGAGGTAATCTGAGGTCTGCTCAGACATCTCTTTCCCATTTAGCCATGAGCGTCTGGTCTGTGTCTTTGATTTCTATTCATATCAGCCCATATCTACCAGAAAGCTGTTTACTGCACACAGTCCTGCTTTTCAGTGTAAGCTTCTCAGTAGCTTTAGTCTGTAATGAAAGCATCAGTTTTATCTGTAGTGTCAACTGATTGATGTCATTTGTAAGCAGCCATGTAATAAGCAGGGTCCTGGGGGAAGGAAGTCATCATGGTAAACTAAGACCCTTCAGTGTTATCAAGAGCCCCCTGTTTACTTGCTGAGTCATTCTGCAGGGGCTTCAGTCGGAGCAATGACCAGTTTGCTATACATTATCCTTTTATTGCGTGAATCTCAACATACAGAGGGCGGATACAATAAAAGCAACACCTATTCAGTTTAACACAATCCAGTATAATAGCCCTGAAACTGATACTGCTTTTGTCATGATTATGTTTACTTTCTTAAGGATGTATTATATGTTTTTTACTCATTTACTTCATTTATAATCCTTAAGACTTTCATAAAATCTGACCCCACTTTTGATACTATTTAATGTCTACAGTAGCATATAGAGAGCGCCTTGGTAAAGAGAAGTAACCTCTGGAGCTAAAAAATTAAGCTTACGCAGGAATTGCCAAAAACTGCACTTCCTCAAATGGCCACTTGAGGGGGAATTTTATAGAACTCGCGCATTCAAACGCTTGAAGTTACAAAATTAATGGCGTGGCTGCTGTGAGCGCGTGTGTGTGCCATCTGCTGACAAGTTGCTACCACAGCGACAACGCTGGCTAGGCAGCGTAACCCAAGATTCACAGATTATAGGCGCAGCGGTACCTGTCACTATGTCAGTGTGTTTTCAGTTCATGAAAGTTAATCGTAAAGTTTTGGTCACTAAAAAAAATCTTATTCTGCATTAGGTTGTACTAAAAGACCCTAAAGAGTTGGAAGTTCAGTTTTTCAAGTATATTTTGTTTTAATGGTTTAGACCTGTTTGTCGCTAGCAAAAATTAGCATTAGCATTATTACAGTTAACCATTGCTGTAAATGTACCGCGCTACCCAAGCTAGTAGTTAGCCTTAGGGTTAGTGCCACCCTCTCATCTGAATATGGTCACTTCTGGCTCCCACAATCCAAGATGGCAATGCTAAAATACCGAACTCAAGGCTTCAAACAGGAGTCCACATACCGATTTGTGACATCCCAGTGGTTACATCCATTATTTTATAGTTTATGCTTGGTCCAAGAATTTCCTGAGAATCCCATGCTTTTTTATACGAATGACATGACACTTAAACTTGCTCAATGTATTTACACTCAGTTGTTACTTTTGTATATAGAAGAACTTATTAGTGGTGGGATCCGCCATATCCATGTCATATTCAAGGTGCCTTCACATGTACAATTGATTTACAGGAAATTATTTAGCATGTGATCGACAATTATTTCACCTCACTACCTCAATGTTTTCCTTCTCACTTTCTTAAACTGCGTCAGAGCAGCAATAAGGTCCTGTGAATGCTGCTGCTTCAAATTTCAAGGGTATAACTGGCTTTTTTTCGGAGGGAATCAAAGGAAAACACAGCGTATTTGTCACTGCTGTTAGCGCTGTGACAAAGTAGCTGCTCAACAAGTGTTTGCTGCCTCCACATTTCTGAGACCTGCAGTATTAGACTGCACTTGCTGTTACCATGGTAACCGCAGGTGTCCCAAATCAACCGGGACTGAAACATTAAGGACTACAACTGTCAGTGTCAGGAAGAGAACATGGTTGGTACGAGGTTTGGTCGAGTCAAGCCAAGTCAATTATATTTAATTAGTCTAATATCACAAATTTGCCTCAAAGGGGTTTTAAAGTCTGTATAAGGGCACCTTCTGTCCTTAGACCCTTGATACAGATACAGGAAAAATACCCCCCAAATACCCCTTAAACAGAGAAAAGACTGGGAAAAGCCTCAGGCCTTAGTTTGTACAAAGTTCACAGTAGTTTCCAAAGTGACTGTGCATCTCCTGTTGGCTCCTCAGAGTCCACAGTACACAAACAACTTAATGTTCAACTACACCATTCTGCATCCCAAATTGAATTTACCCAATTGCACTTTGGAAGGAAACCTAAATGTCTTCTGCTAAACAACTGCACAGTAATGCTCCGGCATAAATTATTAGGGTTAATTAGAAACTCCTTACAACTGTATTCCGCTGTGCCAAAGCGCTATCTGGAAAACATGTTCAACAGGCTCGCCTCCTTGCAAGCAGATATCGACTTGCGTCATTTTTACAGAGTAAAATAATTAATTTCTGAAAATAACAATGATAACACCATTACATGACAAAGACACACAGTGTACAGGGAGGACACACAATGTAGCACATCCGTCCATGCACATTTATTTTGTATTTAATTCTGAGTGAGCAGATGTAGTCTTAAATAATATAGGTTTCAGGCTAGTGCTGACAGTAAAGCTAAATTGCTTTTATATCGGGGAATATTCAGTGTTGCTAGGCAACAGTCACAACTCAACATCTGCTGATCTGGTGAGTTCAAAGATAAAACACTTTCATTATCATGTCTAACTCAGTTAATATTCGCAAAGCTATGCATTTATGATGCTTTGGCTCTGAATTTTCAAGCAGAAAAATGTCACATATGAATGTATTGACAGCCATTGAATAGGCTGTTGGCATTATACATAATGAAAGGGCGCATCCATTTAATCTACTGCACTTAACTCAAGGCCAAACAACAGACTGCTTCTGCTTTAAGTCATCTGAATAGTAGCTATTTTCTCATTACCGCATATCAAGCTTTCAGTTTCAGCATTTCATATATTTTATGGCATCTGATCAGGCCTTCCATAATGAAATATGCATCGATCCATGTCCTGGTCTTCTTCCAAAACCATTTCTTCCTCCAAGTCAAACTTTCTTTTGAGAATTTCCATGCTGTTGCAAAAGATCCACTTACTAAATAAATCTAAAAAGCATAAAAAAATAACACCTTCTTACGCCCAAGCTTAAGGAGAGGTCTCCTCTCCACAGACACGAGCTGCTGTCAGACTTGATAGCGAGGAGCTTTCATAGCAGAATTTCTACCACACGTCTGGGCTTTTCACTCATTTGCTTAATCTGTGCTGATCCACGGGACGCAAACAAAGCGTCCACACCTGTCTTCCCTGGCTACCTTCGGCACAGAAACAGCTGTGGTGGCCCGCATGACCTCCAAATACGGCATGAGTAATGGCAGCATTCATGTATGATGATGCTGATGTCGGACTGTGTGTGTCACCAGGGGGAGAGAGAGAGAGAGACGGCTTTAACTCACCATGTCGATGGATGACACAGGCCCGATGCTGTTGATATATATACCCACATCGACGACTGTAGGTTTCACTGCAAGAGACAGAAGGAATAAGGGTGAGTGATGGTTGCACATATTGTACGTGGGACACGAGATTTATTCATGCAATCATTCATTTTTATTTGTCATTCGTCTGTGTTTGCATGCTGTTACATGTGACCAAAACTCAAATTTAAAACAATGGATACAATCATCCAATGTCACCTGGACCTGTGACACCACCAGAACGTTTTTATAGGGGTGTCCAGATGGGACCACTGAAAATCATGGGCTGGCAAAACCAAAATCAGAAGCCATAGCTGGATTTCAGGAATTCTATTACGCTGTTTAGTTAAGGAATCGCATACTGAAAAGCTTTCACGTGGGGCACCATAGTTAGCAGCTCCTCTGCAATGAGAGTGTTGGAAAAATACACATTATGTAACTTGAGACTTCTGCAGATAATTCAGCTCCCGCTAAAAAACCCCTGAACAATCAACACTGAAAGAATTCTAAACAGGAGACATTTCAGCTGGTCGATATCTGCAATCCTCATGACTAGATGCCACTATATCCCCATAAATCCTACACACTGGACCTTTAAAAAGACAAATATACTTCCCCGGCATCGGGTGCCTTAACCCAGCGTTCGGTTCATCCCGCAGCACCGGTTCTGCTTACCAAAAGTGGCCCACTAAGCGGCTCGCAATTTGAAGGAGCACAGTATTCTGAATTTGTATCTGAATTCTCAGAGTTTTTATCCAGTTTAGTTCTTAAATCAGATAAAGTTATTATTGTAGGCGATTTTAACATTCATGTCGACGTTGATAATGACTCCCTGGCTACCGCGTTTATCTCATTAATAGACTCCATTGGCTTCAGTCAGGGTGTACATGAACCCACTCACTGTTTTAACCATACCCTCGATCTAGTTCTGACGTATGGAATTGAAATTGATAACCTAAAAGTCTTTCCACAGAATCCCTTGCTATCAGATCATTATCTGATTACTTTTGATTTCTTTTTACTCGATTACACGCCACTCAGCAACAGTTACTATACTAGATGTTTATCAGATAGTGCTGTCACAAAATTTAAGGAAAAGATTACTTCGTCGTTAAATTCAATACCAATACCTTCAGTAACAGAGGTTTCCCGTGCCGACTTTAACCTCTCCCAAATTGATCATTTTGTTGATAGCGCCGTAGGCTCGCTGCGAACAACGCTCGACTCTGTAGCTCCTCTTAAAAAGAAGTTAACAAAGCAAAGAAAGTTTGCTCCTTGGTATAACTCTCAAACCCGTAGGTTAAAACAAATATCGCGAAAATTTGAAAGGAATTGGCGATTAACCAAACTGGAAGAATCTCGTTTAATCTGGACAGACAGTCTCAAAACTTATAAGAGGGGCCTCCGCAATGCCAGAGCAAACTATTACTCAGCATTAATAGAAGAAAACAAGAACAACCCCAGGTTTCTTTTCAGCACTGTAGCCAGGCTGACTGAGAGTCAAAGCTCTATTGAGCCTTGTATTCCTTTAGCCCTTAGCAGTAATGATTTTATGAGCTTTTTTAATGACAAAATTCTAACTATTAGAGGCAAAATTCATGACCTCCTGCCCTCAGATGGTAGGCCTACCTATCTAACCTCAAACACAGCTGTAGAATCTAATATATATTTAGATTGCTTCTCCCCAATTTCTCTTCAAGAATTGACCGCAGTGATTTCTTCATCTAAATCATCAACGTGTCTCTTTGACCCCATCCCAACTAGGCTACTTAAGGAGGTCTTTCCTTTAGTTAACACTCATATATTAGATATGATCAATATATCCCTATTAACAGGCTATGTACCACAGTCTTTTAAGGTAGCTGTAATTAAATCTCTCCTAAAAAAGCCCACCCTGGATCCAGAGGTGTTAGCCAACTATAGACCAATATCTAATCTTCCCTTTATGTCAAAGATCCTTGAGAAAGTAGTCGCAGACCAGCTGTGTGATTTTCTCCAGGATAATAATTTATTTGAGGAATTTCAGTCAGGATTTAGAGTGCATCATAGCACTGAGACAGCTCTAGTTAAAATTACAAATGACCTTCTGATTGCTTCAGACAAAGGACTCGTCTCTGTTCTTGTTTTATTAGATCTTAGTGCGGCGTTTGACACAATTGACCATCAAATTCTACTGCAGAGACTGGATCACTTAATTGGCCTAAAAGGTTCAGCACTAAGCTGGTTTAAATCTTATTTATCTGATCGTTTTCAATTTGTTGACGTTCGTAATGAATCATCCTTACGTACCAAAGTTTGTTTTGGAGTTCCGCAAGGTTCTGTGCTCGGACCAATCCTATTTACTCTATATATGCTTCCTTTAGGTAACATCATTAGAAATCACTCTATAAATTTCCATTGTTATGCGGATGATACACAGTTGTATTTATCGATGAAGCCAGAAGAAAGTAATCAATTAACTAAACTCCATAACTGCCTTAAAGACATAAAAAATTGGATGAGCACCAATTTCCTGATGTTAAATTCAGACAAAACTGAAGTTATTGTTCTTGGCCCCAAACAACTCAGAGACTCTTTATCTGATGACATAGTTTCTCCAGATGGCATTGCTCTGGCCTCTAGCACTACCGTAAGAAACCTCGGAGTAATATTTGATCAAGATTTGTCTTTTAATTCTCATTTAAAGCAAACCTCACGGACTGCATTTTTTCATCTGCGTAATATTGCGAAAATTAGGCCTATCCTGACCCGAAAAGATGCAGAAAAATTGGTCCACGCTTTTGTTACCTCAAGGCTGGATTACTGTAACTCTCTATTATCAGGTAGCTCTAGTAAGTCCTTAAAAACTCTCCAGCTAATTCAGAATGCAGCAGCTCGTGTACTAACAGGAACTAAGAAACGAGATCATATTTCTCCTGTTTTAGCTTCTCTGCACTGGCTCCCTGTAAAATCCAGAATTGAATTTAAAATCCTACTGTTAACTTATAAAGCTCTAAATGGTCAAGCTCCGTCATATCTTAGAGAGCTCATAGTGCCATATTATCCCACCAGAACACTGCGCTCTGAGAACGCAGGGTTACTCGTGGTCCCTAAAGTCTCCAAAAGCAGATCAGGAGCCAGAGCCTTCAGCTATCAGGCTCCTCTCCTGTGGAATCATCTTCCTGTTACGGTCCGGGAGGCAGACACCGTCTCCACATTTAAGACTAGACTTAAGACTTTCCTCTTTGATAAAGCTTATAGTTAGGGCTGGCTCAGGCTTGCCCTGTACCAGCCCCTAGTTAGGCTGACTTAGGCCTAGTCTGCCGGAGGACCCCCTATAATACACCGGGCTCCCTCTCTCTCTCTCTCTCTCTCTCTCTCTCTCTCTCTCTCTCTCTCTCTCTCTCATCCTATTACTGCATCTTGCTAACTCGGCCATTCTGGATGTCACTAACTCGGCTTCTTCTCCGGAGCCTTTGTGCTCCACTGTCTCTCAGAATAACTCATACCGCAGCGGTGCCTGGACAGTGTGACGTGTGTGGTTGTGCTGCTGCCGTGGTCCTGCCAGATGCCTCCTGCTGCTGCTGCCATCATTAGTCATTAGTCATACTTCTACTGTTATTATACGCATATGACTATTGTCACACAAGTATACTGTCAGATATTAATACATACTTTCAACATATTGTACCACAGTAGCCAGAACTATAACTATAATATTATTACTTTCATTAATGTTGTTGTAAGCTACTGTCATTACCTGCATCTCTCTCTCTCTCTCTCTCTCTCTCTCTCTCTCTCTCTGTCTCATTGTGTCATATGGATTACTGTTAATTTATTATGCTGATCTGTTCTGTACGACATCTATTGCACGTCTGTCCGTCCTGGAAGAGGGATCCCTCCTCAGTTGCTCTTCCTGAGGTTTCTACCGTTTTTTTTCCCCCGTTAAAGGGGTTTTTTTGGGGAGTTTTTCCTTATCCGCTGTGAGGGTCTTAAGGACAGAGGGATGTCGTATGCTGTAAAGCCCTGTGAGGCAAATTGTGATTTGTGATATTGGGCTTTATAAATAAAATTGAATTGAATTGAATTGAATTAGCAACTAAATATTTCCTGGGAACAAACCTTCTAAAGTTTAGGGGAAACTCCCGGGTACCAATAGAACCCATTTTGATTTAGATAAATTGAGATGAGCCTTCAAGGGACCATGCCAGTTGTTTCCTTGCCATAATTTAGGGCATTATTTAACCCCCTTCCCAACAGGGGATGCCAACATGGTTGATACGAATGAATACCTTAGCTTGTCTAGTTTCACATGATACATCTACCTTCATACTATTTCAAAAGAATCAGCACACCACGCCTTCGTGAAAACAGTAAAGTTGGCCTCCAACCACAGTCTAGGAGTTGTACCACAGTCCCCTATGGTCCCCCCCCTTGGGAGCGCCACTGCTCTGAACAAATAAAATTAGTCTGTTTCCTTTTCCTATCCACCTACAGACGGAAGATTTACTTCTGTAAAGGAGAGGAGCTGCACCGTGCTTCCTGGAGCAGGCACCGTGTTACCATGGCAATTAATAGCATTTCGAGTGAGTATGTAGGATCTTGGCTAATTTTGCTTGGCAACAACATCCGGTTCTAGGAAGAGAAAATTGGAGCATCAGAAATGTGGAATGGTACCAGACCTAAATGCTGCAGCTAAGAATTCTGTTTGTTTGTTTCATTTCTTTAAAACAGAGAAAAAAAAGACAAAATGCATGTGACATGCAGTGGGATGAAACAGAAAATGGTGGATCAAATATTCATAACATGGATTTGGTGTGTTTGTGGTCACCCATTTTGTGTTTTTACTAAAAGAAAACCCACCCAAAAGGTAGGGTTTTCAAGATAAAACACCATGTCCTTGGATATTTCCAGGAAAAACATGTCAAACAACGTGATTTCTCAGAATATTATGTGTCAGCCACACTAATTCAAGGACACAGCTGTCATTCATCTGGCGTTAACCGGGTCAATTTGACTCAAGACATTTGTTTTATTGCCACGCAGCAAAGCTGGGAGATATTTTCTCAGTACCTCTTCTAAGTCTCTGAGTAGCACACCCACACACAGGCACAAACATACACTTAGACCTGTTAGGGGGTGTTGGGTTTATGGGGCCTCAACATTCTGTGATCATGTTTAGCTGCATGCACAGATATGTCCCTTACATGATGCATTTCAGTTACTGTGGTGACCAATGAACATTTTGTTTTCTCAAAATTTCAATTTGTCCAAAAAAGAAAATACTTCCCATGCACCATTTCTCTCTCTCAGGCTTTATTCACTTCTGTGATGGCACACACAAACAGTTTTCTCCCCTTGGAGTGCTATCGAACACAACTGCAGAGCTCTTTGAGACAATAGTGGAAATGCAGGTTAAGCTGTTTAGGTTACAATGCACAGACTGAGGTTAAGCACAGTGCATGTGTGAGAGCTCTTGTACGTCTACCCCTGCGAGAAAGCGTTTGTTTGATTTTCGCAGGAGTGTCACCGGCAGATCGGACGTGTCTGGAATCTGTGGCCTGCCTGGGAAAATGTGTTCAAGTGAAGCGAGGAGGGAGAGTCGCCTTTTTCTGTCGTGTTGTGTGCCAAAGGTTAGATGTTCAGCCAAGTGGTGTGTTGTCAAAGCTCTGTGGGAAGTGTTGAAAAACAGCCAAAAAATAAGTTAACTCAAGGGTGCTGTGTCTATGTGTACATGAGAATTTTACAGATCCACTTGTAGCACGTTTGTGAAATTTTAAAGAATGGGAATACAGTGCTTAGTCCTACACTCAGCACTGCCTCAATGTTGCACAAGATATAAACCCAGAAAATTATATCCATTGAACACTGTACAACATACATCTTCCCTGCAGAGAAGGTGCCTTTGAGCAGTGTGCTTAACCCCTGACCCCTCAGTTAAACTGCTTGCTGGGGGCACCCCAGTAGAGCAAGTACCATTAAAGGAATGCTTCACCCCACAAATGACCTCTTATATATTAATTACTTACCCCATCTTACAACGAATTTGTGAAGAATCCTTGGGCGTGGAAGTTGCTGATCAACTGCTGCCTCAATCAGTTCATTTTTTGTGTGACTATATTGTAGTGATGTCATGAGAACCGTTACCCGCGATACCTTTCGATTCCATGATGAAAAAACCCCAGCGATACTCTTTTTTTTTTTGAAAAAACTAAAGAACTGATACCAGCGTAAGAATCGGTGCTATGGCTCTTCCGGAACTGATGGGGGCAGTATACACCATATAGCGTGACAGTCCATGCCTACATTCAGAGCGAGGGGGTGAAAAGGAGAGAGCAGCTGCCTGCTAAAGCCCACATTCAGAACCAGTCACGGCCGCACTTTATGCCAGAAAACAGATCTGCAAGCAATATATGCAGTTTTAAACACCACTTTGTCTGTTTATTAATTGCTTTTAACTCGTTCCGAATTGCTTCTGAACCGTCCGGACATCTCCCTCAGCCCCTCCCCTGGGAGAGAGTGCGGTGGTCTCCTATGAGCCCAGCCTTCGAGACGTGCAACACTCCCTTAAATGTCATTCAGTTCATAAAAAAAATCCCAATTAAAATCAGTAGCATAATAAGCAGATATGTTCCATGTTATTTTGTTCAATTTCAACACCACAGAGAACAGCTTGAACAAGCTGCGTGTGAGCTAACGATCAGGGATTTCACTCTCAGCAGTACGTGACTGCACATGCACGTCTACTTCCAAAACCCAGCGGTTGGGGTGCGTTTGATTTATTGTACTGGGACGTTTGATTTTTCCACAACTGGACCATGGACGTCAAAAAATGCCGTTTGCACCGGGACAGGACAAACAATACATGAAACCAACGAAATTCCACACATTCTTGTGGCTGGCACAAACGCTGTCAGCGTGATTTAAATAGTAAATATTTAAATAGTATATTGCAGATGTTGATCAATGTTTTTTACAACGAAAAATAGGTAAAGAGGAAAAGAGAAAAAGAAAAATATAAGTAAAATCAATCTGTTGATAGAAATGTTATTTTATATGCAAGTATTTTAATAAAGTATTTCTTGTTTAAGTTCACGGGATCTTAAAGGGAAATTTCGATTTATTTCAACCCGTCTCCTATCGTCCTAAATTTGGTTCAAGTGACTAGTGACATAGAAATAATAGTTAGCATGTTAGCCGTTAGCCTAGATACAGCCGTAGCGTCAGACCTGTTAAAACTTAATTGAAAGGGCATACTTCAAGTGCAAAGTTAGTCCACTAAACAAGCTTTTTCTCCACAAAGACCGCCTCATATCGTTAGGATAAATGTCAGAGAACGTATAGAAAACGACATGTAAACGTGTTGTCTTACCTTACCGGTGTGGTGCCATGTTTGTTGTTTACCCTTTAGCTAAGGCTGCAACCGGTCCCATTCCTTGCAACAGAGGTATTCCTCTTCTGTGGGCACTGGGGTACAGCATTCACGGGTAACGTTACACCACCAATCTCCAGAGCTAAATCCTTCCAGCAGCCATTCCTCCTCTGTCGTCCTCTACCTGTTGTGCCTCTCTCTCTCCTTCTCCTTTCTTCAATTTCATGAAGCTCTTCGTCAGTGTATTCTGGCTCAAATAAATAAGGGCGGCCATCAAACTCTGCAAAATCAAATTCCTCCTCCACAAAGTCGAAGTCTGGCAAAAAGTCAGCCATTATTCTATAAATCTTTCATAAAATAAATGAATGAACCTTTCAGGCTACTGTCCGGTTCTGCCTTGCAGCTGCTGCGGCTTGTTCTTGCAAGATTTCAGGCACGGTATGAGATCGCTGCTTGTTCTCGCGATATTTCGGTCGCGCTTTGAGAAGCAGAGGTAAACGGTAAACATGCGGTAAGGTAAGACAACAACTCTGAAGACCACCTAAATGTGGAATGTTAGTATATAGGCTTGCCACATCGAGAGGCGATGGCCGCCCTTATTTATTTGGGCCAGAATACACTGATGAAGAGCTTTGTGAAACTGAAGAACAGAGGAGGTACAACAGGTAACGTTAGAGGACGACAGAGGAGGAATGGCTGCTGGAAGGATTTAGCTCTGGAGATCGGTGGTGTAACGTTACCTGTGAATGCTGTACCCCAGTGCCCACAGAAGAGGAATACCTCTGTTACAAGGAATGGGACCGGTTGCAGCCTTAGCTAAATGGTAAACAACAAACATGGCACCACACCGGTAAGGTAGGACAACACATTTACATGTCGTTTTCTATATGTTCTCTGACATTTATCCTAACAATATGAGGTGGTCTTTGTGGAGAAAAAGCTTGTTTAGTTGACTAACTTTTTACTTGAAAGGATGCCCGTTCAATTAAGTTTTAACAGGTCTGACGCTACAGCTGTATCTAGGCTAACGGCTAACATGCTAACTATTATTTCTATGTCACTAGTGACTTGAAACAAATTTAGGACAATAGGAGACGGGTTGAAATAAACCGAAATTTCCCTTTAAGATTTATTATTTGTTTTTACCATGGTATTGACTTTGGTATTGAGAATCGTGTAATTTTACTGGTATCGGCACCGACTACTGAATTTTTGGTATCGTGACATCCCTACAATATTGTAAGTTAGGATTCATCCAGGTTACATAATAACACAAATAAACTAGGTAAATAGGTGGTAACAAGTAGACCAGCAGCTCCTGTGTTCAGTGAGGTAAAATTACCGTTTTTGTCCATGGAGTCTGGCTTTGAAGAGATCATTGGTAAGTTTCACTTTCTGTTCAGTTGCCCGTCTGTTCGTCAAGTACTGGGCACACCTTTAATCGTCCTGGAACGCAGTTATTCACATTTCTGGCCATTTTAACTGTATAATTAGCTATATGTAGACTACTGTATATTAACACTATACAGGGCTGTCCAAAACTACAGTTCATCCGGTCCACTAGGGGCCTCAAGCGGACTTTCTGCAGACTTCCAGAGTGTCCGCATGGGGTGCAGACTTCAGCAGACTTCACTGATTTAATAACCACCAAATTCATTGCAATATGGACATGACATTGTGGGTTTTTCAACTGCCGAAAGAAAACAAAAATATATGAATGTGTAAAATACTTATTGATATTTAGGTCTATTAAAATGCTACTTGAATTGTGTGGGCCAGAAATAATATTCAACCACATCATGAAACAGAAATATGTATGAGTATAGGCTGTAGAAGGACTGAGAATGTGTTTTATTATTGCAGCCTATCAGGCTGTGCAGTGTATAGGCTAAAAAAATTGCCAATAAACAGCAAAACTAGGTCTTCTATTGTAAGTAATGCTCAATTTATTGAGTTATTGTCCTGTACTTATTTGCAAACATGTTTTTGAATGCATGTAGCCTGTATGTTACATAGAGATGTACTAATAGCCTACATTTTTGTTCAGTCACAAAAAAAGGCTGTACATGGGATTTATATCTTTTATCTGCAGGAACAGATGAGTACGCACTGTTCATCAACTTATATGACATTATCTGAATATGACAGCAGCAATAGTTGAACGTTTCCATAGCAACAAGTAAAACAGTCTTGAGGGCTGTTTATCAGCCGCTTGCAGTCTCTTTCCTCGCAGACTTCATCTGGTAACAGTAAATATGTCACAATACGTACAACTGAAGTCCGCGAGGGCTCAGTCCAAAGAGTCCAGAGTGTGAACATTTGGATTCAGTCTCCAACCTGACCGCAGGTTGTTGTCACCGCCTCCTGCTGTAGCCGCCTGCTCTCGTCCACTTTCCAGGTGAGTCGCAGTTCATCTCACACAAGCCTGCTGATGAGTGGAGATGACGTGATCCTCGCAGTTAACTGATCACTCACTCCTGGACTTTCCCCCTTTCACACACATTATATATTTTCTGAACAAATACATCTACACACCAGGTGAGTAACTGATACACTAATAGGCATTTTTGGGGTGAAGTGTTCCTTTAAGGCTGAGTCTTTACCGCTGAGACCAGGGTTTGAGTTTTGAGGTCCTTTGCTGCTTCTTCTCTCCCTCCCATCTTTCCTGTCTCTCTCTGTCACTTTCATAAAAAAGTAAACATACCTTAAAAAATAACCTTGAAAAATAAAGCCAAGCTGCTCACGATCCAACATTAAGAGTGCTGTTTTACAGAGCAGCTTCCAGGTGTGAATGTCGGCACCTGAATGAATGTGAAGCAGGTTGATGCTGGGGAAGAGCAAATATTCTTCAGTAAATCTTCAGGCACAAATAAAAAGGTGAGAAAAGAGAAAGAACACGGTGCCTTTGATAGGAATCTATTTAGTTATCTACAGACAGCGGCACTACCAATTAAGAGCACTGAGCGATGGCACTTTGCGTGTAATCTAATAATGCTAGTTGTCACATGTTGGGGAAAGAGCTACTTAATGAATCCATTACCCATGTTCTATTCATTTTCATGGTTCTTTATGGTTCAATGACATTGAAGACGTTGTAAATTGTCTTCACAGTCATGTAATTCTGTGGGGTTGATACAAAAAGCAGAATTGAAGTGCACGCGGGTGTGTTCATGTGTGCACATCTGCGTGTTATGTCCCCTGGGACCTGCTGTGCTGGGCCACTGATGCAATCAGTTTTGGTTAGTGAAGGCCTGCTGGGAGGCTTTGATTCAATTCCAACAGCATGTTCTGCTCCACCAACTGGACAATGAGGGACAACAATGCAGATGCACTGCTGAAATTATTATTATTATTTGTCCATAATACAGCTCACACTACACTCACAGATATGTCCTCTGTGATCTGTAGGCTGATATCTGCATTCATTAAAAACTACAGCATCCAGTTCAAAGAGTGCGAAGCTGATATTAGGACACAATATTTTTTTAAATGTTGCCTTTAGCAGTTACAGTGAAGAACCTGGAGATCACTGAGTTTCTGTGGCTTGACAGAGGATTTTTTCCCCCCAACATTTCAGCCATGCTAGCAGAATGGCCCGAGGGATGGCGAAGTCGGTCAGTTGGTCAAACACTAGACTGAAATATCTCAACAACTATTGGATGATTGTCATGCAATTTTGTAAAGACATGTATGGTCCCAAGAGGATGAATTCTAAACCCTTTGGTGATCCCCCGACCTTTCACCTGGCACCAGCAGACCAACATTTTCACTTATCCAGTGAAATATCTCAACAATTCCTTGATGGATTGAGACAACTTTTGCACAGAAATTCAGGTTCCCCAGAGGATGATTCCTAGTTACTCAGATGGTCTCCTGACTTCCCCTCCAGGGCCACCCTGAGATCAGATGTGTTTCCATCCAGACCTTTTTCATTCATTTGAGATTTGACCAAGTGTCGACCATCAAGGCTGAAAAATGAAGCCAACATCCAAGTGCCAACAACTGCAGCTCCTCTGATGGCCACTTGGTGCTGGCTTCAAGAGCGAGTCAATCCCAACAGACCCCCATGTTAAAATGCCCAACTCTACAGCAGAAATAAACATGTGCCTGGTGCAAAAAAAAAAAAAAAAAAGGTTTTGTTTCTATAGCTATTTTCAACATGTATGACAACTGTAATTGTTATTCAGGCTTAAAGCTTTGCATTATTTAAGTCACAACCAAGGTGTCAGTGTTGGTGAGGTACAGTAACCATGGCATAACCCTGGATTTACAGAGTATAGATGATGCAGTAGCTGTTGCTAGTTTGGTGTGGTTTGGTTTGAGTTCATGAAAGTTAATTGTAATGTTCTGGTGCCTAAAAAGGTCACCATCAAACGTTTGGTTATACTAAAAGACTCCTGAAGGAGTTGGAGGTTCAGGTTACCCGGTAAGTAAATTTAGTTTTATGGTTTTAAGCTTGTTGTTTGCAAGCAAAAATCAGCGTTAGCGCTGTCAGTTTACCACACTGTAGCTCAAAACACACCATGCCAACTAAGCTAGCAGCTAGTTCCGCCCTCTCGTCCAAATATGGTCACTTCTGGCTTCAAAAAACCAAGATGGTGAACTCAAGGCTTCAAAACAGAAGTCCACAAACCAATAGGTGACATCATGGTGGCTATGTCCACTATTTCATAGCCCGTATAGTCTATGGGTTTGACTGGCGGTTTTAATTAGATCATCTCTTTGTGCCCTCTTCTGCAGTGGCACCTTGACAAGACAATTAGCGCCACCTACTGCTTTTTTCCGATTAACCAACTCCCAATATTAGCATAATGGCAGAGGACAATAAAGCACATAAACTTGCATTTTCTTTTCAAAATTTTTTAAAACTTTAAACGTTAAAATTCGCACTACAATTCATTGGAAACCCAACTACTGACATATACAATTTTTAGTAAAATATCTCAACAACAATCAGAAAGACTGTCATGGAATTTGGGAACACTTTGATCCGAGATCACCCCTGCACCCAGAAGAAGAGTACTTCTCTTGATTTCTACTTTTAATGATTCTCAAGTCACAACAGGGTTTCCTCTTGGCATCCTTCTGGTCACTGGCTAGCATCTCTAGCCTTCTTTTGAGAACCATCTGGCACCATCACTGGGCATCGAGCCCCCAGAGCAAGCTCAGAATCAAATCTTTATTGTCCATTTGGGAAAATCTGGCATTGAAGGCGCACAGGACAATACAAAATAACAATGTACAAATTATAGAGAAATACAGACGCATTCATTGTTCCTTCAGGGTAACCAGAGGCTGGTATTCTAGCATGCAGCGGGAAACCCCAAGACACACTGCCAGTCTCAGACAGAGATAAACAATATTTGGGCAATGCAGACTAGGCCAGCTCATCTGCATGTCTTTGGATTATGGGGCGGAAACACCTGCAGGGAACCTTGGTGACAGTGTCCCTCCTGTGGGACCCATTTACAGTGGAAATGTAGAAAATTTAAAAGTGGAAGCATGGGGTGGAAAGCTGATCTGTTACAGCTTAGCAGCATTTGGAAACTGGGACAACCTGAAGGGAATTGTCCTTAATTTACACCAAGGTAGAGGATGGCACTCTGAATCTGCATAAGATACGTTTTAGACAGACATTAGTCAGCTCGATTGAGTTACAGTAATCACTGCCTCGTCAGTTAGATTTATTTACCAGGGCAACACAGAAGGAAGCAACTACAATCCAGTGTTTCCACCTTCTCTTCAATCTTTTATCCCCCCCTCTGGAGGTGAGTGTGAGTCTCTGAGCAAACACTAGAATCACAAAGGCTGAGCCGACCTGACATATTGTCCAAATAACACATGACAGATTCATGTGGGACGTGCATAGGTAATGATGACAGTGCTGTAAAAAGAGAATATTCAGGACAGATTTTTCCTTCTTCTGTGCTGTTTATTCCTTTTTTTTTTATACGTGTGCGTGAGGGCTTGTTTGGCTCCCTTTCATCTCTCAAAGAGAAAAATAAAGTTGAAAAGAACTTCTAATCAATTTGGGAAGAACACATCTACCTATCAACCTATCTATCTATCAACCCAATTATCCTTGTCTAATGGAGACACCGTGATCTACAGAGGCTAGATGAATTCTTCCTCCTCCTCTTCATGTTGCTCATTCTCCTCCTCCTCCTCATCCCGCTTTTCAAAAAAAAAAAAAAAGCATGACAGGCCCCATCTGTATTACCACATCACCCTGTGGGCCTCGATTAAGAAGAGAAGGGCTTTTATGCCTGCTTGGCCTGGCTGGCATGACAAATGCATTACGCATTGTCAGCCTCGGTACACACACGCACATGTATTCAGACATACATATCCCAGCTGACCATTTAACTCCCATATGTTCTGTGTCCGAGGAGCACAGTGCTGGGAGTACAGCAGGCCTCAGTGGGCTGTCAGGTGCTATCCCGAGGGCTAGTCTCACATCTTCAGTGTCACTTTCTAAATCAATGTGCTGTAAAATAAGACATCACGTCCTGTTTACCAAAAGTCATCTACAGTACCTCAGTCCCTCTAGCTATTTGCCTCGGGAGACATCACCAGGAAAAACACTGTTTGACAAAGGCTCACAATTACAAGTCTATTCTAGAAAGCCAAATTCACTGACAAGATTCTTTGGCATCAGTTCACGGTAACTGCCCATAGACTAAAGTTGAAAAGAGGGATGTCATGAGAACCAACACTTTGGTGCCAAGTCAATGCCAAAATTGCGGAATTTCGCTGCCACTGGTTTCGACGACTAAAGTTCTGATCTCTTGACATGCCTGGCTTCAACATGAATTCACTTTGAACAATATCCTCAATGTCAACTGTACGTAGAAATATGAAACTCTCCTGAATAACCTATAGCTTTCCATTATGATACCAGTTTTACATGGCTCAGCTCCATGTCTTCTGTCAGGCATGGTGTTTGCCTCTAAATATTACAATATTTATGTGCCTCATCTGCTGTTGCCATGGAGAAGAAGCCAGCCTGAGGCGTGAATCAAATGCTTCCTTACATTAATGTCAAAAACATGGTGCAAAAATTGCTGAATTCATTCAAAACTGACCCAATATATCAAAGTGAATTGTCAGATCACATTCCTCTATTGGATTATTTCAGTGAAACAAACAGTCTACACGTGACTTCAGCCTCTGCTCAGTTATCACAGTCACAGTTACAGGTGACACAGTTCAAGTCCGTTATGGATCCACAAGAGCAGTGGAGTCTGCACACGCTGTAATCTATCACTCCATACTCCGCTGCACTGGTACAGCCCATGTCACCCACAGTAATCACACATCATGTCATGCATGACCTCCCTGCTCCCGTGTTAGTATGTCTAAAAGCCCTACAGCCCACATTGCCTTTGGGTTTGCATAGAAAAGATGTTACTGCTGCGGCTACAGTCGGCCAGTGGTGAGCATACTGTCTCTGCTGTTAGGTTCATGGAACTGAAAAAATATGAACAATTACTACTTGTAATTTCCTCATATGTAAATACTTTATGTACCACTGTAAGTACCACTTACCATTAAAGGTAGAACAAACATGGAGCTATTATTGCAGACAAGGTGTTCTGCATACAATCAGAATAAAAGACAGAATTGTAGCTTGTGGAACTTTTATTACCACCTCACAGTTTTATACTTCCACCAACCAGTTAAGTTGCAGTTTACATTTGAAGAAGAAGAAGACGACTTCATTGCTACATCCTGCAGAGCTACACCCATCCAGGTTAAATACCATGTTTTTAGGGTATGGCGCCCGCACACACACACACACACACACACACACACACACACACAGTGACATAGCTAAAGGTTACCATCACATAACTATAGTTATCAAACAGTTATTAATGCCGGGTACACACTAAAGGATATCAGCCCAATTCTAGCCCGACGCAGCGACGTACCGTGTTAGCTCAGATCATAAATGACAACAAGTGTCATACGCAATAATCCATCGTTTCATCTCGTGTAGTGTGTCATAGTCACAGCCATCACTTTGACCAATAGGAACGCAGAGTGATCTGCAGCCATAGACAACTGTATGACAACATTTCCTCTAGGGATGTTACCACAAAGAGTAAATAGGGAAAATGATGGTGTGAAACAGCAGAGGCACTTTAGCTCCAGGGCACCAGCTTCATTTGAAACAGACTACATTATAAATGGGTCGTTATTTATTATTCTCTTTGTATTTTTATATTTTTACTTTTTATCTGCTCCCGTTTGCCTTTATAAAATCAACATAAACTCACCACTTCCTGTATCTGTTTCAAATTAAAAGCCCCTTATAACTTTGGTTGAGGGAATTCCTCCATTTTCTAAAAAGGCTTTTATTGTGAAACATTTGCAGGAACTTGTTGTGGATGATTAAGCGGCTTGCATGTTTGCGTACGGTACTTCAAATGTAGCTCCTGACATCTGGTGGCACTTTTTAGGTGACAACAACATTTCAGCTGGCACATGAACAGACACAGTGACTGAAATAATAGTAAAAGTCATAAAAATAGGACAGGAATAACCTGATGACATCACACGTCGTGAAAGACGACCGGGGATAATTGGTGTGGACAATGGTGTGGTGTGTCATGTCTGTCGGCCAAGTCACGGGACAATTTTATGACTCCACAATCGCATAATCAGACATAGTGACCATCGGAATGGACAGAAATGTCATGTAGTGTGAACCCGACATAACAGTAATGACAGAACTGAGCTGTTTCGGCGTCATTGTCGGGACCGTTTCAGTACACTGTTTCATTTATGTCCAGCCCCATGATCCCCTCCCCTTGGCACTGAATAATCACCAGAAAAGTGTTTTGCAGAACATTATGATGTCACAGCGAAGTTGACCTTTGCCCTCTGGTCTTTAAAACAATTGTGTGAGATTTTGTCACAACTGGCCTATGTATTGTTGAGATTAGCCAAAAACATGTTTCATGAGGTCACAGTGGCCTTGACCTTTTTGAACACCAGATTCTAACCAGTTTATCCTTGAATCCAAATTTAAAGAGATCAACTCCACGAGATGCTACGTAATCGCGTTCATGAGAATTAGACAGATGGCTGAGAAGAGTGACAGGATCCCTCACTGGCTTCCCACCAGTTTTCAGTCATGTCAGTTGTCAGTTGTCTCTGTCTTGGCCTCGTTGGATGCAACTCTGCCAGGATGCAACAAAGAACTGGTGGGAAGCCCAAGCACGTCAATCAGGAACTGACCTTTAGCTCACACTCAGTGGTATAAATTTGTAGCTTAAACTGCAGTCAACAGTTCTGTACTTTTATGGCAGATCAGAAGATCCGCATATCAGAGGCCACCGTGTGCCTGTTCTTTTCAAAATGCACCACTCTATACTTCTGTTTGTGATTGTGAGGCTGCTGCAGGCCTGTGGTAATTTACAGCCGCGTTCATCACAACAGAAGTCATGTTAAATACGAGCTGACAACAGGAATATTTGTGTCAGCCCTCTGGTGTCAGTGGTAATCACAAGTAGGACATGCAGACATTTTTTGGAGGTTCCAAAAAATCCCTTTTGGCATTACAGTGAGTGATTGAAACATGTCAGCACAAGTGCGCTGATGGGGGTTTTAAAAGAGTACAGAACATAACTGGTTGATTACGAAACACAACAAAATATGAGTTCTCATAAATGGCATAGGTCTAGACGCGGTGAGGGGGGCTGCACAGTGGCTTCTAATCTTTATGTATGTGACTGCAGCAGCTCCACTTGGGAAGAAGCCTCTCTCTGCTGTCTTTTCCAGCAGTTCTCAGCCTGCATGGCTCTGCACCACACATTGGCAAAGCAGCAAATTTCCCAGGCGCGCACACACACACACACACACACACACACACACACACACACACACACACACACACACAAATTGTTGATGACTGAAAAATGTCAAAACTGCTCAGGAGCGCCAGAAAACACAAACAGAGCTAAAAGGACTTGACTGATTTACATAAGAAGCTCTCTAAACAAAGTTTTAATGAAACTGATCCAATGGATTTGTTAGATAATAAATTTATTTACTTAACATTTGAGCTAAATGTCAGGGCACACTTCGGCTCACGCTGGTTGAAAAACATGAGACAATTAAATTGGGATGTAGACAAAACAGGAGGGTTGACAGACATATCCTTCAGTTTTATTTTTCAATCCAAACATTATATTTGTAGATTTGCACTTAATCAAGAGACACCTTTTCGTTAGGGGTGTCAGCTTCAGTTGCGTTCAATAGACCAACACCCACTTCCCAGTAATTAATTTTTGTAATTTTTCTGTTGGTTTTGCTGACAGACAGACAGCGCGCCAAGTCAACATGACGAAACACAGTGCCGACTATCAACTCTCCGGTCTCCACTGGTTAGCTACCAATAGCCTGCACTGCACACATTAAAAGACCTATAATGTTCAGGGTTTTGTGACACTGTCATAGAGGCGCTAATTAAACCATATACCATAAAACTTCAATTAAAAGCCTAGGCCCAATTAAAGGCCCAGACCCTTTTACTAGCCTGGTGTGGCTACACATTTTGACAAATAAACATCTGTGTCAATTAGACGGCTGGTCTGGTTGCCAGGCAGTTAATTTTTTCACATAAGTTCGTCAGAAGTATGAAAGCAGGCTGTTAGCTACCTCAAATTACTCCACCATTCCTCGATTACCCTGTAAGTTTTTCATATTCCTTTAGTCTGCAAGGGTTCAATCGAAAGAATCTAAAGGGTCTTTCATAAAAATTGATCCAAGTTGTGAGTGTTGTTTTAACCGGATAAAGTGGTGTTGTGTCCGTATGCTGGGTGCGTAACCCTCGAGTGCCTGAACTTACGCTCTGTCTGATGAAATGTTTGTCAGAGCGAGATCAAATGAATGATTCATAACTGATATATGATCTGAAGCCTAATTTGTACACAAGTCATATTCATATTGGTTTAAATAAACAATTTGATCATATTTCCCAATCTTCGCTTTTGTGTGAAAACAATTAAAGGCCTGTCCCATATAGATGCCTGCCACATATATAGGCCTGTTGATTTCAGTGATTTCAGCAACTAATAGCCTGCGCTAAGTTTTATAGGATTTTAGCACTGAGGTCGTAGTTCAGAGGTGATTCTAATATTATTTATCACCTTGTGTATGCAAACAACAAGGACTAAAACTTGTAACACTTGTAACAACTTGAAACACCTGTAAATATAATGCAGTCCAGTACAGCACCACCTTAAACTATGACTGCAACAATACACACAGTTGAATTTACACATTCTGAATGTCGATAAAAAACATAATATTCTGAGCGTTTTTACAGAATTTATGCTAAATAAAGTAGCCTCAGTCAGAACCACACTCTTCATTACATTAATAGAACTGATTTAACTACTGAAAAAAATTGAATTGATCTTTGGACCATGATAGTTTAATTTATATGAAAAAGGAGGTTGTGCATGCAATGTAAGGAGGTTCAAGATGAAAAAACCTTGGTTTTTAGTGCTAATGAAAGAAAAATAAGCTATCCTAAAACAAAACAAACAAAAAAAAAAAAATCAGAAAAGCTCTCTCGGACATTTTGCACGCACTTTTGAGACAGTTCTAACTTCAGCTTGTCAGTTTCCAGTCTACCCTCAAGTCACGCAAGTGAGGTGGCAGCCTTAAATATCAGATGATGTGGTAAAAATAACACCGATGGAACAGAAGGCAAGTGTTATCCTGCACTGCACAACTAATGGTGCAAACTGATGAAAAGCTATTGAGGGTGAACCTCGCTGGATGTCTGAATATGGAACTCTGTTTTTAGACGATACTTTTTTGGTGTGCATGTGGTCGGTGTGTGTTCCACTGAGGTACGTCTCTGAGAAGAAGTGGTGTGACATTTATGGCCTAATATAGTTTAGATGTTCCATATTACTTGTTTAAAAATGTATTATGACAGAAAATTGTGTGTAATAAAAATACACATTGTAAGGACTTTCTTCTGTCGTTTCCCTTTGGCTTCAGTCGAATGAAAATGTGGTTTAACTCCACCAATTAAACCATCTCTGCCTCCAAGAAGTGTTTAAATAACTAAAATTGCATCCTGCATGTGGCAAACGGACACCATCTGCTTCTCCCAAGCAGGAAGAAGCAAAGGCTAAAATTATTTGCAAATGCTATTTGACCCACATCTGTAAATTTCAGCAGCTCCTCACTCCAAGGACAAGCTGTGGCGAGCCATCTGCAGCGCTGAGAGAGACATCAGCTGCAGTCACCCGCCTACTGGCAGACTGTGGTCCTTCATACGCAGGTGATGTTTACTGCCCTATAAAAGCTGGATCGTTTGACCGACTTTCTTCTGGCAGATACGACAGGTCCAGCAGTGGAATCAGAGCACCTAATTATAATTCTTATAAATTTGTCTATGATGAATATTTCTGGAAACACATGGGATGTGAGTGCTGCTTAATTTGATACTATACAACAAAGAGAAACCAGGAGGCCTCGATTGCCTGTGCTTGAACCTGTACAGTAGGTTATTGATGTAAGCGTCATAACACCCCGTCACTCATAACCCTGCGTGTGAAAAGAAAACTGACACTGAGGTAATGAAAGGCTAGAGTTTGATACAGTCAGAGACACCTAAAGGAATAGTTTGCTCATTTGCTTTCTTGTATTAAAGTTAGATGAGAGGACTGATAAGTATGAAGCTAGAGCCAGCAACTGGTTAGCATAGCATAGCATAAAGACTGGAACGACACACTAGTAAAACTTGTTTTTACACTTCGGTTTTCAAAAGGATTAAACAAACAAGAAATGAGGTGGAGATAGTATGTTTATGAGTGAGCTTTAGAGGTGCTGGTAGACTGACTTTGAAACATTTGGGCTGAGCCTGGCTAGCTGTTTCCCCCTGTTTCCGGTCTTTGTGCTAAGTTAAGTTAGCCACATAGCCGCATAGCTGCATAGCATACAGACATTAGCGGCATCATCTCCTCATCCAGTTCTCAGCAAGGAGATGAATATGTGTATTTGCTGACAGACAGGTGGCTAGCCACGTTAACATGTGGGACACATATGCACTGAATAGTTAGCCTTAGCCTTGGCTGCTCTGCGCTGTGCACCACATGGGCACCACCATTCATTTGAGATTATGACTGGTAAGGCAGGACAGTGTTGCTGTAAAACATTGTGGCCACCCTACGGTCTTCTCTCTTTTTGCCCCGGTGAATACGTGGCTTCATTTTGAACAGTGAAACCCTTTTAGCGTTGTAAACTATGTTAGCACCACTAGTCATGCTGACACTGCCAACTGTGCTAACAGAGCTGATATTAAACAATGCTAAAGGAGGTGTGTGGCTCAAAATTGAGCTCTTACTCATTGGAGAAACCTGGGGGCAGACCGGAGGGTGGGCACAATGTTTCCATAGCAACACTGTTGAGTCAGTATGGCGTTACTGATAGTAATCCTTGTCAAGTGAGTGCTGTTGCTAGCTAGCTCCCACCAGACAACCGAAGCACAGCAAAATTAACCTACAGACCAACACACATAACTGCTCAAAACATTCTCAGCAGTTAATTCTTTAAAACCGGCGGGAGCGCCTGCGATCCCATTTGCATATTGATTTTTAAATGCCGGTAGAATTGCAACCAAATAAGATAGAGCAATAATTCTTTTTGCATTTAAAACCGGAGGAGTTACTCTAACTTACCGTGCATTCATCATGTCCCAGAGTGCTGTTTCTTTGCACTGACAGGTTTGTAGAAAAACAGTAAAAAGCGCTAAGAACAAAACCATTATAATCCTGATCGCGGGTATTCACAGCACTTCCTATGTTGGACTAAACGTCATCACGTTGTGAGCATGAACTGTCACGTTATTTTCTTGCGTGTCTTTCTCGCGACAACAAGGAGTGACGTCATTTCCCGGGAAATTCCTCTCTTTCTTCCGCGGTAAGTATTTCTCTCAGCTTGCAGTCACACACTCGCTCTCGCTCCCGTTTTGTATTTTACTCTTTCACAACAACACTTAGACACACACACACACGCACGCACACACACACACACACACACACACACACACACACACACACACACACCAGACACTCACTCCACACTCGCACACATATATTTATGGAACCGCAACAACCCGGATGCGCGAAACGGCTTTTCTCCCGGCGCGAAGCTTTCAAGTTAATTACAGCGTCGGATGAAGATTCACTCCACTCATCTGGTCCGGATTCTGCCAGCAGTGGCGATGAAGCCGACCTCATCCAAGGGAGAGATCCCTCCTATGACATGTATGTATATATTCATGAAATATTGTTTGTTTTTGAGTTAGAGTAAAGTAAAGAAAATATATATGTAACACAACTGAAAGCATTTTGCACTAAATACGCACCATTATTGTATTACTCTCATGTTGAACACATCTAACACACTGTGTAACATCTGTATGCAGAGTTGACGATGATGAGGAGGAGGAAGTGGGGGGGGGTCTCCCCACCCTGCACCCCAGAGGGAGGCAGAGGGGGAGGAAGGAGTCGGTCTCCAGCAAACAGAGGCTCCAGGTCAGAGACACTCCCTGGTGATGCAGCTGGCTGGAGAACCGAAAAGGAGCCTGACATCTTGCCACATCCCCTACCACATTTTCTGCCCAAAAGGAGGCCAGGTGTGCAGCCACCTCTATCACAGTATGTGGACAATCCCTCTCCATCTGAGCTGTTCAGGATGTACTTTCACCGGGCTGCCATCAAAACACTGTGTGCCAACACCAATAAAAATGCAGCAAAAATATTGCTCATCGTGGACAGGAACTGTCACAAGACCTATCACAGCTCCCCTGGTGCTATTGAAAAGTAATGTTTGACTTTGAACTTTGAACTTTGGTTGTTCTATTGTAAATAGTTTATTTTGGTGTACATGTTGTATTTTTGCTAATTGTGCACAATGTGCATTTAACTTTCGTTTCTGTCACATTTTATAAAAATGAGTGTATCTCAAAAATTAAGTTATGAAAACACTCAAAATAAATTTTCTGTGAGTTGAAAGGATTTTGTGCAACTTTTTTACATTTACAATTTTGAGGGATACAGCCATAATATTTCTGTATTTAGAAAAATATGTGTAAAAACAAAAACGATTTTCATTTTTTTAGTGGTTTATTGCACTTTTTAGCAATTTCTTTTATTAGTATGGACATATGTCCACACATATTATTAAAATTTGGGATTTAAGGGTTGTATTGATGTATAGCATATTAAAATACTCCAAAAAATGGCCCTACAGCAGGTAAAATTGTAAAGATATGCTCTGGCGGACTTGTTCTATGGTAGGTCATAAAGGGTTAAATGATTACAAGCAACATTATCATTTATCTAATGCCTCTCTGTGTCCATCTGATGAATTGAAGTCCAATATTCACTCTTTAAGCTCTGTCTGTAGTCTCTACCAACTCCTTCGGGACGCATCTGTCTCTTTTGCTACTAATTGCTCCACTATGCTCACCAGTGAGTTGACAACTGATAAATTCACAGACCGGACAGCTAAACCACGAGCTTACACTTATCATAAAGCTCATAAAGCCAAGAGAAGTTGCAGATTGAGGTGATAGTTATCTGCAGGTTCATCACTACGAGCCACCACTTTCATATTGTCACACTGGTTTTATAAAAATATCAACTATGGCTGCTTTAAGTAGTAGCAGAGCAGTTAATTCTCCCCCCCCTCCCTCCATTCTTTCTCTCTTCATTTTGTAACCTGGTGCCTTTGAGCAAGAATATTCAATAGCCAGCAGACCCATAGCTGCACTGAGCAGCTAGCTGTTTGTTCATCTACTTGAATGAATTTAAAGCAGGGTATTGCTGACGCACATTTGCTCAGCAAATCTTCCTTGGATAAACAAATATTATTTAAATTGAAGAGAGCAGCTCCACCGGGAGGCCCTGCAGAGTGTGTTTTATCAGACCCAGCTAGCAAACATGTTATAGAAGCGCTAGTCGAGCTCATTTCATTGGACAGAGATAAAAGATGACATCAGGGGTGCCGAGGACTTGGTAAAAAACTCATATATTCTCTTCATGAGCGCATAAAAAAGTAATGTAAGTCTTAATGAAAAGACTTTCCCATCAGACAGATATTGACCTCCTGTGTAGGTGCGTATGCAGTGCTTGTGTGTTTGTGTATGTGTGAGCACATGCTGTACTGTACCAGATTTGAATTCAGCTCCCTGAATCAAATATAATAGATCTGGGAAAGGAAAGGTATTTCTTCTCTTCCCTCTGAGGTTTAATGAGAACCAGGCAAAGGGAAAGGTCTCACTGCTTATGAATCGCCACCAGGCAATCACACAGCTAACACCAAGCAATAACTCTGCAAAACAGGGGAGGGAGCAGGGGATGCTAGTTACACACAGACACACACTTTTATGCAAGCAATGAGGACAGCGTTTTAGAAATACTCTCTCGATTCAATTTTGGTTGAAGAATAATGAAATAATCAGCTCTTATACCTGCTTTCCCTGGTAAATGAGGAGCATATCATCCATTTATTGTGTTAATTAACTACATTGAAGTGTGACTCATATGCTACCATGTGGACACCATAACAGACTTTAAGTCTTTTGTTCACATGCTGCAAATTGTGGTGCAAATGGGCAGCTTTTAGGCGATTCACAGGATATTGAAGGAACATATTTATAATAATGCAAATAGGCCTTGGATATAGGCCATGACAGAGGTTAATGCTTCAAGGTCTTTGATGGGGTTAGAGACAGAATATTAGGCGCCTTATTTTCACCCAGCCATTGTCAGACTGGCATGAGACTGATGGGCAAACACAGTGCTTGGTTTCTTGGCATTGCGATTTTTTTCCACAAGCACATTTGTCACTTTAACACACAAAAATCAGAGACATCCATCACAGCTGGAGATGTTTTGGAAATTTAATTAGACTTTGTGTCCATCAGGTAAACAATGAATTATGCATTATTTTTGCTCCCCTGGTGCAACGACTATGGGAACTGTCTGACTCTAAATAAGCTGATGTGGAGAAGGAGATTTGACCAGTTTCAGACTTTCAGAAAAGATGAAACATCTGTCTCCAGTGAAGTTAAGTTTCAAAGCAAAACCATTAGGAAGATTTTAAATGCCAAAATAACATACTGAAAAATCTAACCAAGAAATGAACTAAAATACAGGTCTTACTGTATGTACGTATTGGTGTTGTCAAAAAATGATTAATCAATTCAGAGTGATTTGAAACTGTTTCTTTATTCATTTTCCGCAATATCGATACGCTAGTAACAGCTACGTTTTCTTGCCTTCTATTATTATTATTATTATGGCATGTTTACTACAGCTTTTCTAACCAAGAAAGGAAAAGCTGATGATGTCACATTGGATCCTTGTTATATTTCACCTATTCTTGAGAACTGAAACAAGTAAAACAACCGTAAAATTATAACTTATCAACCCACTTCTGGGGTGAAACCTTATTTTAAAAGGATTTATTCGTCTGAGATAAGTATGATTTAAAATATTTTGATCTGCTTTTATACCTCTAGCTCCTTAACCTACCCCACACCAGAAAACATCCTTGTCCCAGACAGGAATTCAACTAAAACAATTTTAAAAATTGTGTTTTGATCAGCATTCGGAGAACTCTAAACATTGAAAAAGAAAATGGCTACCCACTATGACAGCTACAAACTTAATATGTAACCCAAAATAAGGTTTTGTCCCAATTCTCAAGAATGAGTAATTTATCTTGTATAAGTCCTCACTGTTCATTTTTCTGGCGTATCAAAAACAGTGTTGGAATTTACTGTGAAAAATGGTTGTTTAACCCATTGACACCTGGAGTGACATCACTTTTTTTGTGCTGCCTTTAGATGCCTTTCACAAATATAGTCTTTGAACTCTGATCAAACTGGTGTGAAGAAATGTCCCGCAAATTAAATCAATTTTTTTTTTTGTCAAAAAAAAAACAAACAAAAAAAAAAAAAAAGATTTCTAAAATTATTTTCCAAAAAATAGGGAAAAAAGCTAGAAAAAGCTATATTTATGAATATTATATATTTAAAATTATGGTACAGAATTATTATAATTTTTAAGCAGTTTTTCCCCAAGTCATTTTTACTTCTTTTTTTTTCTTTTTACTAATCCCCCACCCCCGACTAATTTCTTTTTTTTGGGTCATATCTTCTTTTGCTGCCTTCTTCCTATGTTTTTGTTAAAAAAATAAAAAATAAAATAAAGCAAATTTGATCAGGTTTCAAAGGGTTAAAGAAATTATTTGCATTTAATGACAACGTGCATTTTAAATACGGCACACTTATTCGTTCTCATGAGGTGGTTTCCTTTTTTGAAAAGAAGATGCACTGTCAATGCCAAAATGAAAAAAAAAAAAAAAAACCTGTCACATGACAGCTTAGGGGCCATGAGCGGAGCTTAACGCTGAACAGTTTCCTGCCGGGTAGCCGGCTGCAAGGACATTCAGTTGTATTTGTGATTTGCAGTTTTGGGACTTCTCAATCACAAATGTACCGAGATGTCCAGTTGTAACGTGAAAGGCTATCTGTCATGGCTGCCATCAGGTAAAGTCAGCAATGACACAAGTGCCTGGTCCCGCCCCTAAAGCTGTGATTGGAGAGTTTACGTCATGAGTGTCCAGTAGTGTTTTCACTATTCTGGAATTTCTAATTTTAATACAATAGCTTGAAAAATACTGCTATTTCATAACATTTTTGATACCCTGAGGAAAATTAGTATTGACAGCATAAAATTTGAAAATCTGTATTAAAAAGTTGTTGAATATAACAAGGCTATAACATGACGACAACAACTTTTCTTGGTTAGTAGCAGCGACCAGCAGTATGGCTGTGGTTAACAATAGGACGGAGTGGGAAAGCGCAGCCAGTTCTGATGTATCAATACTGTGAAAAATGAGTATTGAAACCGTTTCAAATATCGGAATAAATAAATATTGACAAATCAATATTTTCGACAACACTACCAGTTAAAGTGTCTGGTACTACCACAGTAAATGCATACATGAACTAAATGTTGCAATGTGGGATGTTTTACTGCATGAGAATTTTTTTTTTAAAATCTATTTAGGCCTTTTAAATCTCCCTTAAAATCTGGTGCAATCAGAGAGAAATACTGTCGCCCAAGAAGCATGAGATACAAAACACTCCCAGTTATTTGTTCTCCTTCGACGCCCCTCTAAATGACTGAGCTTAACTGGAAATACAAACGGCACAGGTGCAAGCCGCCCTTTCCCTTTCTACATTTTCAAAGTCTACCCACCCCTCCCTCATCACTAGCTAGCCACGGGTGCTTTGGCTGGAGTGGAGTGGACATGGGAGACACAGATGGAAATCGATTAAATGGTTAGAGCTCACAGGGATGGGAAATGTGTCAGCCATGATCCAGACCCAGCTTGGTCTTATTACCACCTAATGCACTTCACTTTGGTATCAGTGGTCCGCTTTAAAGCGCTACACGATTGCTTGGCCATTCCTTTGTGGTTTCTCATTAACTCGGGAATGCTGAAAGAATGAAAGGCGAGGGTCTATGGCGCTCCACAACCTCTCTTTGGAGATGAATTAAACATTTTAAGAGAAGCTAAATGTCTGGTCAAGGCCTGCTGTTTGCCTCCTCAGACAGTGTCTGTGTGTTTATTAAAAAAAAAAATGGCAGAGGAAGCTGCATTAATTTGCAAATATTTCTGTCAGCATACTTGTGCTCACTTGGCAGGTAGCTCCATATTTTAAGCATTAAAGAGGTTTAGAAGTTCCAAAGGAGAATTCTCATTAATTTGCTAATTTATGCAGCAAGACTTTCCAAAAAATAATAAGATCATCTTATCTGTTGGTTAATATAATCACAATGCCTGTCAACACAAAGGCAGAAATCACCATGGCGACGTGAAGTCCCATGTGCAGTGTACCACTGTGGCAGATGACAATACATGAGATGATACGGTTATCAACATGAAAAATTCATCCATCATTAAATTTGCAGCTTGCTTTGAAAATTGAAGCTCAGTCATTGGCTGAAGTCAGAGTTATCTGGCATTTCATTGGCTGAAAAGTGGATTTTAGTTGATCCTAGGGGTGGGCCATATATATCGTTAACAATAATATCGTCATTGTTGTTTTAACGATGTGCAAATTTACGTTATCGAGTATGCAAATGACTTCACAAAAACAACTGAAAACACACGTTGAAAGGTTGAAACCCCACACATTCACTGAACAAGAGTTACGTAACTTGCGTGCAGCAGCACGCCGCAGTACGCCTAGGTGGTCACATGATCTCTCACGGGCACCTTCCCGGCAGGTCAGCCTGGTGCTAAACAAACATTAGCGAGACAACATAGCAACACCGCCCACGGATGCTCCAGCAGCTTCGGAAGATGTGGGTCAACTGTAGTTATAGGTCACAGCCTGTCAGGCTAAAGTTCGCAGTACCGGAAGACTGTCTACGGAGCTACCTAGCCTAGCCACAGTTAGCTAAACGAAGCAGCAACATGGCACAGTTTCAAGTCTCCCCGCCGGCAAAGTTTACCTTCAAGGCTGAAGACTGGCCTAAATGGATTAAACGCTTCGACAGATTCCGCATTGCTTCTGGACTGGAGACGCAAGCAGAAGAGAATCGCAGGAATGTGATCTTTGAGAGCACAAAGTTTAATCAGTGGCTTCAAGAAACGGGCGAGACGGCCGACAGTTTCATTACGGCGCTGCACTGCCTGGCGGAGCACTGCAGTTACGGGGCTCTACATGATGAGATGGTGAGGGACAGGCTTGTGGTGAGTCTGCGGGATAAACGCCTATCCGAATAGTTACAAATGGATCCGGAATTGACGCTACAAAAGGCCGTCACCAGAGTCAAACAGAGAGAGCAGGTAAAAAAGCAGCAAGAAATGTTAAGAACATTTTTTCATTAATATCATCCATGAGAAACAATTAATGAGCTATAACTCAGACTGTTAAAAACACATATTTAAAAGAATATCATCTAATTATCGTTATCTTCAAAATCCCCCAAAATATCGAGATATTATTTTTTGTCCATATCGCACACCCCTAGTTGATCCTGAACCACCCAGCGTGACCCCAAAACTGTTATAGCAAGGAAATGTTAAATTGGTCAGGCTGTTCTCATGCACTGTTTATATGTATACCTACATAAAGTAATGCACCAGAATTTGTACAAAACCCATGTAATGGTGAAGGCTGTGATAAAACAAACACATTACTTTCCCCCAGGAAAATGGTATTTACGTCTCAAATCAAGTAAATCAAGTGAAGTTATTTTGAGGTACCAAATGTAACAATGTCCAACCGTGTTCCTTTTCCTAAACCTAATCTACATAACTTAACGCCAAGTATATATATTTGCATTAAATGTGTAATGTAACCCAACAATGATCCTCTTCCTAAACCTAACCTATATAATTTACTGCACTAAACCTCACATATGTAACTTTACACCCAACTTTCTTTTCCTTAACATACTGTAAGCTACGTAACTTCACACTAAGTACACATTTGTGTTAAATGCTCAACGTGGGAACGCCCAACCATGATTCTTTTCCCAAACCTTATCTACATAAGTTTACTTTCTTTAACCTAACCTACTTAACTTTAAGTACATTAATTTGTGTTAAGTACATAACATGACAACTGCCAATCGCGTTTCTTTTGCTAAACCTAACCTATATAATTTACTTTACTTCATCTACATACCTTAATGTTAGGTGCGTAATATGACAATGCCCAACTTTACTTTCCTTAACCAAACCTATTTAACTCTATGTTCATAACAAACATTTGCGTTAAGTAGCCTATGTACCAAGACACCACCTAACCATGATTCTTTTCCTAAACCTAACCTACATAATTTTCTTTACGTAACCTATGTAACTTTATGTTAAATACTTAACTTTCCATGAAGTATTTAACCTAACAATGCACAACCATGATTCTTTTCCTTAACCTAACCTATATAATTTCCTTCCCTAAACATAACCTAGGTAACTTTACACTAAGTGCATAACACGACAACACCCAGCGAACCACTGTGTGAGGATAAGTTGAATTGGTGGAGTTTTCGAGTGTAAAACTAAAAAAAAACACCACCACAAAAAAAACAACCACTGTTTAACCGGAGACATTAAGCCCCTCCAACATCACACACACACACACACACACACACACACACACACACACAGAGCGGAAGAGACATTTGCATCATAGAGCTCATAAAAGGTTACTCCTTCCACCACCTAGTGTGTGTGTGTGTGTGTGTCTGTCTGGGAGTGCATATCCACTCATGTCTGCTGCGTCCATGTGCACCTTGTGTGCCAGAAGCTCCTGCACCTCCCTCCCCCAGGTGATTGTCAGCTCAGCTAACCTGGCTACCTAAGATGTGAGGAGAAGCGTTTGCCAGGATCTAAACTCCTCTTCATCTAATGAAATGTCACTGGACTTGAAATATTGAGGAGGCTCGTCTGAGAATTGTCCTTTCAGCTGGTGAGGTGTCACCACTGTGCCAAATGTCAGCTCTGCGACAATCAAGGAGAAGAGGCCTGCCAGGATAGAGTCGGCCTCAAAGCAACCCAGATCTGAGCCAGAGGTGGAAAGAGCAACTATTTTACTTTATCGGAAAATGCTTCAGTTTTGGGTGCGTCTTCCTTTAAGTAGCACCAGAGAGATTTTCACAAAGTTTACGTCCCATCCAGCACCAAAAGTTATGGCAGTGGTTGTCAACTCTGAATGAATCAACATTTACATGTGACGTACAAACTGTCATCCAGAGAACGCTGGATTCAACATTATCAAGAGTACTGTTGTTTTTATCCTCACTGCTTTTCGGTGCTGCCAAGCAAATGTGTATATTTGCAGCTTTTAAGTTAAAAATAGACAAGTTTTAATAACTCAAAAAAGAAAAGAAAATTGCTCAAAGTCATTGTGGGACATCATTCAATATCTATCTCAGCAGAGAGATTTAAAGCCACCTTGATTAGTCCATTGTCAGAAAATAAATCAGCACCCATTTTGACAATAAACTAATCATTTTAGTCTTGTTTACGAATATTCGTCTTCTTTCTTTTTCAAGCAAAATGCCAAATATTCACTGGTTCTAACTTCTCAGATGCGAAGATTTCAGGGAGGTGTGGATTTTTTTCAGACAATACATCCATCCATCCATTTTCATCCACATATCCAGGGCCAGGTCTCAAAGCACTCCAGACGTCCCTCTCCCCAGCAAAGCTTTCCAGCTCCTCCTGGGGGACCCCAGGGCGTTACCAGGCCAGATGAGATATGTAATCCCTCCAGCATGTTCTGGGTCTGCCCCGGGGCCTCCTACCAGTGGGACGTGCCTGGAATACCTCTAACAGGAGGCGCCCAGGAGGCATCTTGGTCAGATGCCCGAACCTCTTCAACTGACCCCTTTCGACACGAAGGAGCAGCGGCTCTACTCCGAGCTCCCTCCAGATATTCGAGCTCCTTACCCCATCTCTAAGGCTGAGCCCAGCCACCCCACGAAAGAAACTCATTTCAGCCACTTGTATCCGCGATCTCACTCTTTCGGTCAGTACCCAGAGCTCATGACCACAGGTGAGGGTTGTGACATAGATGGACCAGTAAATCGAAAGCTTCGCCTTCCAGATCAGCTCCTGCATCACTGCAGAAGCCAGACCAAACCGCTGATCCATCTCATGCTTCATTCTATCTTTACTCGTGAACAAGACCCAGAGATACTTGAACTTCCTCACTTGAGGCAGCTGATACAGATAATCGATAATTTCCTGCTTCTCGTGGACGACAACTGATACAATCGCCAAAAATTTTACATTTTCGAATTTAAAAAATAACTGTATAATCTGTAGTTTATGCACACCTGAGTGTAAGAGAGGCTAAGATGTAGTGAGAAAATATTAACTATATTAACTATTTAATATGTCATAGCCCTGATCGGCCTACCCTCAGCACCCCTGCCTCCATATTACCCTACACTGGAGATTAATATAATAAATACAAGGATGTGAATGTAAAGTGGCTTTTAATCAGTCATAAATTCATATCTAATGGTCATGTGGTCTTCCTCTAAAACTGTAAAAGACTTTCACACCAGCAACAACATGGTGCCCTTGTTATTGTTGTTCTTCTCTGTATTTATGGGAGACTCAAAAAACTACTTTGAAGGTGTAGCGCCACCTACTGTATTGGGATGTGTTGATGATGCCTTTGTTAAGTCAATGAAGGCAGTCTTGCTTTGTATTATCAACACTATTTATCAGCTATAATTTCATTACAAGAATAATACAATATATATACAGTACAGGCCAAAAGTTTGGACACACCTTCTCATTCAATGCGTTTTCTTTATTTTCATGACTATTTACATTGTAGATTCTCACTGAAGGCATCAAAACTATGAATGAACACATGTGGAGTTATGTACTTAACAAAAAAAGGTGAAATAACTGAAAACATGTTTTATATTCTAGTTTCTTCAAAATAGCCACCCTTTGCTCTGATTACTGTTTTGCACACTCTTGGCATTCTCTCAATGAGCTTCAAGAGGTAGTCACCTGAAATGGTTTTCCAACAGTCTTGAAGGAGTTCCCAGAGGTGTTTAGCACTTGTTGGCCCCTTTGCCTTCACTCTGCGGTCCAGCTCACCCCAAACCATCTCGATTGGGTTCAGGTCCGGTGACTGTGGAGGCCAGGTCATCTGCCGCAGCACTCCATCACTCTCCTTCTTGGTCAAATAGCCCTTACACAGCCTGGAGGTGTGTTTGGGGTCATTGTCCTGTTGAAAAATAAATGATTGTCCAACTAAACGCAAACCAGATGGGATGGCATGTCGCTGCAGGATGCTGTGGTAGCCATGCTGGTTCAGTGTGCCTTCAATTTTGAATAAATCCCCAACAGTGTCACCAGCAAAACACCCCCACACCATCACACCTCCTCCTCCATGCTTCACAGTGGGAACCAGGCATGTGGAATCCATCCGTTCACCTTTTCTGCGTCTCACAAAGACACGGCGGTTGGAACCAGAGATCTCAAATTTGGACTCATCAGACCAAAGCACAGATTTCCACTGGTCTAATGTCCATTCCTTGTGTTTCTTGGCCCAAACAAATCTCTTCTGCTTGTTGCCTCTCCTTAGCAGTGGTTTCCTAGCAGCTATTTGACCATGAAGGCCTGATTGGCGCAGTCTCCTCTTAACAGTTGTTCTAGAGATGGGTCTGCTGCTAGAACTCTGTGTGGCATTCATCTGGTCTCTGATCTGAGCTGCTGTTAACTTGCGATTTCTGAGGCTGGTGACTCGGATGAACTTATCCTCAGAAGCAGAGGTGACTCTTGGTCTTCCTTTCCTGGGTCGGTCCTCATGTGTGCCAGTTTCTACCTCTTGAAGCTCATCGAGAGAATGCCAAGAGTGTGCAAATGTACATCTACAATGTAAATAGTCATGAAAATAAAGAAAACGCATTGAATGAGAAGGTGTGTCCAAACATTTGGCCTGTACTGTATATATATATATATATATATATATATATATATATATATATATATAGACAGTACAGTATATATAAAATAGCCACCTTTTGCTCTGATTACTGCTTTGCACACTCTTGGCATTCTCTCGATGAGCTTCATGAGGTAGTCACCTGAAATGGTTTCCACTTCACAGGTGTGCCTTATCAGGGTTAATTAGTGGAATTTCTTGCTTTATCAATGGGGTTGGGACCATCAGTTGTGTTGTGCAGAAGTCAGGTTAATACACAGCTGACAGCCCTATTGGACAACTGTTAAAATTCATATTATGGCAAGAACCAATCAGCTAACTAAAGAAAAACGAGTGGCCATCATTACTTTAAGAAATGAAGGTCAGTCAGTCCGGAAAATTGCAAAAACTTTAAATGTGTCCCCAAGTGGAGTCGCAAAAACCATCAAGCGCTACAACGAAACTGGCACACATGAGGACCGACCCAGGAAAGGAAGACCAAGAGTCACCTCTGCTTCTGAGGATAAGTTCATCCGAGTCACCAGCCTCAGAAATCGCAAGTTAACAGCAGCTCAGATCAGAGACCAGATGAATGCCACACAGAGTTCTAGCAGCAGACCCATCTCTAGAACAACTGTTAAGAGGAGACTGCGCCAATCAGGCCTTCATGGTCAAATAGCTGCTAGGAAACCACTGCTAAGGAGAGGCAACAAGCAGAAGAGATTTGTTTGGGCCAAGAAACACAAGGAATGGACATTAGACCAGTGGAAATCTGTGCTTTGGTCTGATGAGTCCAAATTTGAGATCTCTGGTTCCAACCGCCGTGTCTTTGTGAGACGCAGAAAAGGTGAACGGATGGATTCCACATGCCTGGTTCCCACTGTGAAGCATGGAGGAGGAGGTGTGATGGTGTGGGGGTGTTTTGCTGGTGACACTGTTGGGGATTTATTCAAAATTGAAGGCACACTGAACCAGCATGGCTACCACAGCATCCTGCAGCGACATGCCATCCCATCCGGTTTGCGTTTAGTTGCACAATCATTTATTTTTCAACAGGACAATGACCCCAAACACACCTCCAGGCTGTGTAAGGGCTATTTGACCAAGAAGGAGAGTGATGGAGTGCTGCGGCAGATGACCTGGCCTCCACAGTCACCGGACCTGAACCCAATCGAGATGGTTTGGGGTGAGCTGGACCGCAGAGTGAAGGCAAAGGGGCCAACAAGTGCTAAACACCTCTGGGAACTCCTTCAAGACTGTTGGAAAACCATTTCAGGTGACTACCTCTTGAAGCTCATTGAGAGAATGCCAAGAGTGTGCAAAGCAGTAATCAGAGCAAAGGGTGGCTATTTTGAAGAAACTAGAATATAAAACATGTTTTCAGTTATTTCACCTTTTTTTGTTAAGTACATAACTCCACATGTGTTCATTCATAGTTTTGATGCCTTCAGTGAGAATCTACAATGTAAATAGTCATGAAAATAAAGAAAACGCATTGAATGAGAAGGTGTGTCCAAACTTTTGGCCTGTACTGTATATGTATATATATATATATATATATATATATATATATATATATATATATATATATATATATATATATAAAGTTATATCATCAGTCGATAATTAATCGGTCTGATATATATCATGCATCCTTGGAGGATTTTCTGTATTTCTTTTGACATGTGACGGTAAACACAATGTATTTGGGTTTTGGACCATTGACAGAATAGAACAAGCAATTTAAAAACAACTCCTTGAATTGTGGGAAACCAATTCACTGATTAATCAAGAACATAAATGGATGATTAATCAATGATGAAAACAATCACTGCAGCCATTAGTAATTTTAACATTCCCCTAAAGCGCAAAGCAAATTTTTCGTGAGGCATTATTTCATACAAAGTCCATGCATTTCAAGCAAGATGTGACTTCATGCCAGGCAACGCACATAGACGCAAAAAATGTTGCTTGACATTTTGTTGCAAAAGTCTGTCAGAGTTGAGATTCTCTTAACGTCACCAATAACCAGAAAATGGAGGACAAACTTATTGTTGCCATCTTGACACCTGCACCTTGATGACTCAACTCAGTAAAGAGACAGAAAAAAAAAAGAACTTGGAAAAAAGTGAGCAAAGCAGTATAGATATGTGTTTGGTGTGATTCACACAAACCGCTATCCTTCTTATCAAAAGTCACCCAAATCTATTTAATTCAAAGTACTAAATGTAGTTTATCCTACATACCCCCATAAACACAATTTCGATCCAGCTGGGTGGTTCCTATAATGAGAATCATGCCCCGTTGAGAAAATATTAAACCAGTTCATTAACTGTATCTAATGATTTGAATGTAATGCAGTTAAAAGGTATTTCAATCGGAAAATGGACAATTAACAAAAAGGTCTACACACAGTTTTTCAGAATAAGCCTGCACGTTGTGGTTCATTCATCGGTTTTTCCTGGGTTGTCGATCCTGTCACTGTTTCAAAAATACAATTACAAACCAGAAAATTAAATAAAAGCAGTCTGAAATAATCTTGTGATCTTTTACCTGCATGCACTTCTGTTCATTAGTGACAGGCAGCTCAATTTAAAACCTCCACCTGTGTTTGTGATAGTTTACCACCTCTTCAGCCAGACACACATCTTTAACTTCAAACATCAGAGAGCATCATCAATTGATGAAAGTTACTTGAGGACATGAGAAATCGTGTCTTTCATGTGAAAATATAACTTACTTTGGCACTGAATGGTGGCTGCTCCCCGTTATTAGCCACAGTCACACACAAAAAAAATCCACTGAGTTTCTTGAGTGTCAAGATGAATGCAATGCCATGCTGACCCAAAGCTTGAAGACACACTATTAACAGAAGCTGAAAGTCCTTGAGATATGCTTCATATCACAGGTTTCAATTATTTCTGAGCTGAATGTGAAAAATAACTCAGACTGACTCCTTACAAGGAACTTTTGCATTTAATTCAAGTGCAAAATTCAGCACATGGCCTTCATCAGTTTCCCTAAAGCACAGCTTAGCAATTACACAACCAGGAGTCAGGATGTCAAACCTCCAACACAGAAGTTTTTTAAGAAATTGACTAGAATCACCACCTTGTGGCTGTATGCTTCTGCAAACCCGTCTATAAAAACATGTATGCTTCACGCACAGTCGCCCCCAGCAGCACTGACTATCTATAAAGTCAGCAGTTTCAAAGTGGACACCCAAGATTAGCATCACCATTTCAGCATCTGACCAAATGTCTTCCCTACTGTCCCTGAGTTATGACATTGAATAATGGCCAGAGAAGCATTTTTCGCAAAACATTATGATGTCACAATGGAGTTGACCTTTGACTCTTTGGATATAAAATGTTATCATTTCGTCATTATATATAATTAGATATTTGTGTGAATTTTGCCATAATTAGCATATGGATTGCTGAGTTGTGGCAGAAAACATGTTTTGAGAGGGCACAGTGACCTTGACCTTTGACCTTCAACCACCAAATTCTAATCGTTCATTACTGTGTCCAAGTGGACATTTGTGCCAAATTTGAGTACATTCCCTTAAGGCCTTCTTGAAATATCGGGTTCATGAAATGAGACAAGCTCACAGTGACATTGACCTTTGATCACCAAAATCTAATCAGCTCATTCTTGAGTCCACGTGGCCATTTGTGCCAAAGTTAAAGACATTTCCTCACGGATACAAGAATGTGACGAACGGACGAACAACCCAAAAACATAATGCCTTTGGCCACGGCTATCGCCAGTGCGGAGGCACAAAAACAAAAGCTCTTTTATTGCTACTGATTACGTCCATCTTTGAGTGACAAGAGGTCGTATTAAGTCCACAGCTCAAAGGGATAAATGAGGATTTTAGCACCACAATTTTTACTGTTTTTCATCAGAAAGAGCTTTGTAGATTTTATACTTAATAACAGAGATTTGGTATGTATTTCAAAAAACACTCCTTGTTTCTGTGGCTTTACTCTGTGGGAGTTTGTATTCTAGTTTTTGCTGCTCATAACCTTTGTTGTGCAATTTTATTATGAATCTTCTGTATTGAAGATGTGGCATCTTTCCGAGGATGATCACCTGTGTCTCGCCCTGATTAGATTATTGAAAATCTGTTGTCTCGGTTTGTGTGTGTGTGTACAAAACAAATTGCATTAAATGTCAACAAATACAGTACTGGAACAACATCATGCCACTGTGCCCTTGTGTCCAAACCAACAATAGACCACACTATGCAGCCTGTGCGTATGACTGATTATCAACTGTAAACGTAAAAGAGCCTTCCTGTGCTTAGAATTTATAGAAAATTCTCAGCATGTCTGTCCCACTATAACCAGTCCACTCAGCCTCTCTGCCCCACTATAACCAGTTCACTCAGCCTCTCTGTCCCACTATAAGCAGTCCACTCAGCCTCTCTGCCCCACTATAACCAGTTCACTCAGCTTCTCTGTCCCACTATAACCAGTCCACTCAGCCTCTCTGCCTCACTATAACCAGTCCACTCAGCCTCTCTGCCCCACTATAAGCAGTCCACTCAGCATCTCTGCCTCACTATAACCAGTCCACTCAGCCTCTCTGCCTCACTATAACCAGTCCACTCAGCCTCTCTGTCCCACTATAACCAGTCCACTCAGCCTCTCTGCCTCACTATAACCAGTCCACTCAGCCTCTCTGCCTCACTATAACCAGTCCACTCAGCCTCTCTGTCCCACTATAACCAGTCCACTCAGCCTCTCTGCCCCACTATAACCAGTCCACTCAGCCTCTCTGCCTCACTATAACCAGTCCACTCAGCCTCTCTGCCTCACTATAACCAGTCCGCTCAGCCTCTCTGTCCCACTATAAAAAGTCCAGAGTTTTTATTTGTAATGTTTTACAGTGTGATAAATTAATTATACTTCCTCCACCACTTCACACCATCTTCCATCTGCTCCCATTCATTTGCAGTTAAAGCTCCTCAGAGTTAAATCACAGCATGTGAGTGAAAGACAAACACTCCCTTGTTATTTCAGGCTCTGAGACACAGAACAGATTACAAACCCAGTCTGAACTTTCTAAGTAAAGAATGTTAAGATGTGATTTCCGCTGGTTTTGTGCTTTAATAAAACAAAGGATATATCTAAATCTTTCATCAAACAGGGAGAGAATGTAGCTCTGCTGACGTATGACGAACAAGGATATGAGTAGAACTCATCCGAGCCAAATGTCGCAGTGCCTTCATCCCATCCTCCTCATCGCGTGCTGTGCCCTGGAGTGATTGAATCTGACATGACTTCTGAATCAGATCTATGAGGTTTTAATATAGGATGCAAAGTGGGTCAAACTTTCACTTGGGTTCCAGAAAGCCACAAATCTGGACTGCAAATACTGACGTGAATAATGCAGCAGCATGCGGTAATTGATAGTAAGTAGGGGGAGGAGTAAAATAAGGGGTAATGAAGGAACGGAGGGAGAGAGGGAAGGGACAAAAGAGAGAGGTGACTGACTGAGAGAGAGAGAGACAGGAAGCAGCTGCAACCCAATGATGTCTGAGTTGGTTTCTATTTCTGACACACACCTGGCTTTTATCTGAATCAAAGTCCTTCTCTTAACACACACACACACACACACACACACACACACACACACACACATTAAATCATCATTTGTGTGTCAAATTGTGTTCGGAAACCAGTGACCACAAATAATTTAAATAAAAAGCAAATGAATAAATATAGATGGATAAAAATACAGCTACAAACAGTTGTTGATCACAGTTACACACACACACCTCCTATTGAAATGCACACACAGTCTTCCCCTTTTCACTCCCACCCACACACTTAATTGTAAGCGCCAGACATATTCAGGGAGGCAATAATGGCGGATATGATTGCAGCAACCTGGTCAGTCAGTGTAGATCAACAGCTTGTTAGCTATGGACAATTACAGCCTTCAGTCACAGCGGCTGACGGCGATCACCCACCAGCTGCAACTGGATTAGCTACCTGGTGATATTGAAAAGCTGTCAGGGTGACTGTATTTGCATGCAGGCTGACACTGAGCCGCGCACCTGATCGGAGTGAGAAACAGCGGCCTGTTTAGGATTAACTTTGTGAAAGACAATCAGAGTTTCTTAAGTTTAAATCTGATAGCGACGGGTTATTTTGTCTGGTGTGTTTCAGTTGTTTAAAGGCAAGTGATTTCAAATGAGAGCAGTTTCTTAAGGTGGTCGTAACCATCATCAGATCATCAGATGTTTTGTCTCCCTGTTCTGAAGTACTAATCAGAGTGAGTGATGTTAACTGCGAGGATCACGTCATCTGCACTCATCAGTAGGCTCGTTCCAGATGAACGTGGCGCCGAGGCGGTGACAAGCTGCGGTCGAGTCGGAGGCTGAATCCAGATGTCCACCCTCTGGACTTGCAGACTGAGCCCTCACAAACTTCAGCTGTACGTTGTGTGACGTATTTACTGTCATCACATTAAGTAGAGACTGCAAGCGGCTGCTAGACAACCCTCAAGACTGTTTTACTTGTTGCCGTGGAAACGTTCAACTATCGCTGCTGTCATATTCATATTTATGTCATATAAGGTGATGAACAGTGCGTACTCATCTGTTCCTGCAGATAACAAGATATAAATCCCATGAATAGCCTTTTTTGTGACTGAACAACAATGTATTAATACACCTCTGTATAACAGGCTATAGCTTATAAAAACAGAAATGTGTGTAAATAAGGACAATAACTCAATAAATTTGGCATTACTGACATAAGAAACCTTCTTTTGTTGTTTTTTCAGTCTATTTTACTGCACAGCCGCAATAATAATAAAACACATTTTCAGTCCCTCTGCAGCCTATACTTATACATATTTCTGTATCATGATGTGGCTGAATATTTCTTCTGGCCGACACAATTCAAGTAGCATTTTAATAGGCCTCACTATCAATAACTATTTTACACATTCATACTTTTTTTTTTCGGCAGTTCAAAAACCCACGTCACGTGTGTATTGCAAATAATTGTGGGTTATTAAATCAGTGAAGTCTGCTGAAGCTTGCACCCCAAGCGGACTCTTTGGAAGTCTGCAGGAAGTCCACTTGAGGCCCCTTGCGGACTGGCTGAACTGTGGATTTGGAGCCCTAAGCACTCCTGGACATCCCGGGAATGTGCCCGCAAAGTCTGTGGGTCAAGTGCGGTGAAGTCTGGACATTTGGGCTGAATCCAAATGAATCCAAACTCCTATATGAGTTCATTCTCAGTCTCCAATTCTTTTAACCATGATAGATTAATTTATTAAAATGCTTTACCAGTGATCTGTAATTTATGTCCATGGCTCAACCTCCATTTTACATGAATTCTGATGTAAATCAGCATCACATCAGCTGGCTGCTACAGAACAGACCTGTCTCCTCAACTACACAGGCTAAATAAATTGTGTCTGACATTAAGATTAAAAAAACAAGACAACAGCTTTCATTGAAGATCAGTCAGACATAGTCAGGGCTTCACATCTGTACAGATAATAATAATAATAATAATAATAATAATAATAATAATAATAATAATACATTAGATTGATACAGCACTTTTCAGGATACTCAAAGACACTTTACAAAGAGCAACAACAGCAATCAAAAAAAAAAGAAAAGAAAAAGAAACAATCCAAAGGGGGGGTATTTAAAGTGGTTAGCAATTTTAAGAATCCTCACATCTCACTAACCACCAGTCTCTGTGATGCTAAATACTTCAATAATTAAAACAGTCCAATGTTAATATACAGTAGACTATATGTAGTTTATGATACAGGTAAAATGGCCAAAAATGTGAATAACTGCGTTGCAGGACGATTTAAGGTGTGCCCCTCTGCTTGTGCTACTATAATTTTTCAGTGAGGCAGTGCCCACTGGTCCATACTGATAACAGAAATCTGTAAAAACAACTCATAGATACATGGTTTCATTTTTAAAAATCATACTCACTCATTTCTTAAATAAGTCAGGCACTGTAGAGTTTAGCAAATGTTACTCAAACAGTAGTAAATCCAGCATTTGCTGGGGACTATTTTTAGCAGTGGATGAATACACATTTGATGCTCTAATGAGTCTACAGAGCAGCAGGACGCTGTATGTGGGACTGAGTCAAACTAACAATGTGTTCATGATACAGGAACATGTCACTGAGTGTAACAGTGTCCTATGTGTGTTAATAGTTTTTGGACAACAGCAGATGGCTGTCTGTGGGCTCAAGACTTTAACCTTGCTTAAATCTATTTGTTTAATTTGTTGGAGGACTAGTGTATTTTTAGAGCGTGCCTCAGACCTTAATCGAACTCCTTGAACCACCCCTGGCTCCCAAACTCTACATGTGCGTGGCTGCAGAACCCTCGCAGCATACAAAGCCCTCTACTCCAGCCTGCTTTGTCCTCGACTCCCCGGTGAGCACACACGCAGAAACACTGACACACTCGCAAACGCTCCAACGCACTCAGGCACATGCACGTCTTCGCACAGTACACGAGGATCACACACACTGCACACAGTGATCACACTCTGAATCCAAAAGGAAAGTGACACAATAGGGACACAAAAGCATCTCATCTTCATCCAAGGCGAACTGCTTCTTATCGGTTAAGGTGAGGCTCAACACTTGTTCTGCTCGGGGGAAATGTGGGACGCTTTTTCACAAGTGGACCAGTCACCCACTTTATATGAAGATTAGGCTCGCTGCTGACTTCACAAGACTGGAAGAGACAGGGGGAAAACAAACAAGGGAACTAAGATAATAACCCTGTTATGCTGTATCTTGGATTTCTACTCTTATTTTCTGTTTCGCTCCACTGCTGCTGTGGGACTGAACTCTACTTTTGACAGTTTCAAAGATTCCTAAGTAACATAAATCACAACTTCAATCACTGCCTTGTGGTTTCATGCCTCCACTAACCAGTCAAGGTGCAGTTCACATCCATGTCTGACCAGACTCATACATACAGAGTAAAGATTTAAAGGAAATGATTTCATTGAATCCCACACATGAAGCACTTATAATGTGGGATATTCCTGCACATGTTTACGGCAATGCCTCATAATGTTCAGCTAACGTTTGCACCAGCGGCAAAAACAGGTTAAAAAGACAAAGATAGTTAGAAGCTAAAGCTAAACTATAGGCTACAGACAGAAGACAATGAATATGAAGGGAAACTTGGCTGATATTCACCCAGCTGTGGCATCGCAGTGTGTCCAGGTAGGGGAAGCCAAACAGCGTTCATCTGCACACACTACGATGCTACAGCTGGTTGAATATCAGCAAAGTTTCCCTGCTTCCCTTCACTGGTTCCTGTACAGCAGGGTCGGACTTTATTCAGGCCTTATGCAGTATTATGCAGAAAAAGAAGAACTTTTTTTTCACTCTGTCTCTTCATTTAACATGTGCTGGTAAATACACTATATTTTTGATCAGAAGATTGATATCAATCTCCAGCAGACACTAGCTTAGCTTTGCATATAGAACTGAAGCAGGGGGAAACCTTCCTACCAGCAACCCTAAAGCCAAGCTCAGACCAAAGATTTGCAATGTTTGTTTTTGTTTTGTTTGTCCTTGTGAGCAATATTGTCATGTCATGTTGTGATCTGTGCTTTGTGTATTATTATTTGCCTGTAATTAAAAAAAAAAAAAAAGGATAAAATTCACAATGAGACAAAACCATTTTAAAATGTCGCAGAGAAAAGTTGCAGGCGGCTGGTTTTTCAAGGTAAAGTCTGTCATCTAGTTCAACAGCCAATGGGCTTGTAGTGAAGTCCGCTGGTCAAGTCAAAATGACCGCAGAGGGCTTGTTCGCTTGCTGCAGCAGGTGCTCCATCCCCGCCGAGCCCTCTGTTTCCGTCCTTACAGCGACTTTGGGTCGCTGCTGCTGCTCACTGTATGCACTTACACCCCTCTCTCATTAACACATTCTCATTGACTGATTAATTGGCGCTGATTATTCATATTGTTGTGGCGTGTTTATTATAAATATAGTCCATCTGATGCTGGTTTTGTTTCTGTTTTTCGCCGTTTCATCACCACTACAAATGTAACTGTAGCCAGTATCTCACTATCACTATCCTCATTCATATTTTAAGAAGCTACAAATTATGTTCAGCCACAAAATAAGCCTGAAAAGCTGGAAATGAGAACAGAAGTACAGAGAGGTGTTGCATAGAGATGATACTCTGTCTCATCAAGTTGCATTGGTGTTAATGGCAGGTTTTTAAACATTGCAGAAACAGGCAACTGCAAGTAGCATCAATTAACATGTTGTGTTTTAAAAAATAAGTTTAAACGGTCCAGTAAATAACAGTTTAGTAAGGCACATAAAGGGAGTAAATGTATGACCAGTGGCACAATAACCACCAGTCTCCTCTACTGTACTTTGGCGTAAAGAGAAGGGCTCTACAGTGTGACATATATGTCGCACGTGTGATGGAAAAAAATGTTTGTGCGATAAATGTATTTGCCTAGTAGCACCCATGTGACAGACTGCTTGCGAGCCGCTTGTGTGTGTGGTCTGTTTTTTTTCTCGTTTTTTCACTACACGACAAGAGCGTTCACTGCCGTGCATCGTCTGGCAGCCAGGTGAGTTGGTTCATTAACGTAATGGATGGAGGGAAAGCTCTTGTCATCGAGTGTCTTTGTCTCTGTGCAGGAGGCAGGGCTATGGGCTACACACACACAGAGTGTGATCTTCGTGAGGGGGAGACAAGGCAGAGAAAAAAAACAGAGTTGAGTGTAACCTGAATAACAAACTGGAGCTAGCTGTGAGGCTAGCGCAGCGTTAGCCGCAGCATGACCGGAGGGAAGCACAGCCAGTTAGCCTCCGCTAGCTTCCCAGCTAGCCCTGGCTCTCCATTTGGATCCAACCGGAGCACCGAGCCCTGGTTTGTTATTCAGGTTGAAATGGGAAGAAGCAGCGGGTTTATCAGGCAGCTGAGTGAAGTGGAGCCTGCGGAGGAAACACCAGGACCGTCTGGATGTAATAGTCCATGGAGGGGCTGCGGTGCTCTGCTGCACAGATAGGAAACCTCTAGGCTGACAGGACTCTTTGTTTATCTCATGCATTCCTCAGACTTCCAGTTTCCCTTTTTGCGTTATTTCCTCTCACGCAGGCGCAGAACGTCCGTGCTACTTGGCTGTCGGATGTAGTCCGTTTAGTGTGTTCAAATGCAACTGACACAGAGCGACGTGAGGCGACGTAGACGACGCAACAGTTGGCTTTCGTCGCCGCTAGTTCTTTGATGTCGGTTTGGCATGTCCGCACCTTAAGAGAAAGACAGGGAACCAAATGCCACGGCCCGTGTGGGAGTGTTTTGGATTTAAACCAAATGACAGAGGGGAGCCCACACCTGAGAGTGAGAGACTGACAGTCTATTTTTTTGTATTTATAAGGTCTTTATTTATTTATTTTGGTATTTTTACGTGTTATTTCAGATATTTAAATTTTCTTTTTTTTTAAATTCCTAAATATTCTTGTTAAATAAAAGTTTGTTTCTCTTTAAAAGGGTGTACTATTATGCCTTTATTATCATTATATAAGTTAAAAATAATGGTCTAAAAACAGCAAAATTATAACAATAATAAAAATGGTATTAAAAGCACAATATTACGCAATGTTATCGCTTATCGCAATAACTTCTGATGCAATTAATCACCCAGCAAAATTTGTTATCGTGACAGGTGCTACAAACTTTCTGGCCTGTGCTACAAAATTATCACCCTCTGTAGCACCAGTGCTATGGGCTAAAAAAGTTAGCGTACAGCCCTGAAGAGGCTATTTTTACCCAAAGAAGTGAGCTCCACTGCGAGATACAAATACACTTCTAATACTGAATTAATGGCCAATTAATACAGAAATCTCAAATATGCTAAAGACAACAGTATGTGCACTGGTTCCACAGCCAGCAGCATAAACAAGCACAACTACAGAGGGGAAGTTGCTCACATTTAAAAAAAGATGCAAACAGAAAAGCACTGTTTGATACTGTGTGTGTGTGTGTGTGTGTGTGTGTAAAAAGAGGATGACTTTGATTTAGACAAAATCCAGGTGTATCTCAGAAATGAGCCACACTGTTCTGACTTCAGTGGCTGGCTGTCTGTGTGTGTGTATCTGCTTTGTGTGTGTGTGTGTGTTTCATAGAGATTCATTGCAGCAGTTCTCAACTGAACCCACTCTTTCTTTTACAATGACTTAAATGTCCCAGATCTGTCTTTGACTCAGTGTCATCTTCCTGAGTGTGTGTATCACTACATGTGTGTGTGTATGCATTTTTTGCCCCGTATGTTTCCGCTGCCTCACATTATCCTGCTAAGACATTAACATTTCATGGACGACACCGAGGTTTGTCAACTGGATCTCATCAAAATTTCATCCTTAATTATGGAAGCAGAGCTGGAGGGAGATCCCCCCTCTCTGCTGCCCGAATGAACCGAGCCGAGTGAGCCGCCGGTGGAGGCGAGAAAAAAAAAAAAAAAAATCAATTCTCACCAGGTTACTGCCTGTGGAGGCTGGGTGCCTGGTCATTTTAAATAACCCAAGAACACAAATAAACAGTCTTAATGATCTGGAGATAAGTGTTCCCACCAGAGTCTTTCCACAAAGTCTTCTGAAACTTCATCTCAAGCGTAACTCCACTAAAACTCCCAACTGAAGCCATTACAAATGAAAGTCTTTCAGGCTTGAAGGTGGCAACTTCAAGGTACACAGAGTAGTCTCAGACTGAGTCTTAATAAACCTCCACTTCAAACCCACGAGTCCTGCAGCTGGGAGACAAATATTTGTGCTGTTTAAAAAGCACACTCCTAATTAGAAGAGAAGTGGTGTTTGATAATGTCAGTTTGTAAATAAAATGTGTGTTTTAGTGCCAAAAAAAGGTCAACAAATAATATAGTTCACACAAAATAGCACATATACAGAAACAAAACAAAACAAAAATCAATATACTTTTGTGCAGCATAACTTTGTTTTTTCTTCTTTTCTCTTCCATGAATCATCTCACAACCCCTCAGATCTACAGTAGTTGAATCTAGCTCCCCTCCTGCAGCCACAACAGTCAACATAAATGCATCATCAACTCTATGTGCTATAAATGTAGGGGCCGAAAGTGTAAGGGAGTCCCAAGGCATTCACCTGCAAAATGTCTAAAGCTGCAACAATGACTTGTCAACTATTAATTACCAACTAATTTAATAATCAATGAATCAAGACAATAATCAACTATGAAAATAATCATTAGCTGCAGACCTAAAAGTATGACTAAAATTAAAACTATCGACTAGGAACAGTCACAAAATGACTGTAAAGAGATGCAAACAGACACAAATTAACTAGAAGAACTGGCAAAACAATCACCAAGAGATGCAAACAAAGACAAATAGACATGAAAAGAAACACAAAATAACTGCAAAAAGATACATGACTACAAAGAGACACAAATGGTAAATGGCAAATGGATCTGCAATTGTACAGTACACACTCAAAGCGCTTTTTACACTATGAGTCACATTCACCCAGTAACACACACATTCACACACAGCTGGCTGAGGCTACCATACAAGGTGCCACCTGCTACTCAGTTTTTCACATACTCATACACTGGTGGAACAGCCACAGGGAGCAATTTGGGCTTCAGTATCTTATGATTGGATGACCCACTCTACCTCTGAGCCACAGCCGCCCCCAAGAAAACAAAGAGTCACAAAATGACTACTAAAGGGACATAACACCCTAAAAAAGACAATATTACCTAAATATGACACGAAACAACACAGACAAAAACTGACCAGACACAAAACCACAAAAAGAAACACAAAATAACCGCAAATAGGCACAAAAGCATTACAAAGACACATAAAGACACAAAACTACCTCAATGAGACATGAAACAAAAACAAAGAGACACAAAATGACTAAAGAGGAACTCAAAATCATAAAAACAGACATTGAAAGACCAAAAAACAGGACAAAATTACCTTGAAAAAGACACAAAACAACTACAAGACACAAAAATCCAAGACACAAAATTACTAGCCTACAAGGTGAAAAAAATCCAACCACAAGGAGACCCAAAATGACCCCAAACAGACGTAAAATGACCAAAAAAAGACTCAATATTACCCCCAAAAGACACAAAGCAACAACAAAGAGACACAAAACAACCACAGGGAGACACAAAATCACTAAAAAGAGACATTAAAAAAGCAAAGAGACAATATTTCCTAAAAAACTCACAAAACAACTACAAAGAGACGCGAAAACCCAAGACACAAAATGACTATAAAGTGAAATAAAAAAAAACCACAAGGAGTCCAAAATGACCCCAAAGAGACATAAAACAACCAAACAAGACTCAGTTACCCCCAAAAGACATAAAACAAAGAGACACAAAATCACTAGGAGACATTAAAAAATTACCCCAAAAAGACACAAAACAACTACAACAAAAAAAAATACAAAAAAAAACAACCACAAGGAGACCCCAAATGACCCTAAAGAGACATAAAACAACCCAAAAAAAGACTCAATATTACCCCCAAAAGACAACAACAAAGACACACAAAACAATTACAAAGTGACACAAAACCACAAAAAGATGCATAATGGATACAAGGAAATGCACAACAACAACAACAAAACACAGGAACACCACCACAAAGTCTGTGTCTTGCTTTTACGCCGGAGAGGTGCCCAGGGGCCTTTTACATATCTGTGCCCAGGGGCCCTGTTGTCTCATTATCCACCCATGACCAGCACATAACAACAACTTTGACTAGACCACCATCACTATGAACTGAGTGGCACCACTGACAAGAAGACACACTGTGCTGCTGAACTGGATCTGCCAGACTGGGTCAGACTGCACCTGCAGCACACATAGCATGGCTCACCATCATCACCACAGGTCAACACATCTGAGACACGAGCTGGCACACACAGTAACCATAACACAATGCACAAACTGGTCCTTATCTGACATTAAAATATGTACTCACCGATCACAAAAGAATACTGTTGTCGTTAGTTACAAAATGGCCACCCACAGCCTCAGTGTCCAGCGGCTGAACGTTGGTGTCCACAGAGCTGATAGTGTCACCACTCTCGCTCCTCACGTGCGTCTTTAACTGACAAAAACACGGAGAGCTCGCGTGCCGCTGATGTGACAGCCATGTCAAAGAGACACACAGCTTGGAAAAACTCCGAAAGTATCCGGATATGACTAAGATTACAGTAACGTTATTTACAGTACTCCCGTTGTTTTGGCTTCATCCAACATGGCGGCTCGCCAGGTGAAGTTCATCCAACTAATTACCGTCAGTTATTCCAGACATTTCTCTGCGTCACAGTCAACGTCCGCCCTCGCTCCTTTTAACGAAACAACGTAACGGTCCATAACATCGTACACAGTCACGGCGAAAGCACTGTTTTGTTAAAATATGGCAAATTCATCTAAATTTTGTGACTACAGCATATCCATGCATAAACTACGCTAACGGTCAAACTTCCCCGGTGACGCGCGAGCTCTGAGCAACCAATCAAAAGAGGAGGTCAACTGGGAACGATTTTGTATTTAATTATTACAGTTATTTATTTTTAATATAAAGTCATCATGTTATATTCACTTTTACATCGACATTTGATAAAAAAAATAATAATAATATTAATAATAATAAAATAAAATAAAAAAAAACAAAGGACATTCTTGGTGGGAGCTCGAGCACCCCCTGCCGCCGCGTCTTGGCCAAGTCGTTCAATGCTGCGTTCAAATGGAATCGGACAGACCGTAAACGCCACGGGAAAAACAGTCCGGCACAATGGCAGGATGTTAAAATGACATGGATAATAATATGTTGCCATGGTGATGCCATATGGTTTACAACAATAGGACAAAATATATCAGATAAAATAATTTAGCAGTCATTGTTTTATGTACTTTTACTAGTAATGTCCAGTGATTGTCTACATCACACGTGTTTTCACGCGTTACATAACATCCAGTTGTAAATTCCGTCGCGGAGGATGGCAAAAACTTTACATAATTTAACTTGAAATGCAATGCCCAGGGGCGTAGCACCAAATTTCTTAGCCCTATGCGTAAGCAGTGTCTGCGGGCCCCCTGCCCTTCCTCTCTTGATCCATCTTTTTCACAGACAACTTGTGATTTTTTTTTAACTGCAGACAAAACCAAACTTTTAATCAAGGCTTTTCGAGGCCCCCAGCAATCAGTCTCACGTGTCCCCCCACTAGGATGCCGGTAGCCTCTGCTGGCCTCACCTACTTCTCCCGTCCTGCTTTCGTCCACTAAAATGATATCTGGTTTGCCACCTAGCGTCTCCCTGATCCCACGTGAACGCAGGACAAGTAAGAATTTAGGTAAGACAAGGTGAAGCAAATGTCACAGTGAGCTGCAGGAAACAGAACAACAACCAAAGAATCTTAAAAAAGTTCAGAAACACACAGTGTTTATACCAAAATGTAGAGTAGAGCAATTCCCAAAGGATTTCCTCACATCAGATCAACGGTTCCTCTGATTTTGTCAGCACATCGCTGATTGTAAACGCAAAAATCCCAAACGCGGGGAAAAGCAATGTTAACAAAGCAGACGTAAATTGGAACGTAAGAAAAAGAGCAAGAAAATATAGAACATCTGAAGGCTACAAATGAACAACATGACACCATTAGAGCTACTGAAGGTGTCTTTGTGCCAAGGCTGGTCAACATTCACAGCTTCACTCAGCAGCACAGATGTCTGCTTTGATTTCTCTAGCAGCCTTTTCTCTCTCTCTCTCTCGATATATATATATATATATATATATATATATATATATATATATATATATATATATATATATATATAATACATATATACATATATATATCCATATATACAAACAGTAAATATAAACGGGACTTTGGTAATGACTCCACACATAACACAGGGAGCTTTTTTCCCAGTCAGTCCAGCCCATCAGTGAGAGCATCGTGGGGATCAAACCAGTAACCATTTGATTAGCGGTCAGCCTCTCTGAGGAGGAACATTTCCCCCTCCGAGCAGCTTTGATTGTGCCAGGAGCATGGCAGGAATAATGTGGGTGCAATCAGAGAATGATTTGGACTGGAGCTACTGCTGTCGACCTCTCGTCCACCTTCTTCTATACACAGCATGTCAGCCCTGTAATCTCCTGTAGAGGTAAGAGAAGAAAAGATACCCACCCCAAATGTTTCTACGTGGTCGGATTTTTCTTGACCATGATGTCTATGAAAACCACGAGCAACCAAAATGTCACAAGCTCTGAAAACAAGCTTAAGCAGATGGAGAATTTATTAGTTATTTTCCATGCCCGCCTATCTTGTTGGGGGTCGTGGGGGTGCTGGAGCCTATCCCAGCTGACACTAGACAGGTCACCAGACTATCACAGGGCTGACACATAGAGACAGACAACCATTCACACTCACACTCACACCTACGGACAATTTAGAGTCACCAATTAACCTGCATGTCTTTGGACTGTGGGAGGAAGCCGGAGTACCCAGAGAAAACCAATGAGCAGTTGGTGAGAAGAAAATGTCAACTCCCCACCCTGGGTTCGAACCAGGAACCGTCTTGCTGTGAGGCCACAGTGCTGACATTGGTTTTACTTCAGTGAATAATCTAAGTACTCCCTCCGAACTGAGGATTGTACAGAAGTCCATTCAAATGAGCTCAGCCTTTTAAAAAGATGTTCCTTCACCCAGTGTGAATGAAAAATCACTGAAAAAGCTAAATGCTCAAAAGGAAATGGTGTTCCTTCTGTAAATTTTAAACTCTAAGGATACCTAAAATCAAAAGTACAGTCCAAGATCGAGGCTCAGGTTTTGGATTTGCTATAAACTACCGACACAATACTCCTTAAACAGTGTTGGAGATGCAACAATCAGTCAGTGAATCAGTCAGCTGATTGTTTAGGCTACTTTTCATTGTGATGGTGATGATGTCCAGCTCTACTTATCAAATCCATCTATTTTGCAAACTGTATGCCGAACAGAGATCAGTAGTCATGGAATTAACCATGGGTGGAGCAGTCTGTCTCTTTGAGTCTTGACTACTGTAATGCATTTTATTCTTATTTAAGCCAAAGGTCGTAGCACTTTTACAGTAAGTTCAAAATTCGACTGCATGATCACTCGTACCCACGTTACCCCAGTGTCTATCGCGTACTATTGAGTTGCTGATCTCGTCCAAGTCCACTAGGTCGCTCAAAGTTCAAGACTCATGGTCACCGAGCTTTTCCTGTCCTGGCTCCCAGACAGATCAGTCTCCCTCTGGAGGTTTGTGTTTTAAAGCTCAATTCAAAATCTGCTTACTCTCAAATCAATCTAATTGACACTCCCTTGCTCTGGTTTGTTCGTCTCTGGTGGTCAATTTTCGGCCAGCTTTGAAGCTTTTTAATTGTCTTTTTGTAAGCGAGAACAAAAAAAAGCCAAACACACTCTGGTGTCAGATTCTTAAATAGGAGGATTTACTGCTTATGTTTGGTTGCAGCTGCAGTTTATACATGATCCCGATATGTAGTGGTATGTAGATACTGAAACATTCAAACCCCCAGCAGACAGACGATGTTGCTAACAAGCTGCAGGATGGTGTCATCATTACAAGCTGCCCAAATATACAGAACATCACCCTAAATCCGAGCAGACACCCCAAGGTGTCCAAACGTAACAAATATGGCTGCTGGCATTTTGAGGACATGTGTATATAATGATGGGAAACACATGCATAACATCATTCCACAAAGTCTTGGGTGTGATTATTTCCCTCAAAGCTATGAGATGTAAAGTTTGGAGGGGGCACATGCATGGAGGAGACATTTATACTTTGAATTGCTGCATAAAACTCACGAGTATGCAGGAAATTAAGCACCTAGAGCTCATAATTTTCTGTTGGAGGACCCCACACACACATACACACACACATTGAAAGGAAACCTACGCCCTTGCAAGAGGAAAACAACCCCCATCCAGTGTTGCAGCCTCACTGGTTCCAGCACCACAGACAGCTCCACTCCCAGCCAATAACCCTGACCTCCACGAAGTTTAAACCCTATTAACCAAGCTTTAACTCATCTGCATGACCCGGCCTTACCTCCAATGTCCGGCCGCAGCGTCTTGTCATATTCCTTGAGCAGATTGTTGAGTATAAGTGTGGCGTCCTCCTGGTGCGACCTGGGAACCAGCATTTGATTGACAGTGGTGTCGTTGGGATCTTCATCGTCGGCGCCATAATCCAGTAGATCACAACTGGAGGGTGGGAGGTGAAAAACAAGGGATGGTGGGGGTCGTTAGTCATGTTGCTGTGCTCCCCCTGCCCCCCCTTTAATGAACAACATCAAAAAAACTTTGTCGCAGCAGCATAAATGGATGCTGCTTATGTTTGGATGCATTGAGTTTAACTGTCAGAGCCCAGACTGTATATGTGCACAGCAGGCATTTCTGTCTGAGTGTGTGTGTGTGTGTGTATGTGCGGGGAAAGCCCTCAGAAAAAAAACATGCATTATGAGCCACACGCACATGAAATCATACCCCACATGTGAACTTTTAAAGCCCCTCAGCTGTTGATCATGCAAATCAAAAAAGGTGCAAACCCGACTCACCGAGCACCCTGAAGCACAAGTATGAAGAGGATCACCACAAACTTGATTGTCATTTTCCCATGCGCGGATCACCTCCGATCACAGAAACTGGTGGATGGAGATCCCGGTGCTGCTGCTGCTGCTGCTGCTGCTGCTGCTGCTACTGCTGCGATAAAGTGCCAGTACAGTACAGTAGGTGTGTGACCATCAATCCGTGCTCTGAACTTCCTCATCCACCCACATACTTTCTCCTGCGTGTCATCTGCGACCACACAACCGGTCTCTCAAACCCCCCCTTCCCCGATCCGCCGAGCACCACGCAGGGGTTCCTCCGGGACGCACCCGACGATCAATCAGTGTGATCAGTCCGGCGGAGGGGGGGGAGTCGGATGGACGGGATCCAGCGGCGCCCTCCTCCCTCTAACGCCTGTGTGGGCAACAGAGGTTGGGTGACGCTGTCTGCTGCTGCTGCTGCTGCTGGTGGTGATGATGGTGATGATGGTGGTGGTGAACCTTGAGCATCTTGCGTGACTCATACACCGTGCACAGGATACAGGACCTGGACCACAATTGCATTATCCAGATGTAAAGCCTTTTTTTTGCAAGCTGCGTCATGATCAAAATTATGTCATTATATTTCCTGCATGATTAAACACCTGGATCCATGAGGTTTTTTGATTTAATCAAATTAATTAGAGAGTTAGTAAAGGGTTAAACAGTGCTGGATTATTGTCTTTTTATCCTGATTCCCTGAATACTTTATCTGCCAGTGTGCTGCACCATGCAGATCATAAAAAAATATGAGAATACAGCCATATAAAAAAGCAGCAGGATGTCAGTTTTACTGATTTTATATTTGATTTTTGTTTATATTGATGCGTGCCTGATGATGGTCGCCACTGGAAGTCATACCCAGGCTTTACACAGCCGTTTACGTACCACAGAGTCACAGCGAGCTCTCCCCCACACACACTCAAAATAAGTCATTTCTGAATAGGCGCCCAACTCAGCAGGGCAGCCTCACTGTTCCACTGTTCAGCCCCACAAAGTTGGGAGGCTGTTTTGACGCACACAGGAGCACAGGGAGAGGCTGCGCTGCCCCCTGGTGGCTGGAAATGTGACAGAGAAACACAGGCAGCAATGTCAGGCTTTCACTGCAGTGCTGCAACCAGCATATGAACCTCTCCACCAGCACTGACCTCCATAAACAACCAAAAAATTCTCATTATTGATGCTGATACAACAAAATGGTGACAGATTATTCACCCCAGTAAAAGTAGCAGTACCACAGGATGAAATACTCCATTACAAGTGAAAGTTCTGCATTCAAAATTGAGTCAAGGTGCACTACTAAAAGCATGATAATCCTAAAGATGAGTCAATATTCCTCTCATTTCCTACCAAATGTTGGCTTAAAGGTTCAGAGTCCTGTATTAAATACTTACTGAGAAACACAATATGTTACCTTTTCAAACCTGGAATATTTCTGTGCACAAAGGTTGACACAAAAAGTTTCTAAAATAATGCACATCTAGCTGATAAGACGCAAGAGTCCGCACACTACGACATGCTCCCATAAATGTCTTCAACTTACCACCGAGGTGATGCTTCAAGCTTCATGCTCTTCACTACACAAAATACAATGCCAAATATCCTCAAGTTGTTTGGATGTTTTTGTCTATGCAAGTATGTGTGTTCCACCAACACATTCTCACTCCGACCTCGTCACATCGATGTTTGGTCATGGACTTTCCACGTCCACGTCCCCACATGGTTGGCTTTAAGCAACAAACACACATGGTTGGGGTTTAGGCAACAAACACACATGGTTGGGGTTTAGGCAACAAACACACATGGTTGGGTTTAGACAACAAACACACATGGTTGGGTTTAGGCAACAAACACACATGGTCGGGGTTTAGGCAACAAACACACATGGTCGGGTTTAGACAACAAACGCACATGGTCGGGGTTTAGGCAACAAACACACATGGTTGGGGTTTAGACAACAAACACACATAGTCGGGTTTAGGCAACAAACACACATGGTTTGGGTTTAAGCAACAAACACACATGGTTGGGGTTTAGGCAACAAACACACATGGTTGGGTTTAGACAACAAACACACATGGTTGGGTTTAGGCAACAAACACACATGGTTGGGTTTAGGCAACAAACACACATGGTCGGGGTTTAGGCAACAAACACACATGGTCGGGTTTAGACAACAAACGCACATGGTCGGGGTTTAGGCAACAAACACACATGGTTGGGGTTTAGACAACAAACACACATAGTCGGGTTTAGGCAACAAACACACATGGTTTGGGTTTAAGCAACAAACACACATGGTTGGGGTTTAGGCAACAAACACACATGGTTGGGTTTAGACAACAAACACACATGGTTGGGTTTAGGCAACAAACACACATGGTCGGGTTTAGGCAACAAACACACATGGTCGGGTTTAGGCAACAAATGACATTAATAAGTTTTTCAGCATAAAATAATTATGTTTGTTCCATTAAAGTGTTTTAGTCAGTTGACAGCTTGTAAGAAGTTGGTCAAAATGAAAAACATTTTTCACAATTTGGGTAAAATGGAATGAAAATAAATAAGTTAGGATATCTTAAATTAAAAAAATTGGCCACTAAATATCAACACTCAAATATTAAGTTCGTTCAACTTTATTAAGCTTTTTGAGGTTAAAGCAACCTAAACTAATTGGTTTATCAGATTATAAAAGACTCATTGGACTAATTCCATAATGTCAAAGAGGAAAACGATGCATGCAAAAAGTTGAACAAGTGCATTACTTTATAGAGTGTACACACAATGTATATTTTTGCTGTTTTAATAATTAACATTTCAAAATTACACATTGGAGCAGTGTTTGAGTAAATGTACTTAGTTACATTCCACCACTCCCTATTACCCCTTAAAATAAACCATCAAAAGTGAATATATTAATGACAAGATTTCTCATGTTCTTGTATCTGTTTGCTTAATAAAATCTAAGAAGTTAAAGTACTCCATCTATAAAAAGCTGGTCACTCGTCGTTCATCAAAAACAGTGATGAAAATAACCACAGCTTTAGATGCAGCGGTATAACTGAAGTTGATTTGTCTTTTCCGGAGAAAGGACTGACAGTAGATAAAACAGAGAAACAGATATTTCCCAGATGTGTGCTAAGTGGAATTGGAGCACACAGACACTATATGCATCAAACTATTTTTATAAAGCAGTTAAATATCAACAGGGAATCAGCGAAGACGGATACACCAAAGAGCTACAGTCAGATTCCCCTCTTGCATTAGCAGCTATAATCATGATTTAATGAAGCCACAGGAGCTATAAGATGGATTCTATAATATACATCAGCTTTGACCCGTGATTAATAATGAACGCCATTGTTGTTCATCCTTTTTATTTGATCATTTTAAGTATAATACATAAAACAAATACAGTACATAAAACAAAGAATGAAGAACACAAATACGTTGTAAAGCCCAGCTATAGCTACAATGGCTTTGCTGCATTTCTTTTTTGCAAAATTTAAGCAAACAGTTTAATGTTTCCTCCAAAAATGTTATTGATGCTCAAAAGCAAGAGAAGCTCCATGCATGTGTAACGGTTGTCTACCGCCTTCCTGGGATGTTGCGACCGCTGCATGTGCATTACAGTCCCCAGTAGAGAGACCCGAGTTCAAGACTTCAGTCTGCTTCACTGCCTATGAGCTAGCTTCGGATAAAGTACGTATAATCAATCCTAAATTTGTCCCGAACATGCACCAGCCACAGCTGTCCAGACACCACAGAGAGAAAAACAAGCATTTGTCATCGGCTGGGCCAGTCGGGGCTTAAATTGGAGTGAAGCGCTTTGCTGTAAGGGGCCCCCCTGAATGGGTGAAAGTAACTTAAGCGGAACTAAATCCCTTTTCTAACAGATGTATGGCAGATGAGTCTGTCACAGTGGCTGAAGGAAGGAGGGAGGGGCAGGCAATCGTTTCTTGGCTGGCAATAGAGAAGAGAGGGCTGGTTAAATGGATGGATGGATGGATGGATGGATGGGTAGATAGGGGCACTCATTTCTTCAATGGCAAGAAAGATGTATGTATAGATAGAATGAAGTGTACCAGTAGTCTATTTATCAAAAATAATGAAGTTTTGTAAACTGTAAAAGGAAATACTTCAATTTTTTTGTTCGAGGGCCAGATTTGCGCCGCTATTGGCTTGCCAATGGTCTACAGCCATGCAATCTCCGAACCCATCAGGGATCAGTCTGACGATGATTTAGCCTCTAGGGCACAACAGTCAATATTTCTGGAGTTGTGGTTTGACCAGCGGATATCCGAATACAACACATTCTCACTCCGACATCTTCACATATCGACGTTTGGTCATGGACTTTCCACATATGCCGTACAAGGTACCCTGGGTACGGCTGTTGACGTTCTGGGACACTGTGTCAAGTTCTGCCTGTTACATGCATCGTCTTCTTTCAAAATACACTTCTGTTTTCACAGGAAATGTAACTTTCGTTCTTGTCCCGCCGCGTTTCCCCCTGATGCTGCCAGACGCCATTAAACTATAATGGCAACCGGCCACGTATCATGCTGACATTAAAGGATGCTTTGTTTCGTTGGTTTCTGATGCTGCAAGTCACTGCCCAAGTGCCGGATTTCGACGATTTCAAAGTGAGACCGGACTCCTGATTAACTTCTGTGTGCTGGTCATCTTTTACAATCCGATTAGAAACTTTAAAAGTGAGAATGGAGTTGGATTTGAGAGCAGCCCGTTCTCACTCCTAGGGCGGCAAATACTTTGTCACACCCATTAGCATGTGACAGAGACAGCAAAGGCACCCTTTAGTGTCTATATGAGATGCATTAGGCTTTAAGCTAACTCCAAATTGAACCCATCCACTACAATGCGTGACACTGAGAGAAACTGATGTAGTATACAGACTGAGAAAGTCCTTGGAGGGAGGTATGGTGGATGGGTCTAACAAAACTTCTTCATCTAGGAGACCACAGTACGTGTCCCATGTGAAACCAAAAGCTAACATTTACGTGAAACATTTACATCACGTTATGCTATTTTTATGTACCAACCAAACTTTTTTTCAACCAAAACATGATCTTTTTTCGAAACATAACCAACTAATTTTGTGGCCTTAACCTAACTACAAAGGTATCACAGCATAAGCCACATGTTACAATGTATTTCAGACCTCGCTATGAGACACCGAGTAGTGTGAGAAAGTGTCTGTATTTGATGACCTGGGAATACGAACAAGTTGTTGAGATATGACGTCTATGACTGGATTATTTTTCCGGATTGTCAAAAGAAATTAAAAAAGTGAACAGAAAGCGAAGTCATGGTCAGATGATAGCCAAAAGGTTCTGGGACTGCATTTCGGCCGATGCGTTTTGCCTCTTTTGCCCCCCGCATGAATTGTTTACCTGAATGCAACCAAAACCCACTCAAATGTGATTGGTCAATAATACTCGCACTAAAAACAGACTACAAACAGAAACCAGAATGCTTTCAAAACTAAAATCTTGTCGCTAAATACTTGGATGAAGCGAGTATCCGGTACAGATAAAGAACAAAAGTCCTGACTTACTTGGGGATGTTCTCGAAAAAACTTTCTAATAAATAATAAATATAGCAACTACCGATGAACTCATATCAATTTCAGGCTTAAATAACAATTTCAGATCAGACCACACCCACTCAGTGTTAAAGCCACACCCACTTCTATTTAAACCCTGCCCATTTGGAGAACATGTACAAACACAGATAATTTAGTAGGTTGAACAAACAGAGATCCTGATAATAGTGTACTTGCTCATATCAAAAATAAAAATAAAGTTAAAAAATAAAAAAGAAATACTTCAGTTTTTGTCAGTTGTGGGCTGATATTTGCTAACCACCGGTCTACAGCCATGCTACTGTGTGCTCTAATGGCTCTGTAAGGCTATACTTAGGCACAGCAGTGCTTTAAGCTAAATGCTAACATCAGCATGCTAACAATGACAATGCTAACATGCCGATGGTAAGTGGGCATAATGTTTACCATGTTCCCCACAGCGTGTTAGCATGCTAACATTAGCTAATTAGCATTAAATGAGCACAAAAAGTACAACTAAGGCTGATGGGAGTGTTTAAGTGGAGGACGGACTGACACTGCCTTCCATAGAGAAAACAATGGAGGCTAAATACACTTACATGATTAGGGCCCAAGATGCTAATTACAGTTTCATTTCCTTTGGTAATATAACTCAAAATAAGGCTTAGTCAGCTGAAATAAAGCAGCTCTGGAGCAGTTCAGCTCTGACAAAACAAACGAAATGACCCCAAACTATGTGAAAGATTTAGCTATTGCAGGCGTCAACAGAAACAAAAGGAAAATTAGCACGTGTCTTGACGATGTGGATAAGCAGCAGAGTCAGAAACAAGCAGGCAGTGGAGGTTGGAGGTTGTTACTGAGTAAAAGGATGTCTGGTCTGTTCATCTGGACTTGCTGCCATGGCGACCACAGACAGACAAATATATAGATTGCCTTTCAAGTGCATTTCATTGGACTTCCTTTTACACGGCTGCTGCGCTTGAACAAGCACTGACACGTAGCTTTGCTGATAGACACCCACCAAGCTTTTGACAGATAGCAACACCTTAGATTTACATGAAATTCAACATCAACCCAAACCAGCACGAAAACACTACAGAAAATTATGGCACAAAAATCCAAAATGAAAGCGTTTTGGAAAGAATTTTAAGCTGATATGGTGACGACATCCAATGTAGGTCCGAATTTCACAAAGCAAAGCAGGTACAGTAGCAGCTGATGTCTTTATTTTCATGGTTTTCACCAAGCCATTGTTTCTTTGACAATGCCCCCAACTGCACCGTTTAAACTCCATGAGATTAAACACACAGTGACTCTGAGGCAACTCTTCTGCTCGGAGCAGGGGTCCTTTTGTTCCTGAGTATGTCTCACCATAGTCCAACAAGTCACACAGGCTGTGCTATGGTGGGCTCGAGCCAAAATGCCACAACATGTGCTCATTGCTTCCAGTGTGATCAAGTCAATGTAGAAATAGATGACCAAAAAACACATCAGATCCAAAGAGATCAAAAGTTTGATCCAATATGAGCTCCTCTACAAGCAACAGGAAGAAAAGAATCTTACACATGTACACACAAACATTAAGAAAGATATCGGACGAAAACATCTTCAGGATGTGAAAGTCAACGTTAGACTTTGGTTGTTCTTTTTCTTCCAAGGGCTTAAAACTCAAACGATAAACATTGTCTTTTTTGTGTCAAAGCAAAGTTTAAAATTAAAAGTTTATTTACATGATTCCCTTACGAGACTTGGCCTAATTTCCCTCAAATTTCCGTAACTTAAAGGCCTGATGACACTGTAGTTTCAAGTGGCAAAAACAACTGTGTCAAAATCAGTTCATTCAGTTGAGAGAAAATTGAAGAAGCTTAGCTACTGTGACTAACAAGCACTAGCATGTCCTGGCTGGCGAGCATGTGAGCAGTTAGCTCCTCAACTACAGTAGTTCACCAACTGAGCCAGAAAGCCAACAAGCTTCTTGAACCACTTATTCCACCGTGCCACAGGCCTTTACGTGAGTTTAATGACATTTTCATCAGCAATTTATTATTTAATGCAGAAAATCATATGATAATGAAACGTCACTGATTGTTATTCTCTTTTTGTTCTTTCTCCCCACATAAGGGCATCAGAATTCCTCTAACAAAATGCCCTTGTAATTGTTAAATTCCTCCAGAAGGCAAACACTTTCTGCTTCAGTGAATGGAGGTTGGTCAGTTATGTTTTGTAGTTTGAAAAGACTTTTAATTTACGCAGAATTCATGGCAAATTAGTCTTACTGAAAAGGTAACTTCAGTATGTTTCAACCTGGTCCCTGTTTTCACATATCTGAGACTATGATACCAATGGGAACATTTTTTTAATTGGTTCAGTGATGAGTGAGAAGGCTGCAGCCAGCAGCTGTGAAACAGGCTGCAGTGTAACCACTCTAGGCATATGGCACCATTAATGTATGTGCAGCCACTGAAAGTGTTTGCCACTTTTTTGCCACCGACAGGCTCAGATTGTTATTAGATGTATCCTAGAACATTATGGAAAAGATCCCTACAGAGACAGACCTTTTTGTTAAAGAGTAACAACCAGAAACAGCCCCAAGATCGTTGTTGCCAAACCCACCAGACTCCAGTATGTATAGAGCCGGTACATATTTGCCTCTAACGGGGTGAATTAAGGGTTTATTTCAACCAAACCAGACTTGGTGATTGTTGGAACAGTGTTAAAGTGACTTTTGTAAGTCTTATTTTGATTCTGGCGACTTTGAAGAGTGTTTTATGATGATAAATTTACTGTTTATGGAGTCTGGTGGGATTGGTGAAAGCAATTTTGGGCTGTTTCTGGCTAAACAAAATTGATCTTAGGCAGACTTTTTACTTCTGCCCAGACATGTAACTACACGGCGTCACAGACCTCCCGTCTATTTTTGTAAGCTTAAACCATGTCCCTCAGTGGAAACAAAGCTTTTATTTATGTTAATTTCACAGATAAGAAACAATAAATTGTGTGTGATTTAACCTTTGGGGATTTATACATCGAGATTTATTCTGGATTCGTATGAGCAGAGAAAATCTCCACTCATTGCTAGGCTAATTTATACAATATAAAATGCCATAGGCTTGTGCTAATAACGTTAGCATGTTGTATTTGTTTGGAAAACCTGTTTTGTATAAGACAGTTGTTTTGTCGGTGAACCCAGTGAGTTGTAATGGAGCTGAATTTTATTACATTACCGTTGTTAAATGTTGCTGTTGTCCCTGGCTTCATATGAGAAGAAGATATCTCCGCTAGTCACTAGGCTAATTTATACAATGTAAAATGGCATAGGCTTGTGCTAATAACGTTAGCATGTTGTATTTGTGGGGAAAATGTGTTCAGATAAAGACAAGTGTTTGTCTGTGAATGCTGCGAGTTATAGTGAAGCTGATTTGTGTACTTGTCAATCAACTAAACTTAACAGCACTTCACAGAAACCTCCGCCGCCAACTAGTGTTTTGGAGGTGTAACTGCAGAGTGACACAGACACACCACTGCATAAGTATACCCTTTACTCTTAAACCAAAAGGTCTGTCTCTTTAGAGATCCTTTCCATAATGCTGTCAGACAATTGAAATAACAATCTGAGCCTGTTAGTGACAAAAACAAGCACTTTTAGTGGACTTAAACTAATGGTGTGAACACGCTCCATGTGGTTACATTGCAGACTGTTTCGCAGCAGCAATCTCACTCAATACTGGACAAATTTCAAAAAAGTCGTTCCTATTAATCACAAACACATGAGAAAATGGTCCAGGTTGAAAAATACCACAGTTACATAGGACTAATCTGTAAAGACTTCGGCAGCTGTCTTACTGTTATTTTGATCTACGTCACATCCTGTCTTTGTGACACTGACCCCTGGAGCTGGTGGTGTTGCAGTGTTTTGCCCAAGTATCAGTAAGAAGCATGCTTGCCTAAATAGAGGTCTGCACCCCTATGACAGTCTCCAAACTCTCACTCTGCTGATTTGTATGTCACACACTCTGCGTTTCGAGCAGCAGTCTCTCGGCTGTGAATATTAGTTTCCTAGCTGAGTGACCTGTGCTCAAAATTCAGTTAAAGCACGTATCCTAAATTTGTCCTGAACACCCCATCCACAGCTGTCCACTCACCCAGTGTAAGTGGGCCAAAGACGTTTTTTTTTTCTTGTTGGCAAGCTGCCCAAAATGATGACTTTTTATTTTTTTATGAATGAAAAAGCATCTCTTAATGTAAAAACTCTGCAATGATAATCTTTCAAATACTTTTTTTTTCACCTTTAGGTAGCACTCGTCATCTTCCACTGAGACTCTGTCTGCCAGTGCTTTTGGGAAACCAGGCCTGCAGCAAAGGGCTTTGAATCTTCAAGTAAAGATGTACAAAGAGACACACAAGCACCCACTGCAATAGGAGAAAAAAATGGCAAAGGTTCTTTTTTAAAAAAGAGACAGAAAACTAAATTATTAATGCACTTGCAGCATTAATCTCAAGAGATGTTTCTTCCACACAGTGTGGAATTAAGTACATTTTTTAAATCAATTTTTCAAATGCATGTTATATTGCAGGGTTTTTTTCCACAGCATAAGCTCAGTGCATTTCAAGCCTCCATGATAAGAGTAAATTTAGGAAAACTGCTCAAAATGCCTACATTAGTTTATTTAAAACCTCAAGTAGTCGCCATGGAGTGTGCTCCCATACCTTAAGCAGTGATTGACATATATATGGTCGGTATTCAAGACAAAGAGGAGTCCTTTTGAGGAGAGCGTCATGCAAACTGCAGCAGGATAGATGAGAAAGAAGCAAAGCACCCGCTCCCTCGAGGTCTTAGAAGCAAGTTTCTGTGTGATCGAGCAGTTTTTTAGGCCATAAAAACAGGAAAGGGATTCTGTTGCAGCCTTGCATCCATTCAAAGTGCTTGAATTAGATAGCTGAGTATAGTTTGTTTTTGTTCTTCAAGCGCAGATATTTGTTTTTTGTTTTTTTTTGTCTTGGGCAACGACCTTACAACAACCCCTTTTCTTTTAAGTCCACCCACTTTCAAATTAGAACAAACTTAATCCCCTAATACGAACTCTCTGTCTCAGGAAAAAAAAAAGGAGAAAGATTACGTTGAGCTGACCACTCCTTTCACCACCGGTTCTCTGTTCAGGTACGTGGCCCAGTAGACGAGGTTGAAGGTTCCAAACAGGACGGGGAACACTATCCGCGACATCTTGTCGATCTTGCTGACGCTGTTGTAGGTCTTCTTGGGGTCCACCATCTTGGTCTCTGCGGCCCGGAGCTGCACCGACGTCGTGTTGGAGATGGTGGAGATGGACACGTCCTTGGTGAGGTTGGGGGTGTAGTTGACGCCCGCTGAGCAGACGTTGTTGGGCTTCTTCGACAGCACCATGGGGTCTCGTTTCTACAGCGGGACAGATTGCAGTGAGCGGTGAATTGGTTTTAAACCCTGCTGTTTTTGGATAATCAATGTGTTTCATTCTGTCTGGAATAATTAGGTGCTTTTGCAGGCGAGTAACATTTCTGGCAAAACATTCAGGGATGCTGTGTAATTGAATTTCACACAGGTAGCAGTTTGGTTTATTTATGATGACTGCAGTGTGCAGGTCTGTGTTTTAATCCAGCTGCTAACACATGATTGACAGTTTTCCTGGTAAAATTTTAAGCAAGCAACTTGTATAGTAATAAGTGTTGTCAAGTAATGTATCCTGATTATTCCTAATGCAACTTAGGTCTAGTATATAAATCCTTTTCATAGTTCGTGCCGTTTACACAACCAAAACTGTAAGCTAAACTTTCATTTGGGAATACTGCCTTAATGTCATACTTGGAAAAAGTAGGTAACACTTTACTTAAAGGTATCTACATAAGGGTGACATGACACTGTCATAACTATTTTTTTTTTTATTAGCCTTTATTTATACAGGTAAAATCTCATTGAGACCCAGGGTCTCATTTACAAGAGAGACTATGACAACTACAACTACAACTATGACATGACACGGTCATGAACCTGTCATGAACATTATGTACATGTCATAAACGTTTATGACTGCTGTCATTAAGTGTCATTCAGTTTGGGTTGTCTTGATAATGACAACTTGACATTAACTAGGATGACATTACCGTAAGATGTCTTTGTCATGACAACTTGACATTAACAACAAATGCACCTCTTTTTGTGTTTATGACAAGTTGACATAATGATTGATACAAAGACATCCTCTGGTAATGTCATCCTGGTTAATGTCAAGTTGTCATAATCAAGACAACCCAAACAATGTCAACTTGTCATTACAAAAACCGAATGACACTTAATGACAGCAGTCATAAATGTTTATTACATGTACATAATGTTTATGACAAGTTCACAACAGTGTCATGTCATAGTTATGACAGTGTCATGTCACCCTCATGTAGATACCTTCAAGTAAAGTGTTACCAAAAAGGGTTTCCCCTCCACTCCAGTCCAGTCGCCAGAAAAAGATGTTGGCATTGTACAGTTCTACAAACAATGAATACATTACATTTGCAAATTTTTAGGCATAAAGCAACGATGTTTTGTCTTGACCATCGCCCTTTTCTGGCGGTGATTGTCCCATGGAAACCAGTTGTTTTTTGACAGAGACATTGCTGCTTTTCCAGCGGTCACTATGCCCTGAAAACGGGGTATTTTAAGCCAAAATGTGATCTTTTCGTAACCATTACCACGTTTCGATGTGTCAACTAGAGTGTAATTGTAATGTTGTTGTTGTAATCCGTGGTTTGCATGAATGTACAATGCCAACATTTCTTCTGTCAACTGGGATGCCCACTCTTGTAACTGTGTGCTAACCACATAGTGAGGGCCAGGGGACAGTTAGCTTATCTTAGCATAGCATAAAGAGTGGAAACAGCTTGCTTAGCTTTGCCCAAGGCTAACAAAATCCTTCCACCTACTGTTTATAGTGAGCTTATCTTTGACAGAGCCCGGCTAGCTGCTCCACTCTGCCTCCAGTTGTTATGCTAAGCTAAGCTAACCAGTTCCTCTCATTTCCTCCATGCACCTCTTGTTACATATTTATCATGCAGACATGAGAGGTACTGATCTTCTCATTTAACTCCACAACATGGCTACAACATGTGAAACCATTAATATGGTCCTTTAAAGTAGCATGACATTCATGTTTGGTACTTGCAATCTAGTGTCCCCAAGCTGTACCTTAGGGTGCTGTGCCTCGAGAGCCTTCTTGCCATCCCAGGCCCAGCTCCTTTTGGTGAAGTAGTTCACTGTGGCGAACTCGATGAGGGCAGAAAAGACGAACGCGTAGCAGACGGCGATGAACCAATCCATAGCTGTAGCGTAGGCCACTTTGGGGAGTGAGTTCCTGGCGCTGATGCTGAGGGTAGTCATGGTCAGCACAGTGGTCACCCCTGGGTGCAAACAAAAGGACGTGACAAATTTAAATTGAGTTGTATTTTTACAGGCTGTCTGGAAACAACTAACAGTCTCCCCTCACTCAACAAAGGTGGGCGCTTTAATAACTCTTAACTGCCAGCGACTGCAGTGCTGCTGCTCAGCGGCTGACCGTTATTACTCTCCCTCGTGTGGCTGTGCATGACAGGAATATTACCCAGACAAATAAAAACGTTAAAAAGTAAATGAGTAAATAAGCGGCTTCGCTCACCAAAGACGGTCCTCGCAGGAACTGATTCTCTGTTTAGCCAAAACGACACCTGGGACAGGATTACGGTCATGAAACAGGGCATATACGTCTGGATGACAAAATATCCAATCTTCCTCTTCAGGTAGAAGTGAACCATCATCACAGTGTACTGTCCTGAGGGGAGACAGAGAGATAGAAAGGATACAAAGTTAGATAGGGACAATAAACAGGTGCTTAGACATGTGATCTAACCTCCTGATTCGTTGGGTTTCCACACAGGACACAATTAAGTTACTGTTTACGGCCACAAACTTGACAGCTAGAGAAGTGCTCATTAACTCTTCTCTTCTTTTCCCACTGCAAATGTCTCCCTCCTCTGTCCCGCTATTGCGTTATGAAATAATTAGAGGTGGTGCAAACTGCAGGACAGAGGTGGAAAGGTTAAAAAATTAAGCTTGAACGTGACGGCGAAATGAACCTGACTCCAAATCCATTATTAAAGTGAAAAATGAGAGCAAGTGGCGTTAATTATTGCGAGGACATGACAATAGATTATCATGCAGTTAGTGTCTGGGATTGGACCACGGGGCGATGACAGTTGGAGGTAAATCCAGAGGAAATGTGGCGAGATAGAAAGAGAGAGAGGGAGACACAGTATTCAGTTAAACAAGCGAAGATTGCATTTGAGGCTTTAAAAAAAATCCTCTCACCAGCAGCAGTTTGTGGCTGCAGGCGCTGGTAAACTATGAAAAACCCAATGACTATATTCCACACACTAGGGCACATGTACACAGGCTCTCTCACTCTCACACACACACACACACACACACACACACGCAGAGTAATACATGAGGCTTTCTCCAGGCAAAATCGGATTTTTGAACCTCCCTAATCCCTGGTTACAATCTGCATCCTGCCATCAGTGAGAGAAAGACAGAGAGTGAGGAGGAGGGGGGAGGCTTCCTGTCCTGGGATCCTCACACAGCACCAAGCCCCGCCCACTCCGCCCTGCCAATCCAGGCACCGACACATACACACTCTGAAACACACATGAAGCATGATTTCTAACTGCTGACAGCCACCACACACACACACACACACACACACACACACACTCTGACACACACCTCAGTCTAAGCCACGGAGAGGGACACTCGCTGCTGCTAATCACTGGTGGGATGGAGGGGGGCTAACCGTGTGGACATTTTCTATCTTTCCTGTTGTTCTTTTGTCATCTGACAGCTGTTTGTGGAGTAATGATTAAACGTGTTTGATGAGACTGGCTGGCGTGCGAGGGGAAGAAATCCAGAAAATGCACTGTGGGCTTCAACTGACAGCGGCCTGAGAGTGAGGCAGACAAGAGCGACACAACACTCATCAACGTCACCGCCATGCCTCGACCAGGAGATCCCCAACACTGTTAGTTCTCACTGCGACCCCATCACCTGTGACGTCCTCATGACTCCAGGCCGCCTGGCTCACAGATACCCTGTCAACTGCCGACCTGGGACACCCCGGGGTGGCCTTTGCCCTTGATGCATGGATCCCGACAGGACCGGGGGCAGAGGAATGAGGAGGAACATGTTCCTCTGGTGGATCTTACTGCTTTTCTTCCAAGGATTTGTATTTCACAATGTCCACGGGGAACTTCCTTTTATAGCGGGGAACAATGCTGCCATGCTGGTCAACTGGTGAGTAGGAAATAATGTTTTCACCTTTAACATCCAAGCTAGTGATCATCATCTGGAAATGAGCCCTGCAAGTCCTTACGAACTGTCCATAGAACTAATGCTACAACACATCTTATCTACTTTTAGAGTCAGGAGTTATCTCAGGGAAGCTATTACTGTCTGAGACGGTGCAAGTCACAACCTTCAAGAGAAACTTGTGGGCTAATCTCCTCCTCCATGTCCTCAAAAAGGAGTGTTGTCTAAGATTAGATGTGCTAATTAAAGCCTCACAACATCACATCCGTGCGCTATTGTGAGCCGTGCACCTCCATACCTGAGGTTTCGAGATCTGTCTTCATTACCAACCAACAAAAAAACACTTGTTCATTGAAGCCATGCAGCGAGAGCTAGGAGATGTTCTGCTGCTGCTCAGAGTTACAACACAAGAAAGGCCAGATTATCATTAACTGACTCCTGTTTTGAATTTCAGCTCCACAAGTGCTTCATTACTTTGTCTAGACCCAATGAAGCAGCAGGTGACTGTCAGACTTGTTTTAATCAAGTGAGGAAACAACAGTAAACTCCAGGTGACATTTATCAGAGTAAGATAAATCTACTGGCCCTCACAGCAAGCACATGAACGTATCTGGGGACATTTAATATACAATTCTAATAATGTTTGATGACTTTCAGGCAACACATCTTGTAATAGTCAGATATCTTTGAAATGTGGTAGACTTGAATGTGCTAAAATAATAAATATAGTCATGCAGCAGGACCACGCCATACAAAGAACTGTGAGAAGTTGTTGTTAAAGTTGTCACCTGTCATTCCCACATCGGCGATTACACCTTCAGTGACACTGAATATTCCATTTTCAGCACGTTTGCATGTTTATCATAGCTAAAAGTGTCATATTTGGTCTGTGAAAGTGATAAGCAAGGGAGTCAAACACATACCGTAAATTAACCTACTGGACTGAATGTGACCCCCCTGGAGCCAAAACACATCAGCAATCTCCACCACTGATTTGGACGGTTTCCAGACAGAAGCTTTGAGCTGCATGAATGATGATTTACTGCCCTCAGTCCTTGGGCTAAATGGAATTCACAGATAACGTTTAGCATTTTTCTTGTAATGATCATAACACCAGATGGCAGTTTGATGATTTAGGGGCGGACAAATACTGTCAAATAAACTGTCAGACATATAAATACAGATAAAATGACCTTGAGTATTGATTAAATGTTGAAGTACATGACATTTCAAAGAGGGTAAAGGTCGTTGCCTGATCACTCATATGAGAAGAATAGAGTAGTTGGTGTCAGGTTTCAGGGAGCCAGAACTGGTTGAAAATTTTTGTCAATAATTTGACAATGAAAAATGGTATAATAGTGCTATTAGAAGTGGTGTGTCAGGCATAGATATAGAAATGTAAATGCCTCAATGGCCACTGAAACGTACACCAACATCGTCGTCATATTGGAGAGCAAGACTTGCCTGTAAACAAATGAAAGTAAACAGAGGAGAGGTGGTTTTTTTTGGATAGAACGTACTACTTATTTCAGTGAGTCATTTTTATATTCAAAGGTGTGTATCGTTGAACAGAAAAAGTTAATTCAAATTTTGACAGTGTGGCTATAATCGCTGCTGGACACTCAAAAGAGGAGTGCGCAGATCGTATGCTCGTTGGCCGTCGGCTGTGCAATTTTTTGATCAAGAGACAGGTAACGTGAGGCAATTGCCTTGTTGCCAATAGTTCTTCAATGTCGGTTTGGTTTGTCTGGGCCTTAACATGAAGTTCAATGTTGGTTTGGTTTGTCTGGGCCTTAACATGAAGTGAATTACTGACATTGAGGAGAATAATACATCAGGAATTGTAGAAACTCATGTTTGTCGACACATTTTTAACTGTAGCTAGCACGTTAGCTTGCTAATGCTGTCTGCTTATCAACTCCTTGATCATAACAGAATACAGTAACTTTCACCCCTCATCATTTTAGGAAGGCCACAACAAGAAAACTTCTAATTATTTTGTATTATGTGTGTTTAGATTGGTTCCAGTCTCTCATTGGACGCCTTTTATAAAAAAAAAAAAAAACAACAACACAAAAAAAAAACACAACAAAAAACTCTCCTGTTACTGAATAATATTTTTCACCTCAAATGTTTTCAGGAACATATTTTAGTGTACTGTTTAGCTGTGAAATGAGAAAGTTTGTGACCCGGCCACCATCTTGGATATTGTTTACCGGAGCACCAAGCACTGCCCACCAGCCGGACCAACTTTTTCATTTTACAGCTAAACAGTACACTAAAATATTGTTTCTGACAGTTTCGGCAAATACGACACAGAGTTATTTTCAGTTACCAACTGTAGTTTCCAAAAAGCAGCTTTAATTTAAAGTACATTCTGAATGAATTACCCCACAAGACAACTTGATAAAAACATGAATTTTATAAGCCGGTATTCTATAGAAGGCTGCACAGCACCCTGATTTTGTTCAGCATTTTTGCCCTTTTTTATCATATCAATGCATCTTAATCTTTAACTTATACAAATTTTGTGTGTTTAAATATTAACGTGTCCCTAGTATTTTATTTACAGTTACCAGAAGACATTTGCCAGGCAGATATTCAGCCTTTCAGCCATCCTTTTATCAACTGGTCAATTAACTTTAACTAACTTCAATTTTAATTTAATTTTTAATTTCTATGTATCTACTTATTTTAAATTATTTTATGGCTTTTTTAATGCCACTGTATTATTGTTGATGAGGGGAAGTGTGGTCTATGTATGTATCTATCTATCTATCTATCTATCTTGAAAACCGGTCAACAAGGCATCTGATCAACCACCCAGTTAGTGAACCAACAATGCACTTCCTCAACCAATGAACCCTTTAACCCTTTGCTTTAAAACACAGGAAGGTTTCACTTGTGGCGTGCAGATTAAATAAATAAATAAACAAAATAAATAAATAAAAAAAAAACAGGGGAAATCCACACTTTTAATAATGATTCTACTAGAAACTGGAGGGAAGTGTATTACAGTTCCATTTTACATAAGAGTATTAAGCAGATGCCTTTCAATGCCCCCACCCCCCCATGCGTCAGAGCGAGGCTGTCCAATCCCAATGTACACACAGACACACACAAATCTTTTTTTTTAATCTTTGTGAGGACCCAGCTCACATTTTAAGTCAAACTATTTACATTATGCTAAATATCAAACTTAAAAGCTTCCAATCATACTCATGAGAATCAGTTTTATTTAGAGTTTCACCTTAATACTGAACCTAAACCTGACTCATAGATCAGATACAACCTGCAGTAACCAGGTTCCATCAAAACGTCCTGACTTTGTATTTTTTTTTTACCATTCCTGTGAGGACATTTGGTACTCACGAGGATAAATGCACAAGAGCACATACCCACAAACACACAGATACACTCAGCGACAGCCAACCAACCAATCCCTCGCTGATCTGTGATGTCATCTTCTTATGCAAAAGCTGATGGGTGGTTGGATGGGGGGGGATTAACCCTAGGTCTCAGGTCTCTCTCTAGCTCCGCGTGTGTGTCTGTGTGTGCGCGCGCGTGGGCTCATGTGGGGATAAGTGTTGTTTGACAGGGCTGTCCGGGCCTGTAGACAGCTGGTTGTGTGAGGGATAGGCTACTCTCCTCCACTAGCCTCCACTCATTGACTCTGATCTCCTGATAATGTTTCCCACATTTACTCTCTGCCTCGCACGCCCATCTCTCCCTGCAGCGTTTATCTTTTCTAATCTAGAATTAGTTACATCATGTTATTTGGTATTACACTTATCATGCATCACATACAGTATGAATTTACCCAAGAAGAGGGTGCACAAGACAGGAGAAGAATGAGGGGGGACTGTAAGTAAAGGGTGGAGCTGTTCCACTGTGGTTTGATGTCTTTTAATAAATTAAAGGGTTAAAGTATCATTCTATAGCTGTCTTGATGTCACAAAACCCCACAAAGGGCCAACAATTAGCTGTTAGCTTCTTAAAACATTCCTCCTTCTCTATCTTGTCATCTCCTCAGACAGCGAGCACCCAAAGAAGAGTAAATAGTGTGGTTACTTGTATAGAATATTGGCTATTCTGTAAAAATTTAAGTTATACATCGAATAAAATATGTCACTTAGTCAGGGGTCGTTAGCTACTCAATGACTGAAAAGGGATCCCTTGAGGAAAAAGGCTGGGAACCACTGGTGTAGCTAACGAAACGAGCAAGCTAACGGACAAAACTACCGTTAGCTTGCTTTTACGACTTGTTTAGGATAAAGGGTAAAAGAGTGATATGAAATTATCTCTCTTTTACCCTTTTTATTACAGTATTCACACATAAATAAAACAAACTGAGCCCTGGCCAATAAATGTTATACATTATTTCCCCCTCAAACTGTTATATGACAGCTACAGTGCTACACATAGCTGCAGTGACTATACATAATAGATTGCTTTTCAATGGACAGCACTACAGGCGTTTCCTAGCAACAGATATTGCTGGCCTGCTCCCTTCGTCAAATAAAATGATACAGACTGGATGTCCTTACATTCACATGATTCACAAAGCATACTGTAGTCTATAATGCTTACACTCAAGTGCTTATTACTAGCCTTTAACTTAGATTGAATTTGGTACAGCCCCATCCTTGTAATTGTACTGTGTACGCTTCAGTTCGTGTTATATAGCTTTATGACGCACATGGTACCTATTTATCTGTCATCACTTGTGCTTTTTCTATCATCAAAAAATGTCCATCTTTTGATATTAAGTACCACTCTTCTCACATACATCTCCTCCACCAAAATGAGCGTGTATATGCAGGTTTTATGAACACGGCTCTGCAGTGTTTTTAGTGGTGTCACATTTGAACTTCAGAAACGAGCCTATCCCAGCTGTCATTGGGCAAGGGGCAGGGTACACCCTGGACAGGTTGTCAAACTATCGCAGGGCTGACATGTAGAGACAGACAACCATTCACACCTATGGACAATTTAGAGTCACCAATTAAACTATCCCCAAACTGCATGTCTTTGGACTGTGGGAGGAAGCTGGAGTACCCAGAGAAAACCCACCCTGAAACGGGGAGAACATGCAAACTCTGCACAGAAGGGCTCCCACACCCAGGATGGAACCAGGAACTCTCTTGCTGTGAGGCGACAGTGCTAACCACCACAACACCGTGCTGCCCCAGAAAAGCCGCAGGTTCAAGTAATTTAACCACTATTAATGTTAGCAGGGGGATAAAATGGAAGTTAGTTGCTCGGCTGGCGAAAGTCTCTGGTGCGCTTGCTCTATGGGCTCGATGACGCAGAAGATCTGGGTACTTTTATAACCTGGAAGTAAAACTTTTTTGACTTCATGTGCCACTGAGCAACTTTCACAGCAATGAACAAGTCCCTACCTTCAACTGTGTGCTGTTCCTTTTAATACATTCATGATCCACTGCACATGGGAGTTTGCCTAGAGGTCTTTCTGGCAAAAAGCGCTCTGGGCAGAAGCGTATTCGTTTTGACCAAAAGCGCGATTTTTTTCCACACCCTTAACCAAGAAATCCTCTAAGGAAACTTTCCCCAACAGCGTGTCTACCTGGGAGTCATGAACTGGACCCTTTTCTTTGCTTGTATCAGCTTTAGATGTATATTCTCTTTTTTGTAAATTCAAGTTTGTTTATTATCCATAGACACACTCACACACACACACCTACCTCTGCTTGTGTGTATGTTCTCAGTGCCGGCAGTTTGCCCGATAAGATGGTACTGGTTGAGTCTGGAGCCGTCCCCTGCCACCTCCACAGACTTATCAGCTCCCTGGGTCCAAGTGTAGACGACCTCTGACACTGGATAGGCGTCTGAGACAGAAGGGGAGAGAGATGACTTGAAATTAGCCTGTGATTTAGAGTTTAACATGTTCATTTGTAATACATGAACATCCAAAATGCAAGTTAAAGTACTTAGTAACAGTTGATTTCAACCCTGTCATCGCTCATATTATGTGTAGCCACCCATGTGCTTGTGTGTGTGTGTGTGTATTTGAGCCCTGGCGCCGAGTCTTTCTAGCACTTTTTGATTAGACCACAGGCTCAAAGCCAAAAACAGAATTTTGCTTGCATGCCTGTAAATGTGTGTGTGTGTGTGTGTGTGTGGGCAGATATTTGAGTGTATTTTTGTTTAAACCACACTTCTGGGTCAGAGGTGAGCTCCCCTGTCGGCAGGAACCAGACCGAGTCAGATTAACTGTGATGTGTTGCATCACACTTGTGATGAAAAACAGAGCTCAAACTCTGCAGCCTCTCTTGCTATTTCATTTATTCATGTTGAATCCCGTACAAACACTGGACATCGATCTATCACCTGCCCCCTGCTGAGGGCTGGAGTATGGAACGATGAACATTGTAACTGGCACGGAGAGAAGGATTTATCCCTCTGAATGTTTTAGATCTGAACTGTTTGTCATTTTTATCTGCCACAGTTCAACCTGAGATTCAATCCAAGCACACTTTTTATTAGAGAATAATTTACACACTGTTTATTGTGAGGGGATGAAAATACAATCTGAATGAATCATGTTGAAACAGAGTGCGTTCACAGAGCAGTCTGTGCAGCCAAATGTATTTTTGTCAGTTGGAAATTTGTCAGTGTGACAATTATGTTTGTAACTTCAATGTCTCCAAATAGAAGACAAGACAAGTACATTTAAACAGTCAAATGTTTACAACATGTTTTGCTGATTGTGACAAAAACTAATTGCTTGGCCTTGTGCAACGAGGTCGTTTATTTCTGTCCAGTGCATAACATCTTAACTTGAGTGTTTCCATTCTGAGTGTTCTCTTGGCAGCTGGCTACTGCTGTACTATATATGTAGAGCACTGTCAGGTCAGAGGCCAGGACCCTTAATTGTAGGGTAGTTAGATTGCAATAAGGGATTATTGGTGAATTTCATTACGCAGAGGAAGAGCTAAAGACTTTGGCAGGCAAGGCGGTACACCTGTGCCAACTTTTCAACAGTTCACGCTTAATGCTTTGCTGCTCCCGTCTTGTGTGTGAGGCAAGGGGAGGTGCAACACAGCCAAACTCATCATTTACTATACAGTAGCTCTACACACTCTGAGTGGAGCTGCAGGAAATATTCATCAAAATAAATGCATAGGGTTTTACAAACCCAAATGTGTTATTCTGAAACAACACAGGTGACAGACAAATGAATATTCAATGTCACACATGTCAATAATCAGCTCAGTATTAGCACAGGGTTGCTTCCTGATAAGATTTTTACAGTATGTTATTAGAACTGGACAATCAAATGTGAAGGATGTTGTTCAAATCAATCAAAAAGCTGAAGACAACAAAATTGGCAACCCAGTGCACAGAAAAAATGCTGGCATTGTATGTTTCTGCACACCATGGATATGTTACATTTGTATGTTGTTATGTAGTGGATACAGTGAAACAGCAATGCTGTGTTTAACTTGTGGTTAGGGTTAGGTACAAAAACGACTCGGTCATGGTTAGAAAAAATTCATTTTTTGGCTTAAAATACCAGGTTTCCCAGCAGGAAAGGCAACGATGTCTCTGTAAAAAACGACCACTCTTTGTCCATAAAAAGCTACTGGAAAAACGACGACAGGTCGCTATAAAACACTCACATTTGGTGCTTAAAAAGCTGCTGTAAAAACAGTGATGGGATGCTACAAAACACTCATGATTGGTGCCTGAAAAGCTGCTGGATAAACAGTGAGGTGCTGCCACAGAACACCCACATTTAAAAAGCCTTTTGAAAAACAGCGACAAATTGCTACAAAAAAGCCCAGCATCTAGTGCCTAAAAAGCTGCTGGAAAAACAGTTAAGGCTCGTCACAAAACACCCACATTTGGAGCTTCTAAAGCCAGTGGAAAACAGTCAGGGTGTTACCATAAAACACAAACATTTGGTGCTTAGAAATCTGCTATAAAAACAGTGATGTGTTGCTACAAAACACTTATGATTGTTGCCAAAAAGCCACTGGAAAACAGCGAGTGGTTGCTACAAAACACACCCACATTTGGAGCTTAAAAAAGCTGCTGTAGATGCAGCAGTAACTTGCTAAATCACGACTGGTTTTGTTGTATGTCACTCTCAGACAGAGGTCTGCAGCTCGGCGAATGTCTTGCCCAGGTGTCACATCATCCACCATCCCCTCTACCTCCAGATGATAAAGTCAGCTCATATACCACAGCACTTTAGAGGTGTTTATATGATAGATGTGAAACATCCAAATATAACTTATTTTTGGTCCATTTCTTTCAAATGGAGTCAATTAAAACTACTTTGTTGGGGTTGGGAAAGTTAAAATGATAGTTAACATAGGTAGAATAGAAACCAGTGTTGACTATAGGTCCAAGATGGAATATTAACCCCAAGCAGTCTCAAATAAATTAATTTATTTGCTCTAACCAAAGCTGCAAATGTTAGCATGTCTTGCTAACTAGCTAAACACTACAAGGTCAAGGAGCAATTCACTGAAATCAAATTACACTAGCTTGTGGGGTTACAGGCGATGTTTAAAAGAAGCCCTCTTCACAACTAGTACATCCACTGTGTTGTATATCCTCACTGTCCTGGATGCTGAGTTTCGGCTAACGTTAGCAACTCTGTTCTGCTCCTTATGGTGAAACGTGGTGAAAAGAACAATGCCGTTTCCTTTGTTTGCAAATAGCTGTGAAATCAACAGTCATCAGCTGGAAATTAGAAAAAGTCTGAGTGGTAAATCTGCCTCCATTATCACTGTAAACTGCACATGTGCTCAGCAAGAGCAGAAAACTTGGCAGGTGTAGTAACAGCAACTAATGGAGCAAGGTGTAGGAAACAATTACTCTCACAACTGCAAAAGGTCACCTGTCAGGAAAGTGCGTAAAACATAGGTTGTTGAACCAGTGCTGTCATTTTTGTGGTGAGGACAAACTGGAGAACACCAGCTTCTTTTTGCACGTTGGAGTATCCACAAAGAATTTGGGCCATGGTTTGGCTTTGGGACAGCCTCAGCCCTCTCTGTGACCCTCTAAGTCCTGAACTGACGCTGGTTAAATAGCAAATTCTTATCCTTATCAGATCTGGTGGCTGGGATGGCAGACTCCTTTCTGCTGTTCAGGTTTATTCATGAGTATCATATCATATCTGAGATTATGAAAGGCTCCAAGAAGGAGAGCAATCATAAAATGATTCACTCCGACATATGTTCAGAGGGATCATTGTGGGTTGAAGGCAGGACAAGCTGAGAGATGACTCATTAGAGCAGATTTCATTGTTTTCCCTCTGCTCACGTGGGCAGGTTTTGTGCACCTCACATCATTATCTGCATCCTTACGCACTTATTCGGAGAACAAGCAGTTGCTAAACATCCATCTCGCTGTAGACACCAGCTCTGCAAAGTTCCACGTGACTAGCCTTTCTCTGCGCTGTTGATTACGGCAGTCATCCAGAGCAAGTAGTTTTCTTTAGCAACTGTTTTTCTGCCTGTATGAGTTGGCTTCGACCTGTGGCCTCTCGCTAAGACAGATTTAATGTGACTGTTACGGTTGTCATGGTTTTCCAGACTGTTCATCACAAAGAGTTTACAGCTTTTGTATCTGATGCACTAACAGTACCAACACTTGGTAACTGCTAAATATATATGGTAAAATAAGAAAGTGCACCACTCTTAGCTGGGATTGCATCTTGAATTAAAAGCCACACATCACTGGGCTCACTACTCTAACTCCTCGGTGCATTTGTGAGAGTGGTATGGCTGACGGCCAGCAGCTGAATAAGGACAGGTGCTGTAAGGCCAGAATAAGGGATTAGTTGCCCTTTACCTGGGCCAACTTTAGAGCAGGCCCTCGTGCTTTTATTACACACCAAATCACTACTCTGTTACCAATCAGGGGATACAAGGAGCTATGGAAGATGTCAGGTGTATGAACACTTACTTTTACTGCTATTATGACCTTCATAATGTGGCCGAGCACCCTGCCAATATGCACTAACCCCAAATTGGTCAAGATGTTGTGAAGAAGGAAGTCTGAATCGTGGTATTTCTTTCTTCTTCTTAACCTTGACTGCTTCTGTAGCTCCTGCTCTGCGCCTTTGTAGGCAAGCACTGAATGATCACATCATGACGCTCTGAATAAAGGAAGAGGGGGGATGGAGAGATTTGGTGGCTTTTTTTATACATGAGGGATTAATTTTGCCCATTTTTCATTACACCAAATGTTGTCTCCTTTTATCCCTCACTGATGTACAATAGTAAACAGTGGATTCAGTGGACTGCGGTCTTTTTTAATTTATTTTTGCAGCGCAGGTTCGACTAAACAGCTCGGGCATTGTATGATTCTGCAAACCACAGATACATTATATTTGCATGTCTCATAAGTATCATATCAGCGTCTCTGGCAGTGGAGGGGATGGCGAGATACCTGCCAAGATGCAGACCACTGTTTGAGACCAGCAAACAACAAAACCAGTTGTTTCTAGAGATTCATTGCTGTGTTTCCACCAGGGATAGTACGTCTATTTTTTTGCAGAGATGTCATTGTGTTTCCTGTTGGGATTTTGTAATGAAAAGCAGTTGTGTGTTGTTGAGACATCGCTGCATTTCCTGTTGTGATAGTGGCACAAAAAGTGTTTTTACCGAGACATCACTGTGTATCCTGTTGGTATTTTGTCATGAAAAGCAGGTATTTCTTTACTGAGACATTGCTGTGTCCTATCTACCTATCTACCACATAATAATGTACAAATGTAACATATCCATGCTTTGCAGAGATGAATGTTGCCAACTATCATTAAGGCGACTGGATTACATTATATCATCATGCTGTAGTAATGAGAGTGGACGTCCGGCACATTTGCAGCAGTGTGATGTGTAATGTTACCTGAGGACAAAGGCTTAATCAGGAGGTAGTCAGGTCAGACTGAGAACTGCACAGTCTCAGCGCCACAAACAACAAAAGAGAGACGTTCCCCCTACTGTGACACTTCATCTTGTGAAACTGCAGTGTTGCCATCAACACATTATTCTCATTGTACACTTACACTTTTAACCTGCAGGGTATCACACCTTGGCGATTAGGTTAGAGTTTGCCGCAGGCAGGCCCAACAGCTCCTTCCCCTGTAATTGGATTGCAGTCAAATGTGCTTCCCTTGAGTGTGGGTGGACCGCGACTCACAGAAATCTGGGGATAAGAGCCTCATCCTTTTAGCCCAAGAAGCTCCCGAGGTGTGGCATTTGGCCAGATCTGTCTTTAAATACCCCGAGGGCCACTCAAGTTTCTATACATGTCCTCAGCGGTAGGACACACAGCCAAGCTGTCCTGTTAAGAAGGCATTGGGGAAAACCCTTCTGATCATTGGCCTAATTAAGTGTTGGAGAACATGCGCTAATCTCCTCTTCTCTCTGTGACCTCGTCCAAAGTTCTGTAATAGTCGTTGCAAGGGAGGACCATGAATATGTAAAAAAAAAAAAAAAAAAAGGTGCTCGATCAGAAACATCAGAGGTCCACACATGTCAGTGATCTGAGCCAGACTAGTTTGTAATCCTCTCCGGTGGGTCTACCCTGTGAAGATCCTGTTGCTGACTTCCTCTGTATATTGATCTCAGTCAGTGTGCATGTATACCTTCTTAAATATACACTCCTTTGGCTTTGCTGCTACAGACTCACTTGTTCTGTGCAGCGAATCTGTACTTGGTCTAGCTTATGGTGGCTAACGTTAGCATTCTTATAGGCGACTCAGGTGGAGTGTATGTTGAGAGCATTAGAGCAGTGGTTCCCAACCTTTTTCCTTCAGGGACCCCTTTTCTATTATTGAGTAAACGGATGACCCCTGACTAAGTGACATATATTATGGATATTTCATATTATATTCAAAGCATAACACTGCAGGACATTTGTTTAAAACAAGGGATTTGTATGCAATCTGAGCAGATTATTTTCTTCCTGATAAATTTAGGGGCATTACTATCGCATGTATTTTAAAAAAAAAATTAACAATCATACCTACTTATATTTATTTCTATTGACAAATTCAGTTTTTCTCCCTGACTCTTGGCCATTGCTTTATTAGCGCTTTGGTTGTTTTAACTGCAGACTTTTCTCATGCAGGGCAAGTATGTTAAAGCAGAGAGTGAAGGCAGGTCCTCACTGTGCCCTTATCTCATGAGATTTCTTCCAAGTTTATATCTTTAATAATAATCTAAACTTAAACAAAGGACATTTCTTCACAGAAATGAATTGAATGCTGAGTTTTCTTACATCCCTTAAAATCAAGAAGACCTTAAAGAGCTTTGGCAACCCTGAGTGGGGGTCGGGACCCTCATGTTGGGAACTAGGGGGGTTGTCGAATGCGCAAGGTCTGGCACTGAGCGTTAGCAGGCTTATTGCTCCATTACTGAGTCATTTCGCTGACTGTACTTCTCTTGTGCTACTGTTACAACAGCTTTGCACTGTGGCTAAATGCTTTCAAAGTGAACTTGACAATCTTAGATTTAATATAAGGAGAGCAAAGTCAGCAATCTGCAGAAGATAATGACTTCTCAACTGAATCTCTGCAGCAGCATTCTATCAATTAGCCAAAAATGGCTCCTTATTGTTCTTTAAATTTAGATTCGTCGAACTTATTGCATCGCGCTGTTTATCACCATTGTACATCATAATAGCTGGATTATATAGTCAGGAACAAGATGTAAAGTAGAAATTCAGACATGAGATTGTACTCACAGCTGCCAAACTTGAGCGGGCAGGCGTGTGCATCCATGGGGAAATCCTCCAGCTGCATGGGGCATTCTGCTGATATGGTCAGTCTAATGCAAAACACACACATATAATGTACTCATTAACCATGTATAGTCTCACTTCAGCAGTCACCACCTTTTAACATTTGACTTAATGTATACAGAGCACTGTGCAATTACAGGGACAGCAGCAATTGCTGAATCACTAAAATTACAGGGCACCAAAACAAATCAAAGGCTGCAGCTTTACGAAGACGAAGAGATTTTCTCTCATAGCAGCAAAATGATTGCAGTTTCAAGTGCAGCAGCTCCCTCTCTCAGCAACAACACAGTGGCAATACTACCACCTGCTGGCCACACAGCTCATGTGTTATTTGTCTCTGTACAGGATTGGGAAACTTTTCTAAATGACCCTTTGAACAACCTCTCATGCCAGTCATTTTACTCAGATATACATAATCTCAGCTGTATCTCATTATGGACACCATTTAGATGGAGGACTTGAGGTGACGTTTATCTCCTGCTTCATTTAGATTTATTCAGTCCATCCAAAGCATGCCAATAGCTTTCCAAATCTAATTTTCTGCCAGTCATTCAAGACGTGGCGTTATCATTTAAGCCGCCGTGACGGTACCTCAGTGTCCTGAAAGAACCGCAATGATTAAGTGAATCAAGCACACACACACACACACATCATAATTGTTCTTTTTTTTGTTGCAATCTGTCCTAGATTGAATCAAGGCCCTTCTGGGTATTTTTGCTCATTGCATGATGATAAACAGTAATACAGTGATATGATGATGTGGATTCACTGAACTTAATGGGCTGGAGGAAGAAGAATTAAGTGGTGTGGAAACCAGAGCACAAAAACACGTTTACGACATTAAATGTTTCCTTAGCAATTGCTTTATTTTCTGCTTTCACCACTCAGGCATACTTCAACGTTTGCTACAGTATAAGATTATTTTTCCTTCAGTGAACTATATTATAATCTTAATGACAACTGTGTCACCAAGATGTGGTGGAATCCTCCTGGGTCATGTTTTTTTTACGCTCCAAAACCTCCCGCATGTATGTATCTACCGCAGGAGGTTTCCCCAATTATATCATTAAAGCTAGCGGTGCATAGCAAAATGGGATAAGAGGCCACCTCTGGTCCCCACAGAGTCGACTGTTTTGGGGCTCAGCTTGCATTCCACATCAGTGCAGGATTATCCAATTGCATTATTGTGTCTAAAACAGCTGAGGGATTGTGTGTGGACAAGAGGGGAGAGTGTCTTTGGGATAAATAAATGAGAACATGGCTGCTGGCGATCATACCATGTTCTAATTATTCATGTGGCCTTGCCCCATTGGCAGGGACGCCTGTAAAGATAGTGGCTTTTAATTTGGGGTTGTGATTAGAGCCTTTAATGACAGAATCTATGTGTCCCTTTGCATTTTTAATTTAAATATCAGGGGTGAAATAGCAGATTAGAATAAGACTCGTGAGTGTGTCCAGCCGGTGTGGAGTGAGCAGTAAATCACAAGGGGTAACACACCAGAAACAGACCAGCACACGCACCTTCACGCCCACGGGAAATCTAAAGTTTCCAATATGCCTGACCTTGCAGAAAAGTCGAAGAACTTGGACGTCGGGACGAAAGAGAAAGGGCTGAGTTTTGAGTCGGGCAGCTTTGTGCTGTATTAACCACTGAGCCACCATGCTGCACCATCTGTCTTTTCACACTAACAAGCACAGTTTTAACTTGTATCACATACAATCGCTCTCCTGGGAGCTGGGGTTATATAAGATATCAAAGGTGTGAAGAAAAACACAAAACTGAACTGTTAAAAGTGTCAAAATAAGGTTAAATACGGAGCTGTCATTATAAATCATACAAATTGTCAGTATGATTAGACAGAAGGCGAACATTGTGAGCATGAATGGCAGCTGCACCTAATGATAATGGTGTGTTGTGCGCTCGCTCCGTGGCAATATAGAGGCTTCAACCGGCTGTATACGATGCAGCCTATCTGGTATCCGGCTATAATGGGCCACCATCAAGCTCAGTGTGCATTAAGCTCGCAGAGGGTTGTGAACAGGGGTGTTTCATGAATTATCCACGGAGACAAATGCATAGAAATTTGCTCCATAAAACCCCGCCGCTCCTCCTCAGAGTAATGCTTTTCAAACGACACGAGAGAGGAGCTTTCATGGACACCCATACGTGATGCGGAAATGGTGTGTGTGGGAGAGGATTTAATGTTTGTAATGTGACATGACAGTATGTCTGTGCCTCTGCTTACAAGGGTTGATTGTACATGTTTTAATTGTATCTGTGCTGGAAGTGTGTGTGTGTGGATGAATCCTGTGGGGATGGGCACATGTGGTGCTTTAACTCCATATACTCTTTATTATGAATGCTAAGTGCTGTGAAAAAAAGTGTATGTGCTTACAGTACACATGAGTGTTTCTGTTTGCTTTGTGCAGATCTTAATTTAATTCAATTCAATTTAATTTAATGTAATTTAATTTCTAATTTATTTCTAATTTATCTTCTTCTTCTTATTATTATTTTATTCTAATTTTTATTTTATTTTTAATTTATTTTATTTTTTGAACTTGAAAAATAAATAAATAAATAACAAATAAATAAATAAATTATTTCAATAATAATAATAATGATAATAATAAGAATGTAAAAATAGCAACAGCAGTTTTTTTGGCAAATAAATCGTTGCTGTACTTAAGAGTAAATATTATATGTAACTCCAGTTATGTTAGGAAATTAGATTTAAATTAGATTTTTGCTTAAAAAAAAAAAAATCAACTATTGCATTACTCTGATAAAACCCTTAAAAACAGAACAACATATAATGCAAACAGGCATATAGAGAAGCAAAAAAAGCTGTTGTTGAGTTTGCTGTAACCTGCAAGTGCCCAGATGGCCCGTGTGAATGTGTGTGTTTGTGTGTGTTTATGCGGGAAATAAAATCAGTGATGCCTGTGGTTAAGCTCCGCTGGTAATGACAAGCGCGGCACTGTAACAATTAGACGATTAAAAGCAACCTACTGCTGCTTCCTTTCAACTGGAATCTGATGCCATTTTTAGATTAGGGACTCTCTCTCATGCACACTCATGTGTACATGTTTGCATTCGGACACAGGCACAGATTTCCATAAAATGAACGTGCACACATACATGCGATCCCTCACTTGTTAAGCCCTGAGGTCAAAGTTGAGCGTCATTATAACTGATTAGTACAGACAACATGCTTGACACCCGCAGAGTGTGTTTATGTGTGCGTCAGACGCATGCGACAAGTCAGTGACTATAAATACGCCCATATTTAGATATGTATATATGTCAGGGTGGTTGCATATGGATAATCTGTCCTCCATCCAGCATGATTCTCCCTGTGGGTGGCACTGGTATCAGATAGAGTGCTCTCATCCGTGATACAGTCACTCTTAAGTCCTGCAGCTACAGTAACTCCTGAGGATAAGCACAGAATTATTCTAATTCTCTGGTGCAAAGGTCGCAGTGAGTCGCAGTGAGTATACAGACCGTATACCCTACGACAGTTTTATCACTCTAGTAATATTTTTGAACTGTCTTAGACCAAAGGACTAAAATATATGAATTTTGACAATGGGTGTAGTTCCCCTTTAAAGTTTTGAAGTTGTAAACACTGGTTGTTTAATTCATAGTGATCACCATCTGGTTGTCGGCCTGTTTCTTTCCTTTTTCCCCAATTTACCACGACACTGCTGCCAAAAACTGTAGTTCACAATGAGGCTGCTTTTCATAATGGATGATCTCCCCCTGAAGTTTTTTTTCCTCAAAACCAACATTTAAAGAGACACTTCCCTCTGGTGTTCATGTTTACCATATGATATTATATACATACTATATTGCATTTGATATTCTGTTATACTGCTGTACCATATTATGTTACATTATTTTACTAGATTATTACTATTACATTGCACCTTATCCCATACCGCAATCATATTTTTTTGTTATATTAATACAGACAACACTAAGTCTCATCACGTAAAGAAATACTTTGCTGATTTCCAACTAACTTTGTAGCATAACAATGGGGTACTTTGTATAACTAAAGTGTGGTAAACTTCCCTCCATTGGACCAGCGCCAGATCATCCAGCAAAAATCCATCTTAAACTACAGAATATACTTCCTGATTTTTGTACGTCAACTGCCACCACCAATGGAAAGAGTTTAGAAGTGACCGAACTCTGATCAAACTGTAAAACTACACAGCGCTGATCAAATAAACCAAGATTTTGTTACTGTTTTGTCTATTTCTCACCTATAATGTTTTTCAGAAACGTTTAGTGCACTGTTTAGCTGTAATATGAGAGTGTGTGAACAGGAAGTGGGCACCATACTGTTTCCTGTATTGTTAAACAGAGGCTGATTGAAAAGGTTTTTCAGGTTTTTAGTGCACTGTTTAGCTGTTAGTTTAGTGCACTGTTTAGCTGTGATATGAGAATTTGTGTACAGGAAGTGGCCACCATACTGTTTCCTGTATTGTTAAACAGAGGCTAATAAAACCAACCAACCAAGATTCTGTCACTACTTTACCTATCTCTCTTCTCAACTGTGTTTAGGAACAAATTTTAGTGTACTGTTTAACTTCAAAACAAGATTGTTTGTCACCATCTGGCCACCATACTGTATTTTTGTGTCAAAACGGGTGAGCTCTCATTACATAAAGCACCAGCAGGAGCATTATGGTTACTGTATTGCCTTTTCTCACCTATAATGTTTTCTAGAAACATTTTAGTGCACTGTATAGCTGTAATATAAGAGTTAGTGTACAGGAAGTGGCCACCATACTGTTTCCTGTATTTTTACACAGAGGCTGATACAACCAACCAACCAACCAACCAACCAAGAGTCCATCACTACGTTATCTATCTCTCTCCTAAAATGTGTTTATAAACATATTTTAGTGTACTGTTTAACTTCAATACAAGATTGTTTTATCACCATCTGGCCACCATATTGTATTTTTGTGTCAAAAAGGACAAGCTCACATTACATAATGCACCAGCAGGAGCATTATTGTTACTGTATTGCCTTTTCTCACCTAAAATGTTTTTCAGAAACGTTTTAGTGCACTGTTTAGCTGTAATATGAGAGTTAGTGAACAGGAAGTGGGCACCATACTTTTCCCTGTATTGTTAAACAGAAGCTGATACATCCAACCAACCAAGATTCTGTCACAACGTTACCTACCTCTCTCCTCAAATGTGTTTAGAAACATATTTTAGTGTACTGTTCAACTTCATTACAAGATTGTTTGTCACCATCTGGCCACCATATTGTATTTTTGTGTCAAAACAGACAAGCTCACGTTACATAATGGTCCAGCAGGGCCGTTTATTGTATATAGTTGTAAGTTTTCTACCTCTTGAGCAAAAGCTAATGCTACAGCCTTGATCTCTGTTAAGTATTTTTGTCTTTCTACTGTAAAGACAGCTCATATTATTCTGGTGTACGCTGTTAACCTAACACCAGACTCATGGCTGTTAATCATACAGTGTCACTTTACTCCCTAACTCTGTCTTTAATTGCGCTTGTAAAGTTAATATTTTTACTGCTGCTCCTATACTACTTGTTGTATTTATTCTTATTTTTTACTTCTATATTTATCCATATCTTATCATCTCATGTCATCATATTTCATACTGTCTCATAAAAGTCTCAATATGAGCTAAACTAAACTAAAAGAATTAGAAGAAATGCAAAATTTTACAGAAATATTTGCTATTTACTTCACTTTTACTGTAATACAGACTTTTCCAGGAGAGATCAAATGCCTGCGATTGGCCACTTGGTGACACTATTCTCCTGCAGTCTGAGAGAAACTACAGTGATAGAAGCCCTCTGTCTGTGTGTGACTCACAGTTCCAGCTGTATTGTGAATTATGTTGGCCTTGCTAGCTGTTTTTTCTTCGTTTCCATGTACTCTTAAAAACCCTCCCTTCGCTAACCTCCTATAAAAGCCGCAGCACACGTAAATGGGAGGTGTCCTCCATCTGATTTAAGGATTCTGAGACTCAATGCAGGCATAGAAACACTGTACCGCGAACCACAGTAAAGTGCAGATGTACCTCTCTGTGGTGAGCAACATATTTTGAATTGATGAAATCTATAAATGCAATAAGTGCCACCAACCTTGGACTGGAAGAAGTTTATTATTACTCACAGTGTTTTTAAATGTAGAAGGCAAACATGTTCATATGGATACTTACCTCATAGTGTAGAGCAAAGTGCCGTCATCCTGCAGCCTCAGCAGCTTGTTGGGCGTGGTCATGTTATGAGCGATAGACTTCTTGCCGTTAAGGAAGAAGGTATCCGGGGTCCAGATGTTGCTGGCCAGCAGGTTGTTTAACGGCAGCATCTCCATGGGCCCTTTGAAGCACAGACGCTCGTCCTTCCAGCTCTGACGGAAGAAGACATCAATTGTGTATTCCTGTGACGAGAGCAAAAGAAAAGGTTGCGGAGAGTTCTGCTGGAAAAGGCGAGAACTATGAGAGAAAGTAGCGAGAGCCATGTAATGTGCTGCACTCTGCTCCCATGTTTACCAATCTCTCTGATCTCTGATCATTTCATCCCAAACATGCTGAGGGGGTGCCGAAGGCAAAAGATCTTCCTCTGGATGGAGGGTTCACTGTGTCTGTTTCACTCTCAAGTTTCAGAGTGTTGTGTCTGGTGTGTATTTACCCTAAACTAGAATTTAAAGTTGCCTGTTGCCGCGTCATGTTCTTATATAGACTCATAAGATTTGGGTACTTTTACACCAAATCCTTCCTTAATTGTGGCATTTTCTTGTCACACTTCAGAGTTACAAATACATCCATTAAGACAGAAAAGCTAACTCTTTACACTCAATTGTCAATCAGCAGAAAACGCTCCAGCATTGTGCTTACTGTGACAGCAGCTCCTCCTTTATGACTTCATAAATCCACTAAGACTTTGCAGTTATGGTGATCAAACACTGCGGCGAAGAAATCCATCATAAATTTGCTCATGTGTGAAATATCGACCCACCCCGAGCTCAAAAAACAACACCAACAAACGAACAAGAAACAAATACTCCATCCCACAGAATAATGACACTGTTAGCAGGCTGACATATGAGCTTCTGTGGACCGCAAACCATTCAAGTCTCTTGCCACATTTCATTAATCAATCACGCGCCCTTGTCAATACCTTTTTTCAAGTCAATTATAGGGAAGTGGCAACTGCTGTGTCAAAGTGTGCCAGGGATATGGCAGGGTGTAATAGAGGATTTAATGAAAGAGGAGATTTAATGCATTTTGCTATCCAACTGGAACCATATAGTTCATAAGAGAATGGATTAATAAAGGGATGAATCAGTTGGAACAAGTTGGAATATACCGGCCACATTGCATTAAATCTTAAATGTTTAAGTCATCCACATTCATTCGGCCTCATTTACAAGAAACCATCTTCGAATGTCCTTCCAGGGGAACAGCGTGAGCAGTGATGTCAGTCTCATGAAATGTAAATACATGTTTTCCATCTATAAATACCTACTGGGTGGGCTTTGGAGACGTGTGTGTGTGTGTGTGTGTGTGTTTGTCGAGCTCAGCCAATCATTTTGTCCGCGTGTGTGCGGTGTTTGCTGCAGATGAACTCACCATCTCTGTGTCAGACACCGGGCCGAAGCTGGTGACGAATATATTCGTCTTGATCTCTGTGACGTTCTCTGTTGAGAGAGCGCAGGTGAGAGTGTGTGAGGGGTGGAGAGGTCACAAAAAAGCAATGAAAAGCATTGAAATTCAACTCACTTTGAAATGGACAAAAATATAAGATCCATATTGGCATAGGTGGAGATTTTTAGGGGGGACGCAGGGGACACAGCCCCTTCAGTATCCAGCACAATGCATTTTCCCCCCCATTAAAAGTAGCAGTGAACGTTGCACAACAAATTGAAGCAGCAAAGACACAAACTGGTGCAGAAAATTTCACCAGGATGCAGGAAAGTGAGTGTTTGATGCTCAAAGTTTAACGGAGGAGGAACCTCAAACCTCCTGTTTCAAGCTACACCCTTGATATTGGTCAGTGTCTTCCCCTAATATTTGAACCACAGCCACATAAAACATCTGTTAAAACTGGTGTAAAATCACATTTACTATATATTTACTGCATATATTCTGTATTTTGGAGTTTCATTTGTGGTCTACATGTCAGAAAATGGTGGAAAATGTCCGAGGTGATGCCTTGAAATCCTGATGTGTGTGACCAACAGCCCAAAACAGTGACAAAAAACCCCAAAAATCACATCAAAGTAGACAATTTTGACGTTTTTTTTTTTGCTTGAAAAATTACATAAACAATTATTCGATTATCAGAATAGTTGCTGATTTAGTTTCTGTCAAGCCACTAGTTGATTAGTAGCTGGAGCTCTGGTTTCAGAGGCATTTACACATTGATAAATATCAATTTCTAACAGAAAACTGGCTGCTTATGACTTTTAGAGCATGCCAGTAGTCTGAGCATTGAGCATTAACACCAGCATTTAAAAACCTGTGTCAGTTGAACGGCAGCGAAAGAATAACCCCCAAGTTTCTTTGATCACCACATGGGTTGGCTGGTGGGATTCATATCAGTATTCATATCAATCCAGACATTTCCATAACGTCTCTCACAATGCATTTCCTCTGAAGATGATGTAAAAAAAGGTAGCACATTATTTCATCTTCGTTTGTATCAGTAAAACCAACAAAATCTCTGCCATGCATATAAATCTCATGGTGAGCCTGGTTTGGGCACACTGGTGGAGAGCAGCTTGTTGAATGCTGAACGAAGGCCTGGATGTTTTTCTGGTATGTATTTATAGGCCCTCTTGTCAAGGGTAGCAACCGTTACCAGGATGTGAGAGCAGGCTTGTGCCATGACACATCACGCGTTCGGCATGAAAAAGCCGGGTTTCTTCCCATTATGGGACGAGTGCTGTATGTACATGGGAAACAAACTGAAGTGAGGACCGGTGTCACAAGGACGGATTTAAGAGCTGGTGGGGAAATCAGTGGAATAAATGCAGTAAGTGCCACGCCATTAGAGAACGGGGAGGTAGGGGTGGTGAACATGAAAAGCTTTTATTTCAGCGGGGCCTTCGAAAAGAAAAAAAAAGAAATCTCCATCTTTGAATGGCAATTTGTGGGCTCTCAAGGTTATCGCCTGTTGCCAGGGTGAAGAGCGTGAATGAAACACCACAGCACACTGAATTCAGACAGCCTGATTGATTCACTCTCCTTACCATGGCGGTGTACAAGGAAAGCGTTTATAATCCTCGCCACAGCATCTGACATGTGTGTGCCTTCACCTGAGCCGACAAGGGGGCAAAATTCCATGTGCGCTCACACAGTTTCTACCCATGTTATCTGCCAGTCTCACAGCAGTTTCCCATGAATCAGTGCATGTAATTGCATCAGGAAATGGGGTCTCCCATGGTAGAGTCCAGGTTAACAGGTTAGGTTATCACGTCAGCATCATGATGTTACAATGTAAGTGGTGCTTTCAAATAAAAGGCGCTAAAATGAGAAATAAGATCCCCAGCAAACCTCCAAGCCCTGGCCGCAGCCTGTTGTCATAACCCTCAAGGAGCCCGTCCAGGATCTGGGTGAAAACCGTGCTGTTGTCGTTGGTGACTGCCTCCTTCTGAGCCTCTGAGGAGGACAGGCAGACGCTGGGAGAGGAGAGGAGACAAGGGAACACGAGTAAAGACACTCACAATATCCTGGCGCTGGTTAAACTCCAGGACGTCAAACATGACATGGTTATTGTGATTAATTAGCTTGCCGCATTAAGGACAGGCTTGTTGTGATTAATTATTGAACATAAGCACTGCTTACAACTACCAGTAGAGATAATTAAGGCTTTGACATGTGATCCAAATATAAACAAATGAGTTCCCCTGCTAAATAAGGCAAGAAGCGAGGCATTATGTCTGGAGGATGAGCACATCCTCTGTGGCAAGAAAATGAGGGAAATTACTTCTTTTTCCTTTGTGCAAAGGACACTGTGTTCACGCACAGGAGGGTTACGAACATGTGATTTAAAAGCCATTGATCTACTCAGATGAGAGTGGACTATTCCAGTGATTTACTGACAGCATCACCGAAGATCTTTTTCGCTTTCCTTGAGTGCAGGATGGCCACTTAAGCGGTGATGTAGCAGAGTGCAGATCGGATGTGCGATTAAGAGAGGAGGGCAGAGCTGGCAGGGATCCTCAGCAAATACAAATATATGGGAATATACACGGGAGACATTTACAGAACAGCACATGGAGTGAACAGAATTTACGCCAAATGGCAACTTTACATAGCTTTTATTTGCATTCCTCTTTAAAGCTTCACATTTTGTAACAATCACTGTTTCAGCTACATCATGTTTACCTATTTTGCCATCCACACAGGAGCAGGAGGGAAAGCACAAGCCTTGCCATGACTGAAACTGTGCCCATTTTGTCGTTCAGAGCTGTAACACACATCCACAGACACAAAACACAACACATTTGCATCAGAAAAAGCACCAAATATCATAACAGTGTTTCACTCTCCTCGAAACATGATCAGCTAAAAGGTCTGGCAATCCCAACTCACACAAAGAAACTCTTCACCCCGGCTGCATACAGAGGCAGACCATTACAGGAATCAGTAAATCAAGTGGTGGGACAATCTGCTCAATGAGGCTGCAACTCTTTAACATCCACCTCACAGTGCTCACTGATACTGTACATGCTGGGATGTGATAAGGAAAACATATAATAGGTGTATTGTTTCTGCAGTGTTATCCCCATTGTGTAAAGCTACCACTGCGTTTGAATCCAGCGCATTACAATTCACACGGGCCACCCCCCCCCCCCCCCCCCCCCCCCCCCCCCCGCCCCTCCACCATCACCTTTTCCCCCACTCTCCATCACCAAAAACATGCATCTCCATCCTATTCCTATGTGCCATGCTGTGTCTAATTATAAAAAGCCAGAGGGGAGAAAAGGGGGTGCTACCTGAATGCAGATCCATCCCCACCATGGTGTATGTTTTGGGGCTGCTCTTCCCCAAGCAGCGATTGGAGGCTGGGGGTCTCCGTCGGCGGTGTTGAGACTGGGTTCAATCACCTAATCCCCGTCGGTTCTTCTCCTCAGCTTCTCCACCATGCGCTGTTTCTCTCTCTCTCTCTCCTCTCTGTGTCTGCTCTCTCTCTCTCTCTCTCTGTCAGCGTTTCCCCATCAGGCGGTGTTGTAGTAGTCTGTCTGGTATCCTCCTCCTATAGGCTACACCGCCTTCCTTCTTTAGTGCCTGCTGCACCGCATCTCCTGCATCGCCTCCAGAGGTGTTGCAGCAGCAGCAGCAGCAGCGGGGCAGGGGCAGCATCACACGGGCAGCCCGCTCGCTCTCATCCGCCAGCCTCGGAGCAGACTGGATTCACTCCACATTTTTATCCGTCTCTTTCGCTATACCGCCTACTGCCGGTGCGAGAGAATGGAGTGCTGCAACAGAGGCTAATCATTTTGATAATAGGTGCTGCCCATTGGCGGGTCGGGAGGAGGAGGCGCGCTGGCTGTGGAGCTGAGGGTGGGGAGGTGGGGAGTCAGATGTTAACAAAATCAGGTGCGGGTTTTCAAACCCTGTCCCGCAATTGACGCTTTGTCAGTCAGTAAGGCAATTAAAGAAGCATTAAGCCACCAATTCTCATTTACATGTTTTGTCATCCCTGACAGATACAACTCATGCACCCCTTCTTCACCTCCTGTCATGGTCCAAATGGGTTTAAAATGGATGTTATCTAGCACCAATATATCAAGATACAGTAGCTATATTGTTTTCACAAACTAATGAGTAGCCTAGGTCGAACATTTTAGCCTCTTATCCATGAGGTTTAGCCTAATTACATTACAACTATCACCATGACTTTTAGCGTTTTCACAGGTGTAATAATTTTAGCATTGCAACTTTAACAATGTATCCAATACGTGTAGTTAGCTTTTTCAACTATAGTTAGACGACTTGATACTGTTTTCACAAACTATTTCAACAGTTAGGCTACCCATTAGTTAGCTATCCATTTCAACCATTTATCAATTGCTGCCACCTGTTTCATTTCCTTATCCATGAATTAGCTTAGCTCTGCTAGTCATTTATCAATTACTTCCGGCATGCTAACTATTTAAACTAGTTTCATTAGCTAGCTAACTAGCCTACTTAAACTGTTTGTTCATCACTTCTACCTAACAAAACTTTTTTTGCTAGTATTAGCTAACTATTTATTCAAATTTATTCATGACTAGCCTACTTTTAGCTAACTACTTTCAACAGTTTATCAATTATTTGTTGCTAACTAAAATTAGGCTACTTTTAGCTCAACTGTTGATTCATTACTTTTAGCAAACTATTTCAACTGTTGTCCATTAGTTTAGCTATCCATTTAAATCATTTGTCAACTGCTGCTAGCTGTTTCATTTCTTTGTCCATTAGCTCTGTTAGCCATTTATCAAATCGTTTTAACGTGCTAGCTATTTAAACTCTTTTCATTACTCGTAGCTAACTACTTAAACTGTTTATTCATTACTTTAAGCTAACTATTTAAATGGTTTATTTGTTAATTTAGTCTGACATGCCAAGTCTTAGCTAACAATTCTGTTTTTGCTAGTTTAAGTTAACTATTTACACAGTTTATTCATTACAAGCCTACTTTTAGCTAACTACTTTAAATAATTTATCTATTATGTGTGGCTAACTAACTATTTAAACTGTTGATTCATTACTTCTAGCAAACTATTTCAACTGTTATCCATTAGTTTAGCTATCCATTTCAACCATTTATCAACTGCTGCTAGCCATTTCATTTCTTTATCCATTAATTAGCTTTGCTATGCTAGCCATTTATCAATTAGTTTTAGCATGCTTAGCCATTACTTTTAGCTAGCTATCTAAATTTTTTCAGCACTTGTAGCTAACTATTTAAACTGTTTTTTCATTACTTTAACTATTTAAATGATGTATTTGTTCATTTTAGGTAACAGTGTGAGCCATTTACAAATTATAGCTAACAATTCAAACTGTTTATTCATTAGTTTTAGCTAACTAAACTGTTGTTGGTTTTTTTGTTTTTTTTTTGCTAATTTTAGCTAACTATTCACACAAGTTATTCATTACTAGCCTACTTTTAGCTAACTACTTTCAACAGTTTATCAATTATTTGTTGCTAACTAAAATTAGGCTACTTTTAGCTCAACTGTTGATTCATTACTTTTAGCAAACTATTTCAACTGTTGTCCATTAGTTTAGCTATCCATTTAAATCATTTGTCAACTGCTGCTAGCTGTTTCATTTCTTTGTCCATTAGCTCTGTTAGCCATTTATCAAATCGTTTTAACGTGCTAGCTATTTAAACTCTTTTCATTACTCGTAGCTAACTACTTAAACTGTTTATTCATTACTTTAAGCTAACTATTTAAATGGTGTATTTGTTAATTTAGTCTGACATGCCAAGTCTTAGCTAACAATTCTGTTTTTGCTAGTTTAAGTTAACTATTTACACAGTTTATTCATTACAAGCCTACTTTTAGCTAACTACTTTAAATAATTTATCTATTACGTGTGGCTAACTAACTATTTAAACTGTTGATTCATTACTTCTAGCAAACTATTTCAACTGTTATCCATTAGTTTAGCTATCCATTTCAACCATTTATCAAATGCTGCTAGCCGTTTCATTTCTTTATCCATTAATTAGCTTTGCTATGCTAGCCATTTATCAATTAGTTTTAGCATGCTTAGCCATTACTTTTAGCTAGCTATCTAAATTTTTTCAGCACTTGTAGCTAACTATTTAAACTGTTTTTTCATTACTTTAACTATTTAAATGATGTATTTGTTCATTTTAGGTAACAGTGTGAGCCATTTACAAATTGTAGCTAACAATTCAAACTGTTTATTCATTAGTTTTAGCTAACTAAACTGTTGTTTTTTTTTTTTTTTTTTTTTTTTTTGCTAATTTTAGCTAACTATTCACACAAGTTATTCATTACTAGCCTACTTTTAGCTAACTACTTTCAACAGTTTATCAATTATTTGTTGCTAACTAAAATTAGGCTACTTTTAGCTCAACTGTTGATTCATTACTTTTAGCAAACTATTTCAACTGTTGTCCATTAGTTTAGCTATCCATTTAAATCATTTGTCAACTGCTGCTAGCTGTTTCATTTCTTTGTCCATTAGCTCTGTTAGCCATTTATCAAAATGTTTTAACGTGCTAGCTATTTAAACTCTTTTCATTACTCATAGCTAACTACTTAAACTGTTTATTCATTACTTTAAGCTAACTATTTAAATGGTGTATTTGTTAATTTAGTCTGACATGCCAAGTCTTAGCTAACAATTCTGTTTTTGCTAGTTTAAGTTAACTATTTACACAGTTTATTCATTACAAGCCTACTTTTAGCTAACTACTTTAAATAATTTATCTATTACGTGTGGCTAACTAACTATTTAAACTGTTGATTCATTACTTCTAGCAAACTATTTCAACTGTTATCCATTAGTTTAGCTATCCATTTCAACCATTTATCAACTGCTGCTAGCCGTTTCATTTCTTTATCCATTAATTAGCTTTGCTATGCTAGCCATTTATCAATTAGTTTTAGCATGCTTAGCCATTACTTTTAGCCAGCTATCTAAATTTTTTCAGCACTTGTAGCTAACTATTTAAACTGTTTTTTCATTACTTTAACTATTTAAATGATGTATTTGTTCATTTTAGGTAACAGTGTAAGCCATTTACAAATTGTAGCTAACAATTCAAACTGTTTATTCATTAGTTTTAGCTAACTAAACTGTTTTGTTTTGTTTTTTGCTAATTTTAGCTAACTATTCACACAAATTATTCATTACTAGCCCACCTTTAGCTAAGATATTTAAACAGTTTATCTAGGCTATAGCTAACTAAACTTTTTCCCATCACTTTGAGCAATTTAAATGGTGGATTCATTAGCCTACCTCTAGCAAACTATTTACACAGTTTTTACTTTCAGCAGCCATATCAAACATGACTAGCAGCCTATACTTTTATCCGACTTTTCTGCTGGCTTGTTAGCTAGCTTCATGTAGCCTACTCTTTATGTGCTCTAGCTAATTAGCTGAGCTACTTTTCAGATTTACTACCACACACCAAGCTGCCAACTACAAGTATCCCCAATGGTACAAGCACCCCTGGATGAGAATTACTGGCACAAAATGTGAGAGTTGATAGATTGTCACAGGAAAAATGAGAGATAAGATTTTAAAAAAAAAAAAAAAAAAAAAAAAAGCAGCAGTGGTTGTTTTGACGGAGTCCGTGAGGTGTCACGGAGGAAGAAAACAATTAGTCTATGTGCTGACTGAGTGTGAAGCTTAGTCAACTCACTATTTGCTTTTTATCTTTTTTCCTTTGTCATGAATTTGCATACTGTAGGCACCGTCAAAAAAACACAAGCGCTCCCATATAAATCCTCCTCAATAAAGTCTCAGACCGAAGCACTTATCATCCTGACGGTTGCCATAAGAGGGTAGCCGAGTTCCATGTTTCGTAGATGATAATTAGTGTCTCATATTTAACCTCCCTCCACTCTCCTTAATCCGTCTGGAGGTGCAGTGTGTGGATGAGAGAGAGCTGCGGCCGAGACATCTAAGAAACATCAATGTGTCCCCTCAGGAGGCTGATTTCAGCATCACGGACAGCTCCTGCACTGTGATGATGACCGGCTGGACACGTGTGTGAGGGGAAGGGGGGAGAAATACACGCGCGCGCGCGTGTGTGTGTGCAGATGAGAAAGTGGGGGTGAGGGGCTCTCCCAGAGGAAATCGACTGCCTTTCAATATTTGCCCTGCAGGCATCCCACTGTTTTATATTCCTGCTTTACTGCAGGCTACAACCTTAGTATAAGCAGGAGAGCACAGATCAATCAACACACACTACATACCAGGGAGAGTTAAACCAACACACACACACACACACACACACACACACACACACACACACCTTTTAAGGTTATAAACTTACGAACCATAAATAAAAAAGTCATTATAAAGGATATCTTAAAGGAAAACTCCCTATTTGTTAACATTAATGGCTGTGATAGAAACCATTAACGCATATTAATGTTTTAATTGGCTACAAGCTCCTTTATCATTAATGATGTCATCACCCTTTCTTCCAGGAACGCTGTTGACGGAAACAAGAAGTTGTTCGCCATCTATGACACGAGGTAGGAAATGTCACAACAACACACACATGATTAATTAATGAGCTTCTCCGACTGCGTGTGTGTGTGTCGCGCGCGCGCACACGCACGCGGTCCTAATTATCCACGGAATGTCTGGCGACTCCAATATTCCTCAACCTAAATAATGTACGGTGCCACAGAGCCCAGCGTTTCAGATAAGGAAAAGAGACCCTTATAGGTAATTAACAGGCTAATCAATCACGGGCATCGATTAATAGGCTGATAAATGCAGCCTGTCCCTCCTCGATATTGTTCGGGTCCCGCCATTTTTATAGGAAACACAGGGGAAGGGGATTGGCGCAGATGGAGTGAGGAGCACTGTAAAAAATGTCCATCTTAACAAGGCAGTTGGTGTGATACTGGGGTTCATTTTACTGAGGAAAAATCAATTGAATAAACTCTATTGTTTTTTTGTTTTGTTTTGTTTTTTACAGTAAAAGTAATTTTCTAGCCTAAAAACCAATAAGCAAAGTTGAAGAGATCAATTTATTTTAATAGATAAAAAATTGAATATAATCTTGAAAAATGATTTATATCCCACATAGATGCAAAATGATCTCACCTATGAAAAAAAAAATATTGGCAGAGCACTATGGTGGTTTTACACATATAATAGTCATGGGGAATACGGCTCTGCCCATGAAAAAAATTGTATAGTGTTCTCTTTGGCTTTTAAAGTCTCCATTTATGTCATCACAAAAACCCCAGTGATGTCATTGGGGTTGTCTCAAATTGGGCTTGAGACTTCAAATTTGTCTGGGCTGTCTAAAAAAATTAAGTTTGAAATCTGGGGGTAGTAATATTTTGCAAATTTAATTTAAGAAGACAAGTTGAGGTGATTTTGTAGTGATTCAACTTGTCTTTTCAAATTCAGTCGACAGTGGCAGCACGGACACTAACCTAAGTTCGAACAAGTACTTTATTTTGACAGTGTAGCACTTAAAAAACAAACAAACAAACAAACAAAGAAAAACATAGGACTCACATTTTTAACTAAAAAAAATTGTTTCAAAGTTGCTGAGCTGCATTATGGGAATTGTAGGACCCAGTGTTTTTGAAGTTTGAGGCATACTGTAGAGTCTAAAAGTCAACATATCTTGACCTCTGATGGTTTAATTTTGGCCATTCCTTGTTAAAATCTGTCTCTTGTGAGTCCCATAATGTAATCAAGTGTATTGCTAAATTACAGAGTGATTCTTTAACACCCACATCCTACCAGTTTATACACCAACTAACTTTTAAAAAAACAGTAAATGTCTGGGCTGCCTTAAAACATTAAGTTGACTAACTTTAAGAGGGAAAGTTGAGGTAATTTTGTAATGATTCAACTTGTCTTTTCAAATTCAGTCAACTTACATTTTAAAGGCACCCTGGACACTATCCCAAGTTAGAAAAAAATGCTCTATTTTTACAGCACTTAAAAAAAGCAAGACAAACAAACAAAAAAAATCAAACAAAAAAACAGGACTTACTGGCTATTTGAAAAAAAAAATACTTAACAATTTTAACTGAAAAAAAAAATCTGTGCATTATAGGCACTGTAGGATACAGTGTTTTTGAAGTTTGGGACATACTGTAGAGACTAAAAGTCAACATATCTTGGCGAGAAACTATTTGTTTTTTACTTAAAAAAAAGTTAGTGGCCGGGCTGCCGTAAAAATTTGACTAAATTTGAGAAAACGAGTTGAAGTAATTTTGTAATGTTGTCTTTTAGAATGCAGTCAACTTGTGTTTTTAAGGCAGCCTGGACACAACCCTAAGTTAGAACAAAAACTTTATTTTTACAGTATAGCACATAAAAAAAAAAACAAACAAACAAACAAACAAACAAAAAACAGGACTTACTGGCTATTTTGAAAAAAACAAACAAACAAACAAACAAAAAAAAAAAAAAAACAACAACAACATAATTTTACTGGGGAACCATTCAGGGAGAGCTGAACCATTCAGGGAGAGCTGAATGAAAAGATGCTACTGAGGTGCATTATGGGATTTGTATGATCCACTGTTTTTTGAGTTTGAGGCATAGTGTAGGAGCTAAAATCAGTGTATCTTGGCCTCTACTGGTTTGATTTTCACCATTCCTTTTTATATCTGTCTCTTGTGAGTCCCACAACTTAATAAAAGTGCATTGCTAAATTACTGGAGGGACCCTTTAATCCGATCAATTTACATCACCTACAAAAGACGGAGGTGTTAGCTGTTAAAAAAATATTTAAGAACTTTTTTTTTTATTAAATCAGAAAGGAAACTAAGCTCTACCTGTTGGAATATTTTCCTGCACATATTTCAGAAAGCACTAAATAATAAAAGCCCTAAATATACAGCCTATACCGCAGCTACTGGTGGGTATTTTTTACAGTGTGCAAGTGTTGGGCTACGTCTCTCATTTGAACAAGCCGAGTGCCTTCACCGCCACCAGCAGCAGCATCCCTGTGCACCCTCCTCATCAATATGCGCTTCAGCTCCTGAATGTAAGAGCCTCTTCTCCTTGCACAGTCAGACACGGAGCCAGTGTTCACGCCGGGGAGGCGATGTCTGCCCATATTTCATATCTGACTCCATCCACAGCGAGCTGCTGACTTTTATCCCCCTTTTTCTCAGTCGACTTTCTCCTCTCGGGCAATCAATGGATTTACTCTGATTTGCGTCCGGAACCGTCTCGACTGTTGCTGTCGCTGTAAACAACGGGGGAAAGAGAAACAAACAGGAGCAGGGTGATGTTTGCTTTGCACAGGGTTCGTCAATTCCGCGTCTTGTCCGCACTGGTTGTCGGTTCCATTGTGTGTTGCGCGAAAAGGTGAGTGCTTTTGTCATTCTGTGAAGTCAAGGTTATTGCATGGCACAGGAGTCAAGGTGATGTTTGCCCTCTTGTTTGTGCTGTCCTTCCAGCGTCAATGAACCGGGCAACATGTCATTCGTGAAGGAGACGGTGGATAAACTACTGAAGGGATATGATATCCGACTGAGGCCGGACTTTGGAGGTATGTGCCGCGTTATTTACCTCCCTTCACGCCTCAGGCAGCTTTATTTTTGGCGCCATTCACAGTGTTGTGGTCAGGTGTAGAGGTGTAGGCCTATATACATAACCTGCTGTTTAACCTCTTCCAGGGGCCCCTGTTGCAGTCGGGATGAGCATAGACGTGGCCAGCATAGACATGGTGTCAGAAGTCAACATGGTGAGTGCAATCACACAGGAGACACTGCTTCTCTGGGTTTACTCGACCGCATAATACATGCAGTCCTGCCTCTGTACATTGGCACTCACACAACACGCAGCTCGCTCACTGGAGTTGCAAGTGCTGATGTAAATCCAGTTTTTCCTCCCGAGCCATTATGTGATGCTCAGATGGATGGGCTCGGTTTCCTGTAAGCAGTGAAACATCTTTATCGTAGTGTTACCTTACATGCAGAGCTGGGGTGTAAAAAATAAACATAACACAGCTCCCAACAATGCTCATCCTCAGACAGTGGCTCACTTAGGGAATAGATCAGAGCTGCAACAATGGTTTCAGCAATCAATACAGTCCACATACAATGCAGGAGGGAAGCACTGGTAACGTTGGAGTCTTCACTCTCAGTTTAAATGTTTTTTATCCCAGCCGCTGCTTGTTAACCTTCAGAGCCACAGTGTTGCAGGAGCGTCCTCCCATGAGGCCCCCTGAGCGGCGAGCTATCAGGGAGCTCTGATTGGATTTGCTAATTTGTGAGCTGGATGCAGTTTGGCCCGTGTTGACACGTGTCCCCACATGCAGGAAAGTAACTTCAGGCTATTGTATCTTAAAATATCAGCCGGCGATGACCCACATTGCATCAGAAACGAGCGACGCCTTCTCGCCACATTGGCCACGTTTTCAGTCCCTTTGCAGGAATTGTTCGAAATTGCTTCGGATCCACAGTCGCTGATTCCAGATCAACACCTCTGCTCTGACACATTTCACGGGCCATTGCCTGTGTAGGTGTTACCGTTATGACTTTTATTAGACATGATGGCTGGTGAGCTTATGTGCTTTTACAACGATAGTCACAAAAGGCTCTGTGGTCATACGGCGTCCAATTCAGCCATCACAGTCACAGTGCACACTACAGAGCATCATGACACACATATAATGTCTGCTCCTTATTGACCACATCTACCAAAGAGGGAAAAGGCTGGAATTTTACTGCACTGTATCAGAATATGATCATTATTTATCTGGTAGGAGGTGTGTGTGTGTGTGTGTGTGTGTATGTGTGTGTGTGTGTGTATGTGGGCAGGCGATCAATAGTAATGACTCAATAGTTTCTTCACCAGGTGACTCCTGGCTTTCACTTTCCACTGCTCCGGGGTTGAAACAACACACTCCCAAAGCAACTCCTAGAAATCACACTTGCTAATTTGTAAAGCCAAATATGGTTTGTTGGGAACATAATAGCTCCCCAGATTATATTTACATGAAGAAATACACTGTCTTATATGTAGGGCTGGGCAACATATTGATAATACATCGATATCGTGATATGAGACGATAACATTTTGGATTGTTTCTTCCTGGTTGTGAAGGCAGCATTACAGTACTTATCAGACTGTTCAGCCCAGTCTCAAGAAGGAAATGTTACTGTTGTACATTTCTGCACACCACAAATATGTTACATTTGTACGTTTCATATGTATTATAGCAACGTTTCTACAGCGATGAGTATATGAGCTGACTTTTGACTTTGTCACCTCATCAAGGAGGGGATGGTTGGATGGGATGGCTAGGCACCGAGGCGAGACACCTGCCAAGCTGCAGACCATTGTTCAAAACTAACAAACAACAATACGGGTTGTGTTTTCGTGACCCTTTTACACTCAAGATTGTGTCACCAAATCCTGGTATTTTAAGCCAAAACATGATATTTTTTCTGGTGACTGTTGAACCCTACAATATTGTTGCAGTATTATGATATTTGATTTTCTCCTTATCGCTGAGCTTTATGTATACAATAATGGATTGATTTTGGAGGGTGGGGGTTGAGTAAAACACAAGCAATTTGAAGACATCAGCTTGTCATTGGTGGAGATTTAGTATAGTGTATTTATTGATAAATTCAGTTTTGGTTTGTCTCTCTAATATTTTGTTTTGTGAACAGTGATCTTCATATTTAATCTGTGCTATATGTTTTGGAGCCTCTTTTTTTCTGTTCTATGTGGTGTCAGTTGCTAACATTAGCTTCAGCAAGCCAGCTCCTCTCCACAGAGCACATATCAGCATGGGGAATCAGACAGCTGAGATCACACTTAAATTGATAATTAATTAGGTGTATTTCTCATTGCCACCCGAGCACTTGGGGACTGTACATGTACATCTGTGCATCTGCGCTCGTTAGATGAACAATCCCTGGCTGCGATCCAGTGTTGAAGCCAAAACAAGACCGGTCAAGCTGTTTGTTATTTTCGCGCCCGCGTTTGACATTTGGTGGATGTTTTTCATCCGATGCCGGGACCGTCTGCGGCTTTAGCATGGGGGACTTCTCCAGCGGGAAATGGATAATGAGTGCTTTTGTCCTCACAGTGACAGTGCCATGGTTTATCCATGGAGCAACAGCACAGCCCTGATAAATGCTGCTGTCTCCATTTCTTTCTTTTCTTAGGCTCCATCCTGCATTAATTTCAATAAAACTTCAGCTACTAAATCCACTTCACCAGCCTAGTGGAATGACCCACAGGCATAATTGGGAAGCTAGTTTTAAAAGTTGACAAGTACTGCTTGCTGTGCTGAAATGAGACCTGGATCCTACTCAGCGAGTTCTATAAGGAGCACAGATTTGCAAAATAATACTGCCAAATTTCAGGCTTTGTGTGACATTCTCTATCATACAAAGAGAAAAACAGAATAGTACAACATTTTATGATAAAAAACAGCGTGTAGACTGTCTACAGTAAGCAAGACCCAAAATCTTCTCATAGCACTGTTGAAAAAAGGGTCATTTTCAAGGAAGCTAGTGAGGTCTAATGTTAAGGTCAGAGATCCTTAACAAAGTTGCAGATTAATCAGTGCAAAGAGCTCAGGTTAGGCATTGAACGTGGGGGTGGAGGTTAGGTAAAGGGGTAGTAAATGAGTGTGAGTCAATAGAATGTCCTCACAGGTATTAAGTGTGCGCTCTTGCATTTGAATGTGGAGGTCTGTCTTCGAGAGACGAGACTGATACTTGTAATGGGTTCCAAAGCACTAAATTAGGGACTGTACACAAATTATTAGAGGGGAGAGGATGTCAAAAAATGGGACAAAAGAAACCTACAAAAGAATTGTCGCTTGACTTTTTGGGGAAAGCAGAGAAAGTCACTTTTCTTCTCACATGAAATGTAAATTTTAGCCTTCCTGTACATGAAAAATCTATCAAATAGTCACCTATAAATGTCTTTGCAACAGGGCTTTATTTTTTCCACTGCAATTCACTCGCTAATAGGACCAATATGTCTTTTTGTGATTCTTTTTTTATTGTGCTTCTACTACCATTAGTGCTAGCACCCAGGTCAACTACCTCCATGATGAGAACCATGTACAGACAACCTCTGAATCATAGATACACTGTGAATATTGTATCAGAGCTGCAACAAATATTCAAATAATTGATTAGTTCTCAACTAATGAATTAGTTGCCAACTGATTTTATAATCCATTAATCGGTTTAAGTCAGTTTTATTAAGAAAAAAAATGTTAAGCACTGTTGGCATCATTAGCTGCCAGCCCCCGGGTCAACTACCTCCATGTTGAGAGCCATGTGCAGACAACCTCTGAATCATAGATACACTGTGAATATTGTATTAGACATGCAAAGCTTGATCGAAAATTGGTTCGTTCTCAACTAATTTATTAGTTGACAACTAATTTATTATCCATTAATCTGTTTAAGTAATTTTTTAAGAAAAAAAACAAAACTGTTTGGCACTGTTAGCACCGTTAGCTGCTAGCCACCAGCTCAATTACCTCCATGTTGAGAGCCATGTGCAGACAACCTCTGAATCATAGATACACTGTGAATATTGTATTAAACATGGAATGCTTAATCGAATAATTGATTAGTTCCCAGCTAATAAATTAGTTTACTAATTTTATAATTCATTAATCAGTTTAGGTAACTCTTATTAAGAAAGAACAATTCTAGTTTTGTTACTTCTCTGTGGCAGTAGAATGAATGTCTTTGGGTTGTGGACACAACAAGACATTTGGGGATGTCATTTTGGGCTTTGGGAAACACTGAGATCAACTTTTTTTTTTTTTTTTACCTTTTTCTGACTTTTATAGACCAAACAACTAATTGGTTAATTGATTGAGAAAGAACTCAACAGATTAATCAGCTCTCAGTTGTACAGAGCTTTTTAAATGAGGAAGTATCGTGTAAGAGTAGCACAGTGGGAGAGCATGGCACAGCCACGTCCAGTACATCTGATAGAGTTGCACAAACCTTCCAACAAAAAAGCCTCATCCTTGCATCCTTAGAGTAACTTCCACAATGCAGGCAAGTACCTTCAAGTCAATCTGAGCATAAAGTTCAGAATGGTAGGAGATGATAACCATTTCATAGAGATAACCCTTCCTCGACGTGAGGTAAATCCTTTGGATATAGTTGAAATGACTGCTGATGATCTGGGCTTTTAGAAGCAAGGACAATCAAGGACCATATTTTCTCCCGGTCAAGTGGATTCTCTCCATTGTTTCAGCCCCCTTAGTCCATACATGTATAATGCAGAGAGATTTATAAGAAGTAATTCAGAAGAATGAATATATATGAGAACGCTTTTTTGCCTTTGGTTGTCCAAAATGAAATGTGAGGGATGGGCGACCAGTATAGCATTCTGTGGCAATCTGTCTTTGATGGATGATTGAAGTTGGAGATACAGAAAAAAAGATGAGCTTGGTAGATTGTAAGTCATCAAAGTTGCAGAGCTCATTCTCATTATAAATGCTGGCAAAAGTACGGACACCTTTAGTACTCCAGGCTGAGTGTGAGAATGGGACCCCCAAGTGAGAAGAGAATAGTTATTAAAGATTGGGCTATTAAGATTCCATTTACAAGTGCTATTAGATTCCTTCTCAGCAAGACGCCATATATAGTGACAAAAGGAAACTCATTGTGGGGCCAAACTGTAGTTTAGCTCATTTCAAAGGAACAGCAGAGAAAATCAGATCTTCTAATCTATGTGGGTATGCTAAATTACTTTCCATAGGTTTACCAATATGTCAGGTTTGAGAAGCATAATCTGGATCTTTATGGATATTAGAGATTAAATGATATTTCTACCAATAAGCATTCCCTTCTTCATTTTAGTCTCCTTCATAACAGGAAGTTAAAAAGTTGGTCTGCATTATAATATACTGGAGCTTTAAATTTAGTTTTTAGAAAATAGAAAGTGACTGGAGTAGCCATCATTTTGTTATATTAGCTAATTTGCAAATTTCCTCTAATTTGGGCACTGATGATGCAGCTAAGCAAGAGATATTGTCTTTTGTGTTTGGCACATTCTTCTTCCCTGTCAAAAACACACATGGCACCTACAATACCCACAATGCCAATGCTGACAGTTCAGCTGGGGATTCAAGTGTATTATGCTACTAGTGACTATTGTAACATTTAGTTGGTTTGGTAAGATCACTTCTTTCTAAGGGCTCACATACGAAAATAGATACGTCCATTTCCAACACTGTAGCCGTCACTGACTGCATTTACATGTGTCATCTATGTAGTCATTGATACATCCACCGGAGGGCACTAGAGAGCAGAAAAAAAAAATCGCCTCACATGGACCTCCACTTTTCTTGGCCAGTAACTGTTTGTCTCTGTACCTGTTTACACATGGTATTAACATGAGTTTGGTGATCCAAGCACGTGGACAGCCTAGACGCATCGCTGTTCACACCTGTTTCTATCATGTACCTTCACTTGACCATATGTTAAGATTTCGTTACTGCCTACGCCACTTATGCTAGAAGGTCAAAGGGTTCCACACACAGTTAAGATGCCCACACTCTCGCTAGCTGCTCATTAGTAACGTTCGCGGTTGTGTCGGAACAGCTGGAGATATTACTGCCAGCAGAATTCAACGTCTCCTTCTATAAGGCAAAATGATTGACAGTCAAGCAACACTTCGTACAACTTTTTATAGAATGGACAAGTCATAGAGCATGAGCACACTTTCATCAAACAACCACCACTTCCTGCATTGATGACGTAGTCCTTCTCAGGGACACATCAGGATGCATTAGGGTTTACACTACAAAAGACGTGGTCAAATGCGTCCACCTTGCCACCTTGGCAAGTGGTTTGAATGACACAATGTGTTTTGATGATTGTCGACACTTCTCTTTGGCGCTGATCACTTGAGATCGGATCACCCAAGATGCGTCTTAATACCAAGTATAAACACGTTCACAGTTGTTGAAGATTTCTCACCAAGTTGCATAACCTCTCATCAAAAAGTTCTAAGTTTTAAAAATGTCTTTGTCATATCCTATGGTCGTGTCTTGCTAAAACTATTTGCTATGCTGCCCCCTACCAATGTCTGGTGGTACTGCTCTGTTTCATTGGCCCCGGATTTTTGTAGTGTTCAACCAATCCAACTTTTTGACATATGCAGTAGTCGGCAAACGGCCACCTTCCCAGTGCTCTATATGAAAAGTTTTGTGAGAAGTGCCACCCAAATAATTTGTGTACAGTACCTTAATCTTGATATTGATGATTATATCCAAAGTTTGCTGCCTCTCACACACACACAAACACAAACACAAACACACACACACACACACCTTTAATGTACATACAGTACAGGCCAAAAGTTTGGACACACCTTCTCATTCAATGCGTTTTCTTTATTTTCATGACTATTTACATTGTAGATTCTCACTGAAGGCATCAAAACTATGAATGAACACATGTGGAGTTATGTACTTAACAAAAAAAGGTGAAATAACTGAAAACATGTTTTATATTCTAGTTTCTTCAAAATAGCCACCCTTTGCTCTGATTACTGCTTTGCACACTCTTGGCATTCTCTCCATGAGCTTCAAGAGGTAGTCACCTGAAATGGTGTCCACTTCACAGGTGTGCCTTATCAGGGTTAATTAGTGGAATTTCTTGCTTTATCAATGGGGTTGGGACCATCAGTTGTGTTGTGCAGAAGTCAGGTTAATACACAGCCGACAGCCCTATTGGACAACTGTTAAAATTCATATTATGGCAAGAACCAATCAGCTAACTAAAGAAAAATGAGTGGCCATCATTACTTTAAGAAATGAAGGTCAGTCAGTCCAGAAAATTGCAAAAACTTTAAATGTGTCCCCAAGTGGAGTCGCAAAAACCATCAAGCGCTACAACGAAACTGGCACACATGAGGACCGACCCAGGAAAGGAAGACCAAGAGTCACCTCTGCTTCTGAGGATAAGTTCATCCGAGTCACCAGCCTCAGAAATCGCAAGTTAACAGCAGCTCAGATCAGAGACCAGATGAATGCCACACAGAGTTCTAGCAGCAGACCCATCTCTAGAACAACTGTTAAGAGGAGACTGCGCCAATCAGGCCTTCATGGTCAAATAGCTGCTAGGAAACCACTGCTAAGGAGAGGCAACAAGCAGAAGAGATTTGTTTGGGCCAAGAAACACAAGGAATGGACATTAGACCAGTGGAAATCTGTGCTTTGGTCTGATGAGTCCAAATTTGAGATCTTTGGTTCCAACCGCCGTGTCTTTGTGAGACGCAGAAAAGGTGAACGGATGGATTCCACATGCCTGGTTCCCACTGTGAAGCATGGAGGAGGAGGTGTGATGGTGTGGGGGTGTTTTGCTGGTGACACTGTTGGGGATTTATTCAAAATTGAAGGCACACTGAACCAGCATGGCTACCACAGCATCCTGCAGCGACATGCCATCCCATCCGGTTTGCGTTTAGTTGGACGATCATTTATTTTTCAACAGGACAATGACCCCAAACACACCTCCAGGCTGTGTAAGGGCTATTTGACCAAGAAGGAGAGTGATGGAGTGCTGCGGCAGATGACCTGGCCTCCACAGTCACCGGACCTGAACCCAATCGAGATGGTCTGGGGTGAGCTGGACCGCAGAGTGAAGGCAAAGGGGCCAACAAGTGCTAAACACCTCTGGGAACTCCTTCAAGACTGTTGGAAAACCATTTCAGGTGACTACCTCTTGAAGCTCATCGAGAGAATGCCAAGAGTGTGCAAAGCAGTAATCAGAGCAAAGGGTGGCTATTTTGAAGAAACTAGAATATAAAACATGTTTTCAGTTATTTCACCTTTTTTTGTTAAGTACATAACTCCACATGTGTTCATTCATAGTTTTGATGCCTTCAGTGAGAATCTACAATGTAAATAGTCATGAAAATAAAGAAAACGCATTGAATGAGAAGGTGTGTCCAAACTTTTGGCCTGTACTGTACCTCCACTCTGGTTTAATTTTATGTGCCGTGGGACTTCATTTCATCAACCCACATCAGAGTCAGCACAATCAGCCCTGAGACTTTTACTGGGCTTAACACTCTGGCAATCCGCAGTTCTCTTGGAGAACTACAAGATCTAAAGATTTATTGACTGAGTGACTGAGCGAAAGAGAAAAGAGCAGAGAAAGCGAGGGGTCGAGGATGTGAGACATCCAGGGAGACGGAGAGGCAGAGAGAGGAGGTGGGAGCTGATCGAAACAACCCGCGAGCTGGCAAGACGGCAAGTAAACATGGCATCTGGCTCGTCCAAGAATCCACCTGGCAGGGCAGGTCGACCAAGTCAGCCACTCTGACGCCTTTGCGGGGTGCAAGCTCCTGCACTAGCAGATGCTAAAGCGTCTGAGAAAGGCGCACTAATTACCTCTGAGGTTTGTTTGTGGTGTGCCGGGGGCCTCTGCTGATGAGAAACACATACTAGGACAAGATCAGAGCAAGGCAAAATAGATTATGTGTGTGCTGAGGCAGTGCTTACTTGGAAACTAGCTGTACACTTAGGAATGGATCACTCACAAAAAATGTGTCATTTGTTAGTGCTGTGAGGGGAGTTCTGAAAAGGCTTTTTTGGTATCGGACAATTGGTTTAATGTTATGTTTGGAGGTGGAAATGAAAGTATCAACTGGATTTACTGCAGCTCAGTGTTTGCCTGCATTTCAAATGTTTTGCGATATTCCTATTAAGAAAGTTTAAGTGCATAATAAGGGCACTGTGTGTGGGTGTGTTTTCATTATCACAACCTCCTCCTGCAGAAATGGACAAACAGGCGTGATTCTCTGTTGCACTAAGAGCTATCAAGGCCTTTATCCCGGCCCATTATCTGTGCCTCGTGAAAGTCATCATAATTTGGAGGAATTAAATTACAATGAAGGTAGCGCTCCTCGCACAGGGGAATGGTCAGAGTCGGCACAGTCGGTAACAGGCTGATAGAACTAGTCATCCATACGCCCACGGCTGTGTGTGGGCGTCAAAAAGGAATAAAAAATCTGTCATTATGGAGAGGTGAAAAGATCTCTCCATTTCTGTTTCTCCAAATGTTCCTGCTGCCTGGTTTGTTTGTTCGAGTGTAACACAACAAACCCATAAAGTAGCTCCCCATTGATTTGACTATTCATCAGGTTATTTAAATGCATGTCTGCATCTAGATTTCTGCTGAATGACAGCAGGGTGACTTCATTAGCAACCTGGTCTGACCCTGGCGATGCCACAATTACCAAGGTAACCACAACAATATACAGCATAAAGAAATCTTGCACAATCTATGTCACCCTAATTATCTTATATAGGTCTTCCAGCAATGCAAAAAGAGCATATCTTTTCTGTGTGCTCTGAGTGTAGCTTAATATACCCCCATGTCTTTTATCTGGCATCCGGCTTCCTGCCTGATGGAATGTAATTGGCCTCAGGAGAGAGCGCGCTGTAGGATGAAGTGATGATCACTAAGATTTAGAGTAAGCAGAGCGGGCGCGTTGTGGTTTGCAGTGTCAAGCAACCGAAAGGACGCGTGATTTGCAGGGGGGATAGCCTGCTCTACCAATTCTAACTCTACAGCCCCGTCATGATATTAGCCTCGCTCTGAGCTGCATACACCTTTAAGACACTGCACGTCTCGGTCTGGGGATTCTAAAATTGACAGGCGCCGGCCTCATTTCCTCTCTCAGTGCCACTCAAGAAGCCGTTATGTTGTAGCAAATAAAAAGGGGCAGGTAAACTATGAACTGGATTTATGATGGGGTGACTGAAAAGGTCATCAGTCAACAGTATGATTCCACTAACTGTAATGGATAGGGAAGATCTATGAGGTTTACGAAGGAGAGAAAAGACCCCCTGCAGCAATAAAATAAAAGTACACTATGCCCCTGTTTATTTCTGATTTGAAGGCTTAAAGGAAAAGGTCAGGAGAAATTAAGTCTTCCATATTTAGCTTGATTTTTATATCATTACTGAGTTGGGGTTTTTTTCGGCATTTTTATGCCTTTACTACAGAGTGATTTGTAAGGAGATGCATGAAATGTGGTTAGAGGGATGTTCAGGACAGACTGATCTCATACACTGTTCCTATGTATACCTACGAAAAGTAATGCACCACTATTTGTATGTAATCCACATAAGCATGAGCCAGTAATTTGGGTATAACCAATGGAATCGGGAAGGCTGCAATTGCATGTCCAATGTGCTGACAGGAGTAAAGAAGGCAGTCGTATAAAGAGTGAAAGCACATGTAAGGAGGGAGGTTGGGGTGTTGAATGTGTCAAACAAAACAAGGACTTTTCCCCAGGAGATGTGTTCGGTGTGGGACCTTGTGAAACCAAGTGAACTTTGAGTTATTTTTAGGTACGTCATCACAATGTCTCATTTCCTAAACCTATGTATTTATTTCCTAACCTAAGTAACTTTACATTTAGTATGTCACTTTAAGAATGTAACTTTACATAAAGTATGTAACGTGACAAAATCCAACCATGTTTCTTTTCTAAAACCGAACCCACATAACTGTACTTGCCTTAACCTAAGCTATGTTACTTTACATTAAGTGCATAACATAACATTAAGTAAGTGACTTGCCGAAACCTAACCTACATAACTTTACTTGCCCTTTACATAACCTATATAACTTTACGTTAAGTATGTAAGATAACTTTAAATAAGTAACTTAACTTGCCTAAACCCAACCCATGTAACTTAATTTGCCCTAAACATAATCTATATAAACTGACGTTAAATACGTAACATAATGTTAAGTAACTAAATTAACTTGCCTAAAACTTATGTAATTTAACTTGCCTAAACCTCATCTATGTAACTTTACTTGCCTTAACCTAACCTATGTAACTTTACTTGCCCTTTACATAACCTATATAACTTTACATTAAGTACATAAAATAACATTAAGTTAAGTGACTTGCCGAAACCTAACCTACATAACTTTACTTTCCCTTTACATAACCTATATAACTTTACGTTAAGTACGTAACATAACTTTAAATAAGTAACTTAACTTGCCTAAACCCAACCCACGTAGCTTAACTTGCCCTAACCTAACCTGCGTAACTTAATTTGTCCTAAAAATAATTAATATAACTTTATGTTAAGTATGTAAAATAACGTAAAGTAAGTAACTTTACTTGCCTAAACCTAACCTACATATCTTTACTTGCCTAAACCTGACCTACGTTACTTAACTTGCCCTAAACATAACTTGTATAACTTTTGGTTAAGTACGTAACATAATGTAAAGTAAGTATCTTAAGTTGCCTCAACCTTACCTCTGGAACTTTATTTGTCCTAAACCCGTGAAAATGACAATTAAGGCTCAATTTACTGCACAAAAGAAATACATCAGCCATTGCATAATCATAACAGGAAGAGGATAACTGTTTTGTTATCTCAGGTACCTGTCAGCAGCCATCCCCAGTTACCAGAGAGTGCCACTGTAAGTTTATCCCCAGTAATAGAAAGGGCAGATAATGGAACAACGGAAGTAACTGTGGTAGTGGTAGGCTCTGAGGAAAGTGGAACACAATCAGATAGTCTTTCATCATGCAAAAACATTCTTGCTTCCTTATCTTAAGTATTACTCGTATGAGGCTTGTTCATACAAATCAGATTCAGCAAACTCTCTTAAATACCTGTTAATTGCTACCTTCATCCTCATTAACTCCACCTGTTCATAAGAGGATGACTGTTGAATGCCAATGAATTGTTCAGTTCTAGGGGCTCCCTGAGACAAACTGTGCACTTGGGAGCTCCATGAGAACTATACACCTTCAAGGGCCTCTTTTCTATTTGCATTCACAGTGCCAGTAAGACCTGGCCATTGGTATAGCACATCACTGCTGCTTTGACGACAAGCTATCGTTTGAGATTTTTGTTGCCTGTTAACACAGTTAACGGGTTTTTAATTCGACCAGTCATTGAACACTTATGTCACTCATGGTTTCCCTTGAGCTGGGAGAGTACCTTCTCTAAAATCTCCGGCGTTCTGATAACTACGATCGTTCCTACTTCTTGCAGTACAGACACAACAAAAAGAGGGGTTCTTGGGAGTTTTTTTTAGGATCCTAGACCTAAGAAAAATTACTCTGGTCCAAAAAATAACTACACTATAGTGTTACTACTTTTATTATGTCTTGTTGGATGATACCTAATCTTTGGTGACTTCCTGAACAAAAGACCTCTGAGATCTGTTTTGACCCTCAAGCTGTGCCTTCGGTAACTGCAACTGTTATTTAAGCAAACGACACACTTTTGGGACCATTTGATTAAAAAAACATCCTATGCTTTGCATTTTTCGAAAGGGCAACCCAAAAATGGGGCAAATAATGCCCAAAATAGCAGGCTACATTGATGAATTCATCGGTTTCTTATAGTTTTATGAGAAAAAGGCTAATTCTTATGGACAATCTTCAAGGGAAAGGATGTGATATGTACCAATAAATACATAAAAGGACAGTGTACAGCTCTGTGTACTGCAGTGTCACAGTGGTTCTGTTCCTATAAGAGGAAATGTTTTATTTGTACATTTACCATTGTTTGCTCCCTGTCTTTCTCTCTCCCTGTTACCTTGTTATGAGGCAGTACATCATGATATATTAGACAGTGAGGAAATGATCCTATATAAGGAAGGCCAGCACTGTCATTTGGAGGAAAAAGCCCAATTCAATCACCTCCCTGTGTTTGCTCTCAATAAGGGACAGTGCTATTTTTACCATTCTATAGCAGCAGGAGGAGGGGGAAGGAAGTCACTGAGGGATTCCCCCGCACTGCGGTGATATACCGCCTCAGGGCCTTCCCGAGGGAGGGCTCCGAAATTACATTGAAGTGACTCAAATTGCTTTACTTGAACGTGGGTTCATATGGAGTACACAGTGATTACATATCGTACCAGTGTTTTTTCCCTCCAAGATGTGAAGTTTATCCGGGGGAAAAACTTGCAGAGCTTTTTGTCATTTATTTTTCATGCTGCTGTTGAGCGGAGCGCCTTCGATGTGTGTCAGATGTAATGATGATTCCAGTTTATTCACACGTTTTCCCATTCACTCCCATTGTGCTGCAGCCGATGATGACGAGTTCGTCGTAGCATATGCCGGGGACGGAGAGCATATGCCATGTGACAAACAATGTTAGCAGGATATTTCCTAGATACTGGTGGTATCACGACATAGCAGTCAGTATGCTAGCACTGCAGAGAGAGGGAGAGATTAAATTGAATATGGGTCAGTTCACAGCCAAAACTCTGCTTATCTGAATTCTCACACACCCTGAATAAAAGTGATTATCTAGTCGAGTTAATTGAATAATTGAAGCTTGCTGGAAATCATTTCCACTGGTCACTGGAATTATCTCTGCTGAAAACACATGCTAATAAGCAAACAGCAGTGGTAAAGCTGTGTGTATTGGGAATTCGTGCGTTGGGGGAGATGAGAGAGTTGTCAATAATTCATAATCCATAGTCCTAGTTCATAGAAAATCTTAGCCCACCTCCCTCAGGTTCCAGGGCAGGTATGCTGCAAAGCTGCACTCATCTGAAATTCAATTTGATTGTCTCTATGCAATATTGATGAGGATTCCTTGGCCGCATGTTTGTACAGGCTACATGGTTAATTTAAATCATTTATGTATTACGAGGCGTGTGCGCTGTAGCCGCCTGCTGCGCTGCCCACCTGCTGACACGCTGGTGGGAGATGGAAATCCATACCCAAAGTGAGATACCGCTCAAGGGAGAGGGAGGGCAAGGAGAAGTGATGTGATAAGGGTCAAAACAAGGCAGTGTGAAAGACATTAGTCACTTGTAGGGATTGATGGAGGGCTGAGTTCCAGTGGTGATGGAGGAGAGGAGGGGGGCAACTCAACTGCACTCAGTCTTACTGCAGATTTAATTTACACTACATGCTGTGATCAATCCAAATTGACCACTTTAATGAGACAATGACTGATGACACTCAGTGGCCTTTCTGTCATACAATCCTGGAAACTGACAAAGATCTATTTTCTTATAAGGAACAGAAACACTCCATGCTATCACTGGCAATCTCCCTTACTCAGAGGAGGAAGTTATTGTATTTATATATTGTGAGGAATGACGTATTCATCCACCAGAGCTGATCCAGTGGAATCAAAAAAGTAGTCCCTGCTCTGTCGTAGCAGATTTAACCTGGGAGAGCTGCATACAGAGCTGTTGGGCCCCTGCTGACCCCACTTCCTCCCACTCCATGTGCACTGTGGCACTTTCAAGAACCTATTAAGTGCCATTAAAACAACAGACCACACATGCAGCTTAATTATAATCAGTCCCATCAGTTTTCTATGGCGTGACACTGTTATTAAACACAGATGCACTATTGGAGCATAATATCAACTGAAGTAGTACAGATCTTACAACATTTTTGAAGGACTCAACTGTGTTAGTACTTCAAATAGATCCTTCCTACGTTACTTTGATTTATTATATTCATTATTTCAATGGCTGGATATCGATTCATAAAATCAGAGATTGATCTTTTAATGTATCCTTTTTCCACAGATGTGTGAAGCTTTAACACCTTTAAACTTGCTGGTGGGGCCTGGCGCTAAATTATTAAAGACTACAGTTTTATCTGTAACTGTTAGCTTACTTTTTACATTTGCTGTCTGTGCATCCTGGCTGCTGCACCACTGTTATGCACACAGAGACACACAAACACTGAGTAGAAATGCTGCAGTGGAGACAGAGACTTCAGATTTCAGTCTGCTCTGTCCAGTCTCTCATCCAGCGAATAGCAAATACCTAGTATAGTAAGTACCTAACAAGCTAAAACAACACCTGTTTATGTTAAACGGTTTAGCTCAGTTTGCTTATCAACGCTAATGTTACTTGCAGGCAGTAGGGAGGAGGGAGGAGCAGAGAGGACAGGAGGACTGATACTGACTTGATGTCTGTGTTCTTTGTTCTTTCTAAACTTCACTCAGTACTGTGATGTCAGCAATATGATTTATTTTACTGACATTTTAGATTTGTTTCCAGTGAGATATTGAGTTTATATTGACTTTGCTGCATTTGGTTGTACTGAATGACCCTCTATGGAGTCAGATATTCAATTTTCTAGTAAGCACATTTTGTTGTTATGCTTTCAAGCATGTTTTTCAACAGCGAAAATGAGTATTATCACAGCTAACCATAGCTGTAAATGTACTGTGCTAACTAAGCTAGCCGCTAGCATTAGGGTTAGCTCCACCCTCTCGTTCAAATAGGGTCACTTCTCCAAAAATCCAAGATGTTGACCACCATGATCATCTGTGATTGCACTACCATAAAGTTACAGAGGGATAGATTTTATAAAAACGACGGTCATAACAGAAGCAGTCACATTCTGACTTATTAGTCAAGTTCCAAAGGGGCCTCCTACATTTCCCAGAATGCAGTTCAATAGCATCTTTCATTAGTCCCCCTTCCTTCAACCCAAGCTCCCTGTGAAATTGTTCCATAGTGTTAAACTTAACATGAGTTGAACTTGATGACATCAGGGACTTTGAACAGCTCCAGAGGCACAGAGGATATTATACAGCTGTTTTCACATGCTAAGTAGAATCAGTAATTAAAGGGGTACTCCGGCCATTTAGTATTCCAGTTCCAATAATTAAAGGGACAAGCAAATGCCAGTTTGTCTGCCAGGGTGTCTGTTACAAAATTTAAGCCTAAAGCCCACGCTGTGATGACATCATCAGAGTTATGCTCGTCAATTCCTAACATCAAACATTACAACATGGTCAACTCAAAACACGCTGGTTATTCTGCAGTGTGTCCTTATGACTAATGGGTAAAATGACTGATGGGATTTTAATGAAAGACACTGTCTGCCACTAATGATCATTTTCATTATTGATGAATCTACTGATTTTTTTTTTCTATTGATCAAACATTTAGTCTTTAAAAACAACTAAGGGTTGTGAAAAATGGCCAGCACAATTTCCCAGAGCCCTTGATGACATCTTAAAATTGCTTGTTTTGTCCCAACAACAGTCCAAAAACCAAATATATAAAATTTACAAAGATATTAAAGAGAGTAAAGTGGAAAATCCTCCCATTTGAGAAGCTGGAAACTGAGAATTTTACATATTTTTGCTCAAACTTGTTGATTTGTGCTGAGATTGAAGATTTCATTTGGATATTTATTTATTTTATGGTCATATTTAGCCACAACCAGAATGGTTTTGGGGGCTGCAGATACCAAACAGGGCACAGATCCATCACTATACATTCATGGCTCAGTGCCAATCAGCTTTCCTTCTCATGCTGGGTGACCAATCTGTATCCTGTGCTGACTAAGATCTTCTCTGTTCACATCTCTGTGTGCTAACCAATACTGAAAATAAAACAGGTTCACTGAGTTTAAGTATTAAAAAAAAACAAAGGAATGAATAATCATGCAGTCATAATTTTATTTCATCCTATTCTTCAGTTATCTCATGCAAATGCAAAACCTCAAGTGTGTTCTAAGCTTCACTAACACAATATTGAGACAAAACTATTTCAGTTACATAACATTTTTGGGAAGCCTCGCTCATTGCAGTGGCTGTTTTAATCTTCATTTTTATTTGTGTTTGGTGTAAACCTGAAATCCGCAGCACCAACGGACATGTTCGCCTTTGCCAGTGCCAGATTGGTGCAGGCTGGTTTCATTTCAACACCACAGCGGGCAGAGGGGAGATCATGGCAATGCCCCGAGAGAGAAACAGAGAGAGGGAGAGAGGGAGAGGTGCAGACAGACTGAGAGAAAAACAGAAATAGAGAAGAGAGACTGTTAGCTTGGGTAAGTGGATTATGTGATGTGGAAGGAGGGAGGGAGGGGTTCTGTTCTCTATATCCGCTGCTGCTTCTGCTCTGGTCAAATACTACTTGAATCAAGCAAAACAAAAACATGTACTTGCTTTACCGTCCTATTTTTTTTTAAACTTACACAACCATCCTAAAAATGCTTGATATCCCAGAACTAATAGTATCCTCATGGCTGGATTTAAGTGCGTCTTGCCAATGCTTATTTGGCTTAGGTGCCAGATGGCAAGGCTTTGTTACTCAGCCAGATACAAGGACTATCCAAATCTTACATGTTTGCAAACACTTAAGTGGTTTAAAAGAAAACCAATAATTAACTCATTTGTGAAGCCCATTTGTAAAATGTAGTTTGAGCTCAGCAGAGTAACTAAAGATTAATAGTTCAACACATAATTAATCTTACATTAGGAGCCTTTGAGATCTGATTAACTGTAGTTTATTGCTTTTTCTGCTCCATTATGTTATCAGTAACTAAGTATCGTTGAGATTTCAAATTAAGCGATAAAAAAAGACATAATTTTAGGGACCAGAGATTTTTTTTCCTACTTTTTTTCTCTACTTGGTCTAAAACACTAAACAATAATTTCATCAGAACGAGTCTACAGCTATACATAAGGCTCTGTGAGGCTGTACTTAGCATGCTAACATGCTAACAGTGACAGAGCTAGCGTATCTTAAATATCATCATTTAATGCACTGGGTTGCAGCTTTATGTTTTAAACCATAATTGGTCCTGTTGAAGTTTTAGTTAAATAAATAAATGCTGAAGCTGAGAAGATAATATTTACTACGCTTACCATTTTAGTTTAGACCTTTTGCATGTTAGCATTTGCTAATTACGACTTAACACAAAATAAAGCTGAGTTTGACAGGAATGTTATTAGTTATCCAGGACAGTAGGGCTGCATTTTCCTGACTAAACCCAACCCGAGTCCGAGACAGTTATAAATGAGCCTGGCCCGACCCCCACAGACTTCCTGATTTCTAAGTCTGAACCCAACCCGAGCTCGATGCAGTTTTTTACCTGACAAAGTTATTGTTATCTTGGTTACAGCTTTTTTTCCCATTAGTTCTGCAAATATTTACCGCGTCTTGCCTGAAATGGAACTATTGGCCTGTGTTGCGTTCAAGTGTTGTCATGTAGATAACAAATTCCAGCACTTGAATAGGTCATAGCACAACACAGCAACATGTCAAGTGGACCGAACCCGAACCAAACCCGAGCAAAATTTCTTATTTCTTATCCAAAACCCAGCCCGACTCGTCAGGTATCCACACCCTACAGGACAGACAGACCGCCGCTAGCATGGCAAAAAATCATTGATAGATTAATTATTCATGGGAATAGTCATGACTCAAGATCCAGAACATGGTTACCACAACAAATTAGAAACCAAAAAGCAAAAAAAAAGAAAAGAAGTAGCCATACAGCAGTACCCATACAAAAAAAAGATCCATCTGTTTAAATGAGCCTGTTTAACCTTTGCTCAACAACTGGTTATTATGGGATAATGGGTAACTGTAATGTATAACGGAACAGTTGCATAGTAGCAGTAATAAGTAAGAAGAGTCATCAAGTCAGTGAATTGATTAAATGATGTCAGTTACGCTGCAAAGTCCAAGTTTGCTAACGTTAGCTAAAATTAGCTACCAGACTGAGTAAGGCTGGAGCGGCAAAACTTTTGACTGTATTTAATTAAACAAGGCTGTGTTTTGATGCTTATCAGTTGAGTGTTTCATTTGTAAGATGAGGAATGTTTTAGTTTTTTATTCAAGGGTTACACAGACCAACTTTACCAACCAGCTAATACAGATAAGAATGCATTTACAGGAAGTAAAATAACTCCAAAGCTCTTATACACTGCAAATTGTCCTTCTGGATTCACTATTTTTGATAGCATATGGGGAAATGCCTATTAGACTAACAAATTAGGTGCAACCTCAGAGGATAGCACAATATTACTTAAAGCATATATTTCCATTTGGGTCCCCTGTTGAGAGAAAAACAACAGTAGCTTGGCATACAAGAATTCTACATTTAAAAAAAACAGCTGACAATAATTTGCTGTGTTGTCAAAGTCCTGTGAATCTCAAGAGTCAACCCTTTTCGAATGAAATGAAAGGCAACATATGTTTAAGAAGCTTTTGGGCACTGTTACAGTTCAACTGTGAGCCTTTGTGAATCACTGGGAATACACTACTGTTGATGTATTAGGTGAAATTTTCTTTGAAAATTTCCACTGAAGCTGCAGCTCTATGAGTCAGCCTGCCCACGCGCTTGTTGTACAATGGCACATTACTTTATGGGTTACTGTATTCCAGAAGGGAGGGCAAAGGCACTTGTGAGAATTTGGCTGCAGCAAGTGGACCAGTTGGCCCACTCTCCGTCCAGCTTGTAGATGTTGTGTCATGTCATAGAAATATTAGGAGCAATAACATTGGGGGATAAACAGAATTAATATTTCAGTTCTGTTGATTATTTGCTTGTGAGGACTGCAGCAGCTTGGTCAATGCGGTAAAATCTTAACTGTCCATATAATGTGATTAAAATTTAAAAAATCAGGGAGTATAAGATGTGACCTAACTTTATTGTCCTTTTTCCTGTGCTTGTCTCCATAGGACTACACATTGACCATGTATTTCCAGCAGTACTGGAGGGACAAGCGTCTCGCCTACATAGGAATCCCCCTCAACTTGACTCTGGATAACAGGGTTGCCGACCAGCTCTGGGTCCCTGACACCTACTTCCTCAACGACAAGAAGTCTTTTGTCCACGGAGTCACCGTCAAAAACCGTATGATTCGCCTGCATCCGGACGGAACCGTTCTCTACGGCCTCAGGTGAGTTCTGCTTTACACTCCACCCAGGCCTCCCCCTATTTGCCCCCATTTTGCCCTCCATTATAGCCCAAAACCTATTGAAAAAAATGTCACTGAGCCAAACTGTTTAATTGGGTGACACATCCCTTCATACCCATGAACCTGGGCACTGCAGTTTATTTTTTAATACCACATACACTCTCCTGCTACAGGAAATACTCTCTAGAGCACTAGATGTGTATTCATCCGCAACTAAAAATAGTTCCCACCAAATACACTGTTTCCTCCTGTTTGAGTAATGTTTGCTAAAAGCTACAGTGCCCGGACGTTTAAGTCAATTCAGTTCAATTGTATGTCTTCAGTAGGACCCTGTGGGGAAGTCAGAGAGTGCTGAGAGATGGTGTAAGGCATTGTTGGTTTGGGTTTTTTCATGGGATTTGTGCACATCTAAACTGCTTCTATATGTAACTATTTGTTGTGTTTCCACATATAGTGCAGGAAGTGACTTTAATTATGTTGTTAGAGTCCTAATGTGCAATTTCTGGGCCATGCAAATGAGCAGCACTCCCCACAACAGGCAACAAAGTGAAGCTCAGGGTCAGAAAGTGTTCTCAGATGTTTCCCAGTGTCATGTTAATGCTGTGTGTTTAAAGCCCTATTACAGCACCACAGTTGCCCATGCTCAGTACTTGGCAGTTTTCTGCTGCTGCCCGCCGAGCAGCCAGAGGATTAAGTGTCGTGCTCAAGGGCACCCCGGCATTTGATTTTTAAAGGGAGAGAGGGTGCAGTCAGAGATCACCCATGAAAGGAAGTATGAACAGGTTAGATGGTGCATTAATGCAATGTTTAGCTCGCAGCTGTTGTTTGATATTTGTTTCATAAAGCCCTTGTTTTGAATTTCCATTGATCTTTTTTCGACAGGCAGGTTCAGAAGAGTTAGTGTGACCTATGAATATGGATGCATGCTTTGAATTATTCGAGTGCAGAGCGAAGAGTGTGTGTGTTTGTGGGTGTGTGTTTGCGCGGGCACTTGCATGCTTGTGTTTGTATCCGTCAGTGTTCATATTTTACAGTCATACATCCATGCTTGATTATGCAAGTGGAGTTCATAGCACTTAGCCTTGTGGGCTACTTATAGACCTCTCAGTGCTTTCAAGAGATCAAAGGCAGAGGGAGATGTGTGACTTGGTGTTTGTGATACGAGCTGTTAAATAAATGTATGTCAGGTAAGGCTGAGGAACATGCTGAATGCAAATTCCTATCATGGTATTAAAGAGGGCACTCTGTATATTTATGTGTGCTCTTAATTAGGGCTGCAACTAATGATTATTTTCCAAATTAATTAATCGTTTACTTTATAAAGTGGCAGAAAATTGTGAAAAATACCACAGTGAAGGTTATCATATTTACAGTACATTGCTTTTTATTCATACTATATGTTTTCTAGTGTGTTTAAATGTTTAATTCTCACTTTATATACTGCCAATTTGTATTTCATGTCACTTTTGATAACAGTGGAGTTACCACCTAGCTGCTAGCTACATGCGCATGGCTAGCCAGCTAGTGAACTGCTAGCTAGCTCTGGTTGGCTAGAGCGACAGAGTTGTGTTTCTTTCCCCTAAGGAACATCTTTAATTAACACACAGCTGAGGTAACTCTAAATCATCAAGCTAATGTTAGCCACTGTTGCTAACACTGGTGCTGTGTCTCAAATCACATACTTCCGTCAGTACACTTCCATGTAGTATACTATGTGCGCTATGTACTTCTTGACGTAGTGCGCAAATTTCGACAGGGTAGTGTTGTCTCAAACCAAACACAGCCGTTGTGTAATGTGCACTCAGCGGAAATGACGAGAGCAAATTAGCTAGTTAGCAAACTAGCATTAGCATTCACGTTATCGTTGGTGGTACCAAATCATTGCAGACTGCTAAATTAACCCAATAAACATACTGCTGGCTTATACCCAACAACAGTATAGTGGTGCTTACTGCCACAAACACGTATTTGTACAATGCAGCGACGTTCACGGTCGCACAGTCCTCGGCCGCTATTTCCAGTTTGAAAAGTGGTCTCTCCCCTTCCGCTATGTAGCTAAGATGGCGGCTATTGAGGGCGAGAAGTGTCCATAGTTCCACACTCAACTTCTTGACCGTTTTGAGTGCACCATCCGGGTACTCATAGTGCACTGCATTTTTCCATACTTCTCAATGTGAACGCACTTGCACTCAAAATATTAAGCGTAAGTACAGAAGTACGCGATTTGAGACACAGCATGGGTCTTTACTTTGATGCAAATCCAAGCTCACAACCCCACGCTCTTGTTAGCTAGATGTGCGAAATTTGTTGCATTATCTGTGTACTGTGTTAAAGGAATACATTCATGGCGAACAAAAAAATAAAATTCCTGATGAATTGAAGTTACTGGGGTCCATGTTTCACTGCAGCAAAACTATATCAAAACATCTATTTACAAACAGTCACAAAACTTGTGCATTATAATCTGAGTCTCATTTATCCAGTCGTATGCTAAGTGCTACCCTTTCTGATGTGAAACATAACAGAAAGTGAAAGTTATCTATGCTCTCTTCAAAGCCAGACTCCATTGACAAAAACAAGAATTTTGCCTCACTGAACATGGGAGTTGCCTTGATTGGTTAGTTTGTGCTACTGTGTCAGTTTGAGTCTGGTTTTAAAGAGAGCATACATTAAGTTGCACTTACCAAGTCTTGGTATTGAGCATACAACTGGATAAATGAGACTTGGATTACACTGTAAAACATGTGTGAGAGTTTGTAAAAAGATGTTTTGATATAGTTTTGTTAAACGTGGACCCCTATGGCCTCGATTCATAGAGACTTTTCTCTGTTTTTGGATTATTCGTTCACCATGGAGGCATGCGGATAAAAAGTTTTCTTTTTACAAATTCAACATAACCCCAAGGTTAGTAATTGATATACAAATAGTCTTTTTGGAGGTGAAGTGTTCTTTTAATTTACAGTGACATCCTCTGCTTGGTTTATTAAGAAATCCTTTGACATGGTTGCTTTAACAGGGCTAACTAATTTGTCGCAGCTGTCAAGCTTGTGAGAACACAGCTGTCATGACAAGTGACAATATGAAATAACAGATGACATGATAAAAAGTGGCATTATGAAATGAAAGTTATTAAAAAAGACTTGAAAAGACTGGTATTGAAAAAAGCACTGAATAAAGCACTGTTATTTTGGAAATAAGAACATTTAATAATTATGAGTTGTGTTTTAATAATTAATTCAATGATTTCCCAATTTATGGGTTCATTTATATGTTTTACACTATTTATTTATGAGATAATCTATTTTTTATGATGCCTTATTTGATATTTAATGCTTTTTGATGCCATAATCTGCAAAGATTTTTTGAGGTTGCGATCATCAGTTTTAAGTGTATTTTGTGAAAAAGTGACGTAACAGACAGGCTGCAAAGTGCATAGATACTATAATGGTATAAAAGGAACTCAGTCATATAGTGTAAATCCATGCACTGTGTCACAATAATTACAATGCGTCTATATCATGCAGACCCAACGTTATGTTGTTGTAATTTTAGCTGTATAATAATATCACCTAATGGGTTTCCACAGCCTCATCTGAGTCTTAACTGAATGAAGACATCCAGTGGCTAACTGCCAAGCAGCCGGCTTTTAATCAGGGCAGACTTAGCCTAAATCATTTTGAATTTGCATTTCACTTTGCTGCTTATTTTAACTGTCTGATTATCAGCCGTTTGAGCTCATACATCTGATAAACAAAGGAATACCTCCTCATGACCCAGTTCAGATGAGCAGGCAGTAAACTCTGCCAGAATGTGTTGCCTTAATATGATTTTTACTTGCACAAATTTTCACTTAATCACTGCATGGAGGGGAGCCAGGTTTGTTCGGGGGGACATGAAGCGATTGAAATACGAGAACAAGGGCTGCTTGTCTGTCTGCGATCTATAGCATAATTATGTATACAGTTACACAGTCAGCATTTTACCCCAGAGGTGTTGCCGTAATCTTATTTTAACATGACAATGCCAATAGTCTCCAGTAATTTGACACAACCTGAGAAACTTGGAGTAAAGACAAATGGACATTTAGTTCACTTTAAAGATAAGACAAAGTCAAGTGCTTTAAATCTAATTGTATTCCTACAGTTCCTTATGCTTCTTTGTTAAGCAACTATTTACCTGCTTTGCTGTTTTTACAATAATGTTTCTAAAGGACCAGAAAATATGATAATCACCCCGTCCTTCCTTCCTCTCTACCTTCCCATCCACTTTCCTCTCAATATAATTTGTATAAATCACATACAGTGTCTAACATATTCTCTCCTGTGTCCTCTCTTCCCCCATCGGTCTTCTTTTTTCAGGATAACTACAACAGCAGCGTGTATGATGGATCTCAGGAGGTATCCCCTGGATGAACAGAACTGCACTCTGGAGATAGAGAGCTGTGAGTAGAGAGACCTAATGCCTTTACCACTGACTATCAGCACACTGTGCAGGCTCAGAGGGAAACCAGCTCCTATGTGAAACGTTACAGTTCGAGTAAAATATCAAACCTGGCTGTTTTTTCTTTTGAGGTCTGCTGCATTTGTTTTAAATGGCAATTATTAATGGTAGAAGTCTTCAGCTCACAATAAAGGGGTATTCCACAGATTTAATATTGTACCTTGAACATTAGGAGGCTTCTGAGAGGCATTTTAAAAGAAAGGGTGAGATCTTATGACTTCTAGTCTTTATCAATCACTCAGGGTGCTATGGTTTCAGTTATAAGTTGACTGATTTATTGGTTTGGTCGATTAATCAGCACAGATGGGATGTTCTACACACTTGTGTTACCAGCAGATCTTGGCTCAGATAGACCGCTGTGTACAGCTCCAGAGAGAGCAGGTCCCTTCTGCTGTGTGGCTGTGTATTTACATGAATTTCTGGCTGGACTACATCAGCTGGTCCACCGCTACAGCAGCTGTGTCTCAATTCAGGGGCTGCAGCCTTCGAAGGTTGCATTTGAAGACCGATTGCATCACATTGGCAGGAGCAAGGCTGTCCCATTTCGAAGGCTCCTTCAAATTCAGCCTAGAAATGCGGCCTTCTTTCCCAGAATTTGGAGGATCCAATGGATGAGTCCTTTGTGGCCCGGCCTATCCCAAGATGCATTGCACGCCGGTGATGATTATATATTAAGTTAAGTTAACGAGCTAATGGTAACTGTTGCTAACATTACAATTAGCTAAAAGCACACAGTTGAAACAATCTTAATTTAATAAGTTTACCTGGAAACGGTCCATCAGCCAGAAATATATCAAACAGCGGTGTCTCCGACAGTGAATCATCTCCTAAAGTATTAAATTAAAATATATATATATAATAACAATCTCTGGGTCCATGATTTAGGGCTAACTAACCTACTAGCTTACTCCATCTTTCGTCAAGAGCAGCTGGTTGCTATGTAAGAGGAACGCCAACGGGTCGAGGCTAGAACAACTGGAGATGCAACCAGGAAATCCTCTGCAGACCAGACCGTCTCATTTCGGAGACTGTTCGGTATGGCTGATGCGGTCTTCAAGGGACATGGCCAATGTCGACCGTGAAAGCCATGTCCTTCAAAGGCTGCAGCCCCTGAATTGAGACACACATGTAGTCTTTTAGTCTGTGACTGGATGAATGTCGCCACTTCCTGTTTCAAATTAAAAGCCCTCATTTAAAATTAAAGGCCCTCCAGAATTTCATGCACGGTCAAGCCACATACAAGGTTTTGATCTGGTCTTGTTTTTTATGTTATGAATCATTGAGAAAGTATTTTGAAAATACAAAATTACTCCACTCTAAAGTCATTTGTTTCAACCCTGTCATATACCAGGTTATAAATAGGTTTAACAACAGAGTCGAGCCTTTCAAAAGCTTGGTGTTAGATATAAGCCGCTGCTGCTAATTAGCTCATGCTAACACTCTGGAGATGGTCCTTCAGTGCTGCGTCTAACCTGTGTCCGGTAGTCGGAGATCAGAATCCTGTTGTCTTCCTCTGGGACTGTGAAAGATGTCCACACCGCAACATATTTTGTCCTCTAGACAGTGTGCTGCAGTTGTTCAAGTTTAAACCAAGTTTAAAGGTACATGTACCGCCATCCACTGTGTCAGGGGTGTAGATGCTGCCCTTGTTAAGTCAATGAAAGAAATCTGGCTTCGGATTGTCTGCGCTATTAATTGGCTATAATTTTAATTATCGGAATAATGCATAGTGTCCCATTATCGGCCAATAATTTATCGGCCCGCTATATATCGTGCATCCTTAGTATTTATTACTATGACTTCGATGTTCTGTTCGAGTTATCCAGTTCCTAATAAAGTCAAAGATTGTTCACTTATGGCAATCAATTTCAGCAGCTATGGCCTTTACTGTTACAAACTATCTATATGATATCTAACTCTACTTTCCATAACTCTGTCCACTGTGGTCTCCCAGTCCAAGCTGAAATGACCAGGATCATATCACGAGGGTTATTTTCTTAGACAGACCTCCCTCCACACCTACAGGAGCCATTATACAGAAACAAGGATTAGGATTATCAGACACATGGATCCTGGTAAACTATGTTGCCAGTTTCTCAAACATAGAGAGCACACTGAAGATCTCTTCATATTTTTGCTAACAGCTTCTGCATTAGAATTATAAAAAAGACAGGAAATGTCAGCTATTTTTATAAATCTTTTGACATTTTTATGAACTCGACTGAACCTATTAACTGACTTGCTTTTCAAAGCAACGTCTGGTTCTTGGAAACAACTTCAAACGTGTTCCTTCCCAAATGACAGCCCAGTTGGATGATCAGCAACGCTGCATATCTTGGTCTCCAGCGATGGTAAGACAGATGGTTACACCTTGGTGCATGTGCGTGTGTTTCTCCTTGTGCAGATGGCTACACCACAGACGACATCGAGTTCTACTGGAAAGGAGGCGAGTCGGCTGTAACGGGGGTGACACGGATCGAGTTGCCTCAGTTCTCCATTGTCGATTACAAGCTGGTGTCCAGAAACGTAGTGTTTTCCACAGGTAAATGCTCTGCTGTCATGTGTTGGAGCTTTGGTCTCAACAAAATGAATTTCCTTTGGGAATAAACACTGACAAGAGGACGTTGCATTTTAGATGATATTGTTCATATCAAGCGTTGGCCTGTTTTCAAGCTGATTATTTTATCAATTTCTGTAGCATCCAAATGTGTGCCAAAGCTTGATCTGTTGATCTTAAATCCTCAGAGCCAAAGTTGTGTTTGTCAGTGCCTCTAATTGGGTTGAAGTGAGGAAATGCGCTGCCTTTGAAGTATCCCTCATGTAACAGCGGCTGATGCAACGATGCTGGGATGGTACTTAACCAAAACATGGTGTAAACGCTGTGATTTGCAGAGCAAATTGTGTCCATGTCAGCTGGCCTTTGACCCTGAGAGGTGACGCTGGGATTAATGGCATTATCATGCTGACACTAACAAAATGTAGCAATCAGTTCAGTCAGTCAGTACGATCAATCAGTGCGACACTAGCAAGCCCCAACTTGTTTCCAAACTTATTTTCTACTACTATCAAAAATTCACATTTTTACTTTTACCTGTCATGCTATTAGTCAGTAAATAGCTGGGTCATAATTTCTGGAAGGAGACGTTGCTGTCGAATTTTCAAATATATTTTTTTAGACTGATAAATAGCACTACAGCTAAAAGGAAAAAATATGTATTTTTGATTTTGGGGTGAACTGTGCCTTTAAGTATTCCTCCATAATATTAAATGGTCATGGCTAAATAAGGACGAAGATCACAAAGTTCAAGGTTTGGGAGAAAAACATCCTTACTCATTATTTTTGAAAACGTAAACAGTCACAACATCAGCTGGTTTGCGGCAAATGTTGCCCCATTCTGAGCACGTAATTAGGTGACATCATCTTTTCTGAACTAAGCCCCACCCACTTCAAACTAGTGTAAAAAACACAGAAAAATACACCAATACAGAAAGTCTCTCATATAATAACTCCAACTGTTATAACTTTGTCAGAAAATTGCGTAAACCCATTTTTATAACTAGAAAATGCATTCCCCGCAAAAAAAGCATGTGAATGCTTGAAGCTGAAATTGCAAAGCATTGCACTCCACTGCTAAAATAAACCTGGGGTCTCATTTATAAACACTGCGTACACACAAAACGAGGCTTGAAAGAGGCGTAGACCACTTCCCACGCAAAAGATGTGATCTATAAAAACAGACTTGATGAGAGAAACTTTGACCCGTACTTACAAACATTTTGGAGACTGAACATTGGCAGTGCACATGGTGAGATGGAAGCCTGATTGTGGAATAGTTTTTGGCACATGCCATTTTTGGCTTTTGTCTGTATGTACATTTTTAGTTTGGATCCTACGCATTGTTTCATACATGAGAACCCTGGAAACCAAATTGTGAAACTGGCAGAGCTGGAAGCTGAACTGCATTACTTAAGATCTGAAACACACTGATAGAATAGCTGGGAGCCAAACTGTAACACTGTCAAAGGTGGAAGTTGAAGTTGATTAAAAGGCTGACAGGAGAAATGCTTTGTACTTTAAAAAGCATCAAATGTATAAAAAAGTGAAATGCAAGCAGCATCTGAATGAAGAACGTACAGAATCAAAAGAATAATAAAGAATGGATCACAGCCAGCATTCACACTAATAAAGAATTAGATGAAGAAGAGAAGATGTGCTTTCAGGACCTTTGAGTTTGAGTGTATTCACATATATTCTTAAATGAGTTTGACTCTTGAATGGAAAATACATTTTTGAATACTTTATCAAATTTAACATTTAATTAATTGTTTATAAAGGCGATATGAAAGCTTTTACACCCTTAAAAATGAAACTGGCACGCTCAGGAAAAAAATAAATGCAAACACAAGAAAGAGGTGTACACGGCTTATTAATCATTTGGCGCCATCATTATATGGTGTTGTGAAACACATCAATCAAGAGTTATTTATAGGTTCACAATGGCCAATTTCATCTCCTGCAGCAATTAATTAGAGGACTCGTTAAAGCAAATTGTCAAGCTAGTGAACACGGAAAACATTTGCAGTATCGTGTTTCATGTGATTAATTTGTGCTGCTAACTTGGAGAAGTGTAGAAAAGTAATTCAATAGTCCTCATTGCTCACAGGGGCACTGTGATATATGCTGTGAACTTTGGTTTTTATTAGTCGTACACCAAGGTCCTAAATTAATCAGATTTTATTGTGTACATTTAGTCCTTGATGTAAAACTTTATTGACGCTCCCTAAACAACGGCCATATAATCTGGTCAGTGGAGACTCATTCAGAGAGGCAGCCTCTCCGCAGCCATGGCGGGGAAATAAAAGCTGTGTGACATTTAGTTACAACAGAATTTCTCAGTGAAGTTATGCTCATGAGAGGGAGACACACCCTGTCTGAAACGGATATGAAGAGTAAATAATCTTTTTGTTTGCTTTTTGGGGCATTTTTCCCCCTCAGTATTCGCACTGACTTTGCTTTCACTGTCATTCTAACTGTCTTTCTTATCTCACAATGTTGCTTACAACAAGCTGTGTTGCATTGTCCATCAATCCTGGCTGTGTGTCTCCGCCTTCATGTGTGAATCACGTGAACATGCTGAGGCGAGCGCACCAGAGTGCACTTGTTTATAAGAAGTGGCACGTCCCCTGTGGCCAGCGACAATTAAAGTTTAGTGTCCAGTGGTCTGCTCCTGTGCTCTTGGCAGGATGTGTGAAGAACATCAAAGGCTCCCCGCAAGGCTGGCTAATGACCAGGTTTTCTCCATTACATGTGCCACTAGCCAGCCTTTATTCCACCCCCTCCTCTCCGTCCTGTCTTGGTATCTCTCTCACCCTCTGTCGCTTCTTTTACTTTTTCCTCTTTTTCCCCCAACCTTCTTTAGATATATTCTCCTCTCTCTTGTTAGAGGTGTGGTTGGATGCCAATTACGCTGCTCTCTGACAGAAAAACAGCCCAGGATTCAGGGCATCATATATTCATGTGGAATGAGGCCCACAACATCAATTATTCTCCTCTAAGCACACATACAAACACTGCCTGCTTGTGTGTGTACATACAGTCGGCATGTCCACATGCAAATGCACGCGTGACTGGACAACACCACTGAGTTAGGTGACATTTAGTGTGTTGTTTTGCGCATTGTGTGCATTCATCACTGTCATGCCTATCATCAACTTTAACTATGTGAGGATAGCTGCAATAGCTACAACTTTAAATATTCAATAACTATATCGCATGTTATTTCATTTATCTATATTTCATGTTTTTGCTGTAATTGGGTAGAACAGCCCTGGAACATTCCTTCACATTTGTAGGTTTTAGAAAACATAAAATGTTTCGTTAACAGCTTTTGAAAATAGCCCTAAAAGTGTGATTTTTTTAATTAATAGTGCTGAAATTGATTAGTATGCCTTAGTACTCATGCTCTCTCTGCATACAGAGATGTCTACTTCACAGTCTAAAGGAACTCCCAGTTTTATTTGGATGGTACAGCAAGTGTTTAAAATTACTTTTTCACTAAGACTTCTTGAAATCTTAATTATGATTAGACAATTACAACATCGTTCCGCAATAACGACTTTATCAGCTGTAGCTAGCTAGCTAATTCAGCTAACATTTCCTCCATAAGTGAGTTAAAACACTGTCTCCTGCTGATTTTTTAGTGTTTCCAACTGACTCACTTTAAAACAACAGTCTTTTCAAAGAAGTCTTGCATACACACTTGACAGATAGGCCTACATAGAGTACATAATGTCATGCTTAAGGACTGTGGCTAAAGTCTAAGGCTAAAGCTACATGTCCAAGGCAAAAGTCAACATCCAGCATTGTATGTTTCACTTTTAACACTACAAGAAAGAAGGTTATTAGGAAGAGGACTACTGGTGTTTCAGTCAAATGTAAAGCTATTTTGGTTGAGGAGTTAGCCGGATATGCGAAAGTTTGTAGAGGTGCAGACTGGAAAGGCACCAATAGGGCACTTTGTCACATTTTCTCCACTAAAGGGGCACCCTAGAAGGCACTGTGTCATATTCTCTCCACTGAAGGGCCACCCTAGAAGGCACTTTGCCACATTTTCTCCTCTGGAAGACACCCTAGAGGGCACTTTGTCATGTTTTCTCCACTGGAAGAGCACCTCAGAGGGCACTGTCATGTTTTCTCCACTGGAAAGGCACCCTAGAGGGCACTTTGTAATGTTTTCTCCACTGAAGGGGCATGCTAGAGGGTACTTTGTTGTGTTTTCTCCACTGGAGGGGAACCCTAGAAAGCACTTTGTCATGTTTTCTCCAGTGAAGGGGCACTCTAGAAGGCACTTTGTCATGTTTTCTCCACTGGAAGGGCATCCTAGAGGGCACTTTGTTGTGTTTTCTCCACTGGAAGGGGCACCCTAGAGGCACTTTGTTGTGTTGTCTCCACTGGAAGGGGCACCCTAGAGGCACTTTGTTGTGTTGTCTCCACTGGAAGGGCATCCTAGAGGGCACTTTGTCATGTTTTCTCCACTGGAAAGGCATCCTAGAGGCACTTTGTCATGTTTTCTCCACTGGAAGGGCATCCTAGAGGCACTTTGTTGTGTTGTCTCCACTGGAAGGGCATCCTAGAGGGCACTTTGTCATGTTTTCTCCACTGGAAAGGCACCCCAGAGGGCACTTGGTCATATTTTTTCCACTGAAGGGGCATCCTAGAAGGCACTTTGTCCTGTTTTCTACGTAGGAAAGGCACCCTAGAGGGCACTTTGTGTGTTTTCTCCACTGAATGGGCACCCTAGAGGGCACTTTGTGTGTTTTCTCTACTGAAGGGGCACCCTAGAGGGCACTTTGTCATGTTTTCTCCACTGGAAGGGCACCCTAAAAAGAATGTTGTCACAATTTCTCTGTTGCAAGGGCACCCTATAGGGCTCCTTGTCACATCATCTTCACTAGAGAGGCACCCTAGAGGGCATTTTGTCATGTTTTCTCCGTTGGAAGGGCACCCTAGATGACTCTGTATCACATTTATTTGTATTGAAAGGGCACCCTAGGGGGCACTTTATCATGTTTTCTCCACTGGAAGGTCACCCAAGGGGGCACTTCATCACTTTTTCACTGCTAGAAGTCCACCAGTGGTTTGCAGTTTACATTGGAGAAGACAGAGAAACTATTTATCCATTCCTTACACTTTTGCTCTTGTGCACGAGGGTGACAGCAGAGACAAAAAAGAGAGACAGCAGACCTCCTACTCTTCAGCGCTCTCGTCTAACCAGCCGCCCTCCCAGACTCTATTGTTGTACTGTCATCATCCACTCAACTTTTACATTCATCCCTGCAACCCATCTCCTCTCCTCTCTCCCTCTCTCCGCCTCGGCCTCACACATGGTATTCCTCCCACTCGCTGATGTTGTTTGGTGTAGCAGTTACAGCCAGTACAGTTCTACACCCACGCGGAAGTGAACCTCAGCCTACTCTTTTCTTAAACCACTTCTGCATCTGCTACTGCGAAGATACTCGGCTCCCATTTAGGTTGGAGGAGCTGCCATTAAGGAAGCATCAAAAGAAGTGAATGGGATATTTTAAGACCTGTGACAGTCTGTTCCCATATTCACACTGTAATGAAGTGTATGTTCAGCGTGTGCTGAGTTTTTTAACGGCTGCCAGACTGTTAACCAGGAGCCAAACACAGGAGGATCATCTAATGTGGTTTAAAAAAAGGCACGGTTTGTGCATTTAAATATGTTTAACAACAAACCAGCTTTGCTTGAAAATAGCTGCTCATTTGGTTTTATACAAAGTTTAAAAAATTTTAGCAATTAGATGATCAACAGGAAATTAATCTGTAGCATTTTCCTGTAATTAACTCATTATTTAAGTTACATGTCAAGCAAAAATGCCAAACATTTGAGAATTGTAGCTTTTGAAATTCGATTTACGGCTTAAACTTTGATTAATATCATTGTGAATTTGATCTATTTGGGTTTTGCTCTGTTGGTCGCACAAAACAAGACATTTAAAGATGTGGCATTTAGACCATATAGAGTAACAATTCATTATATTAGATTAAAGAATGTGTTGTGAAGTAAGGTTTTTTTTATTGGGGATTTTACAAGGATTAAAGGGGATAACTGCCACTGTCTTTGACCAACAAGGTTGACTACACTGCTTATGCAACGTACCAAGCTCTTCCTCCTTCTCTGCATTCAGCTCCTCCTCTGTTTATTCCAAAGAAACTCATGCTGCCGTATATAAAGCTCATACAGGATAGTTCATGAAATTTATCATAAACCAAAGTATAGGACAAATTCTCTTTTTGTTCATGCAAAGTTAGTACAATTAATCCCTAGGGGAACATAGATGTGGTTACCAAATTCCACAGCAATCCATCCAATTGTTGATGAGACATTTCACAGATGTCCACCTCATGGTGGCACTAGACAGAAAGTGAAACGGTAACCTCGAAGGCTGAGAAATGAAGCCAATGCCAAAGTGACCATAAACTGCAGTTCCTTAAATGGCCACTTAAGGCCGACTCAAGAGCAAGTCAATCCCCATAGACCCCTATGTTAAAATGCCCAACTTCACAGCAGAGACAAACATGTCCATACCCTAGTCTAAGAAATGGGTTTTGGTCTCCATAGATAATTGCCCTGTTCATTGTAATTGTAAGGGATGAATGTTTATATAGCTCACCCTTTTAAATATTATTAAGACTTAAAGGTCCTGTGTGTGAGATTTAGCAGGATAAATTGGCTAAAATGGAATATAATATTCATAAATATGCTTTCAATAGTTTAAAATCACCTGAAACTAAGAATCGTGTTTTTGTTACCTTTGAACAAGCTGTTTATATCTACATATGGAGCAGTCCTCTACCACAAAGTCCACCATGTTGTTTCTTCAGTAGCCCTGAACACAAACAAAACACTGGCTCTAGATTGAGCCATTCCAGTTTCTGCGTTGGCCACCTAAGTTCTCCTCCATGCTTGGCACACAGGCAAAGTTTTACTTCGTTGCAATTCCCAACTTCACTGTTAGATGCCAATAAATCCCCCACATTAGACCTTTAAAGGTAAAGTAATGCATGACTAAGGGCGTAGCCCCTTTGAATGACAGATGGGTGTCGTCCACTGACAAGTCGCTACCACTGCGACAATGTTGATAAAGTAACATAACCATGGAGTATAGGCCTACACAAAATAGCTGTCACTATTTCACTGTATTTTGAGTTTATGAAAGTTTTGGTTGCCGAAAATAGTAATGTTCAGCATTGGGTTGTATCAAGAGACTCTCTAAGGAGTCAGATATTCAATTTTTCCAGTAAGTCAATTTTGTTTAAATGCTTTCAAGCCTTTTTTTTGCCAGCGAAAATTAGCATTAGCATTAGCATTATCACAGTTATCCATAGCTGTAAATTCACTGTGTTAACCAAGCTAGCAGCTAGCATTAGGGATACCTCCACCCTCTTGTCCAAATATGGTCAGTTGTGGCTCCAAAAATCCAAGATGGCGACGGCTAAACTGAAGGCTTCAAAATGGGAGAGCACAAACCAATGAGTGACATCACAGTGGCTGCATCCATTATTTTATACTGTCTATGGTAAAAGTAAAGGGATCAACAGAGTCTGCAATATGAAGTTAAATGTAAGTTATACCCCGTGTGACTAATGTTTCACCACTGCAACAGTATTTTTGGTGTCTTGCAGACTGGGCCCAAGATAATGAACAACATAACTAACACGATTCCCATATAGACCCATATTTGCTCACTGGGTCCTCTGATTGCTGACTGTCTTTAAATGTTAATTATATCAGCCAGTAGCAGTTATAGATAATAACATTTTATGAACAGCCCAGCTCTTTAAAATAACACGTCAGGATTTTATTACAATCTAATTTACAGTTGGCTTAGAATCTTAATGAGTTTGTGTATTATTTCAGAGTGACTCTCCATCCAACTCTGCACACGAGGGTGCAGTCAATTGGCCCCACGCTCGCCACAAGTAGCTTTGGCTGAAACCCACGGATTGGAAATTACAGTGTAATGGCCCCCATTTCTCCTTCAATACAAAGAGAGAATGGAAAAATAGCTAAGAATAGTGGGAGTAATGAGCCATAGATTCAATCTGTACAGAGACAAATGCTGGGAGATGGATGAGAAATCATGCCTCGCACTTATATTCAAGCACACACATGCACATATATTGTTTATATTCCAGGTCATGGAAAAGCAATGAGAGAAATGCTCTGTCATAGCAGATCGTAGTGAGGAGAATTATTCTCCTGACTTGTGAAGCATCAGATGCACTGCTACACGCATTTAGAAAGCTATTATCCCTGCAGTAATGCTGAGTCCCCCAGAACCATTGTATGAATTATGTAGGTGGATGAGATGAATAAAAGTGTGCGGAAATTTTTATCACCATCTTAAAGATTGTGTCACATCATCATGAAATAGGGTTACAGTTTTGTGCGTGTGAGAGTTGGTGTTCGCGAGTGAAGGGGATACTTGTTACCATGGCAATAAAGCCAACCCATGATATTGAGGTTGTCATGGAAACTGAAACAAAAACACAAGGTGTCCCTGTGTGCTCCTATGAATAATATAAGTTAAATTTTCTTACTGTGAATGATTTTTTTTCTAAATGAATTGACCTAAATGTACCTTCGTAGTCAAATTTCATATACCGTGATCTTTAATACTATCGAAAAATTTCCAAAAGATCTGAACGCACTGCTTCCATCTTTGCGTCTCCCTTCCTCAGGTGCCTACCCTCGACTGTCTCTGAGCTTCAAGCTGAAAAGGAACATCGGCTACTTCATCCTGCAGACGTACATGCCATCGATCCTGATTACCATCCTCTCCTGGGTCTCCTTCTGGATAAACTATGATGCGTCAGCAGCCAGAGTGGCTCTAGGTAAGAAGCAAAAGCTGTTAAGGAGCAGGTATTTGGCTTGCTCAGATGAGATCAGGGACCAGAATGAGCCACAGCCTCCCTGGCTGAACTTCTCCTGCTGTGGTGGTATTAGTGAGAGCTTTAGGGAGTAGCTTGGAAATTGGTGCGGCCAAATGGAAATGGATTTGAAGAACGTGTCTATTATGTGGAAAAAGGAGAAATTAGCTCTGTCTTCTGTGGACACAGGATAATCAACTTTACTTTAAAGTATGTAAATATTGTAGCTGAAGTGCAGCAACAGGCATGTAGATGTTGTTTTTTCCATTGTGCCTTTCCGTAGGGCAAAGGCAGAAATACACAACCTTGACTCGGCCCAAAGTGGGTCATACCTTGTGTTTGTTGTTGCTGTGGTCACTGAGAGGCCTCCAGGAGCTATAAATACATCACGTCTCTAATGAGCATAATTTCACTTCTTATTGAGGAGTGCATGTGTGGGTGCAAAGGCCCCCTCACAGTGGGGCTCCTGTGGGCAGTAAACAAGGCAGAGATGGAAGCAGCAGGTCACTGGTTTGTAATCACTGTGATTCCTCACAGGATGTGGCGGCAGAGTTTTGTGGAACTACAGCGGATATATCGAGATGACATATGAGAAATCAGGCAGGGTAATATGAAGGTTGTCAACACGATAAATTGAAATGCAATTTAAACAATAGACTTTCCACAGTGGTCATAATTAGCAGCACGGTAAATTGGATTGCCCGTTCGCTAAACGCCTCCCCTGAAGAGCAATGGTCCAATCATTGCTTCGCAACAGTAACTGGGATCTAGGATTTCACTGCTGTTTGGAGGGCTGTTTTTAACCTTTCAAAAGCCAAAAACATATGAACAAAAGTCTAAATAAGGGATGCTCTAATGTAAGCTTCCTTCCTACCCATATTTATGATTAGCACATCCCGTTTGTTAAAGAGGACCTATTATGTTCATTTTCAGGTTCATTCTTGCATTGAAGGTTTCTACTAGAACATGTTTACATGCTTTAATGTTAAAAAAAAACTCTATTCTCCTCATACTCTCTGCTGGAATGCCTGTATTCACCCTCTGTGTTAGGCCCCATGTCCAACAAAGCATTTTTTTCCCATGCCAGGCACTCCTTGGGAAACGCCCAGCTCCTGGCGCTAATTTTAATGATGTGCTTAGCGTTGGTATGTTTCTATGACAATACTATCTTGACACTAACACTAGCTAGCTGGTTAGCTAACATTACACTACATTAACAGAAGGTTGACTACACAGTCAAAGCGAACGTTGTTAAAAGCACAACACTCACCAGCAATGTCCACTGTCTGCCGGCCGATTTGCTCCCAAAAAATTAGCTTTTCGGTCTTTGTTGTGACAGCAGACAGTAGTCCAGCTAAAGAAGCGGCAGTGACGTCACTGGCACCTTTCTGAAATGTTCAGAGATTTTCAACTGTTAGCGCTCGGAGTGGCTGCACAATAAAGGCATAGCGCTCTGAAAAAGAGACACTGGGAGCTGCGTTTCTTTCTCCTTGCCACCATATGTGGCCACATACACTCTCTCCTCATTGACCACACTTGAAAAAGATGTGAAGGATTGTCTTTGTGGTCTTTGTCCCTCCTCCACTGTGATTGAACGATTGATGTGATAGTTACAAGCGCCAACTTTTTGGCCTTGCAAAAAATGCTTTGACACAGCCACTGTTTTAGCACTTGTCTTTTTAAACCCTTGCTCCCGAAAAAGGCCAGTGTGCTCTGACTGGTCAGCATTTCCAGGTCGTTGTATCTCGGCTTCATGCCCCATCATTGCAGCCAGGGAATGACTGTGACGGCAAATAGCGGCACTTCTTACTGTGAAAAATCACCAATAAAAGCCTCCATACAAAAAATGGACATATTCCAGCAGGAATCTGATCCAAATTCTAGGAAAAATGAACAACATCAGCAACCAAGATTACACGCTTCCCTGACATGAGCATGTTGCTACATGTATGTTAGCAGTGTACTTGCAATCGAGAAATGATTGTAATGGAGAATAAAAGCTTCCAAACAAAAATCAGACATGTTCCTGCAGGAATATGATCTGAAATTGGGGAAATTTACAACACTGGCAACCAAATTTACATGTCACCCTGACATTCATTTAGTAATGCGAGATATGTAATGTAAATAACTGCAGGGGCATGCCCGAAGCAGATTATGATCTAAAGAATCTGGCATACAATGTCATAGTGTAGCTAGAGTAGAAAAAAATGTTGGAAATGGAGTGTTCAGAACGGTAGGAAATCTGAGGTTCTATGCTCATAGAGATAACTTCTTCCCCCCACAAGTTCAATTTCAGCCAGGGCCCTTTGTTGCATGTCACACTCCTCTCCCACCCCTTGTTTCCAGTCTGCCTCTTCACTCTCAACTATCCAATAACTGCCAAAAAAGGAAGAGGAATAATTCTGAGTGGTAAATCTGCCACCGTTATCAATGTAAACTGCTGTGAAGTGCTGTGTGAGAATGGCATAGCAACAGTAACTAAGGGGCTTAGCGAACGTCAAATATAGGATTGTCAGAAGTTAGGTATGTAGTTGTTTTTCAGTGCTGCACTCAAGTCAATACAACTTCATATTCCCAGATTCCTTTGAGAGTTTGAGCGTCAAAGCAAAAGCGGCTCACCAATTGACAAGGCTGCGATACAAATCAGACAAATAAGGTAACAGCCCAAAGGGACCAGACACTCGACGTCCCCCGCAGCCCCAGATTCACTATGTGTCAGTTCGTTTGTGGTAATTTAAACATGGGAATATAATGAAGCTGCCATGTAGAATCTTTGCAGTGGACATGCTTCAGCCTGGGGGCCAATAGGGGCCAGGCAGCAAATCCCAACAGTTTATTCGGGCCGTGCCAATTGATCGCTGCTCGGGCCTTTAAATCATC